>NC_044032.1:528155410-528467030 GCF_901765095.1 Microcaecilia unicolor
GTCCAGCAGGATGAAAAAAAAGGTGAAATTTAGTCTTTCCTGATAATTTCCTTTCCTTGATTCCTGCTAAACCACTCTAGGACCTACCCTGGAAGACTTCACTTGTGGGGTAATCTCAGGGGCATCTGCTTTGTTTTTAGTAGTTTTGAATTAAGAGTAATGGTCTGCAGAGTGTTCCCTTTTCAGGGGAGGGGAAGAAGGGTTCCTTTGGTGTTTTTATATATTTCCTTGGGTATATACATACTGACAAGTTTCAGGCTGCACTACTTCTTATATCAGTGACGTCACTGGATTCTTCAACTTCTGTGCTTCCATCTGCTAACAGGAAGACAAACCCATCAGTCTTGACTAGTGTAGCAGGAATCAAGGGAAGGAAGTTATCAGGTAAGGTTACATTCCACCTTGAGTTTCTAATCTGTGCTACTACATCACTGTAAAGAAACACTGTTAACACATGTTTTTAGAAACAAGATCCCATTGCATTAATGGAGCCTGCTATAAAATAACACTTGCTAATGGCACTGGAATTCAGGAGCACACATTAGTAATTCTAGCTGTGTCATTTATTTATTATTTAGTATTTTTTCTGAACCAAGCTACTCATACTTAACACTGCCAGTTTACAGCTGTCCGGGGTTGAGACTAGTTTGGACAAGTTATAGTGGCTGTCTTATAGCTCCTATCATGTGTCAGCATTGCCACACAGCAGCCACTAGAGGGGGGGGGGGGGGGGGTTAGAAAAAGCTGTTACAAAAAGCTGTGTTTTTAACAATTTCTTAAATTGTAAAATGCTGCTACACAAGTGCACTTGACCTGCCAAAGCATTCCATATGGATAACCCTGCCACAGAAAGGGCTGACGCTGTGGTCTCAGCATAACAAATTTTCATCATATCACCCACAAAGAGGCGCGTAGCAGTCTCAGACCTTAGTGACTTAATACCTATTTAAAATGAAAAAAAGCATTTCAAGAGTCTGATACACAACTACCAGCACATTAAATTGAATCCTTTGGTTTATAGGTAGCCAGTGTAGGTGTTTAAGAATCAGAGTCTTATGAACAAACTTGGAAACACCCACATTTAACCTTGCAACCGCATTATGGACTACTTGCAATGCCTTGATACCTGAAGCAACTAGTCCAAGGTACAAGGTATTGCAGTAGTCCAGCCGCAATATAACCAAGCTCTGAACAACATTTCTGAAATCACACAAGGATAGTATAAGTCTCTCTTTATGCAAAAGATGTAGGTGAATAAATTATGTTTGGACAATACCAATACAGTATTTATAGACCACTAATTTCCCTGAAAGGGGTTCACTGCAGTGAACAAAAGAAATATAATAGTACAGTCATATCAGCACATACATCAATAACCAACTGGCTTACATTTTAAAATCACTCAAATAAAAGTCTTAATCTTTTTCTGGAAAGCTAAATAACATACAGCCCTGTTTACTAAGCCGCGTGGCAAGGCTGACACAGCCCATTCAAAGTGAATGGGCTATGTCGACATTAGCGCACCGCAGCTGCTAGTGCAGCTTAGTAAACGGGGGGGTAGAGTTCAGTTCTAATAAATGACAGAAAATAATTCCAGAGTGAAACCCCCATGGCAGAAAAAAGTGAATTAGCAATACTACAAAAATGCATGTTTCGAAAAATCAGAGGGTGAAGTATCATCAAATTACTTAAATGGCAAGACAATCCTAGAAGAGTTATAGTAATTATATTTATGAATAAATAAGATGTTTTTACCATATAATATTTGGAAACCACTATTTTCAAATTACCAGTTCATAGGAGATAACAAGAAAAGAAACCAGTTTAACACTGGGAAATTACAATCATCAATCAAAATGTTATAGTTTTAAAACCAGATCAATCACTAAAACCATAATAATCTAAACAGTGCTAGGTTTTACCATTCTAGAAAAAAAAGTTTTTAATTTTTTACAGCACATCATATAATCAGACTCCATTTTAATATCAACAAGTAATACGGCCCATATTTTTGAAGCCTGGTAAGAGATCAGTGAATTAAAAAAATCTCTTGTATTTTATATTTGTCATTGATGGAAAATTAATCACTGAATGGACTCTGTTGCATAAAGATCTACTTGGTAGAGAAAAGTTAAACAAAATAAACAGACTGTGTAACACCCTAAGGGGCCCTTTTCCCAAGCTGCGGAAAAAAATGGCCTGCGGTAGTGGGATTGCTGCATGCATGTGGGATTGCTGCATGCCAGGCCACTTTTTACCGCGGTGGCTGGAAAAAGGCATCTCTTTGAGATGTTAATGGCTGTGCGTTAATATCAAAATTAGCACATGACCATTTACTGCCTGAGCCCTTACCGCCACCTGTTTAGCAGGTGGTAAGTAAGGGCTCATTTGCTAACCCAGTGGTAATTGGGCAGCGTGCGACAGTGTGCTTGCACTGCCTGATTACTGCTGGAAATGCCTTCTCCCCGCCCCTGCGCTAGAGAATAAAAATAATTTTCTAGTGTGGGAATCAGTGCGCAGTAAACTCAGAACTACCACAGGGCACTTGGGCGTGGTCGGCGGTAGTGCTGTTTTGCTGTGCACTACCTGTGCAGTAGCCCTACTGCTGCTTGATAAAAGGGCCCCAAAATATCATGGTACAAAGTTTAGAAGTGACCTGGCCTTCCACAGAAAGTCCATGTAACTTATGAAGAAGGGAAGTTGCCTGATCGAATGTGTGTGCACCACAGATCATTCTATCCATAACACTTTGCAGAGTTTGTGAACGTTTTGTTAATTTTTATGAACAGCCTGTTAAGCTTTAGTAGAAGGGTCCCTTTGTTCTGACAAATGTCACATTTAAATACTTTGCCCAAAAAAATCTCCTAGAACTATGTTCTCAAGATTTGCTTGTCATTTGTTTTTAAATATGGCCATATAAGATGTGTAAATAAATTCTGTCCTTGATTGTTTTGAATAAATAAGCTTTCTATGCATTTTGTCAGATGTATGTTTAATATGCAGGAGAATTGCATAATACTTTAATTAGGGCCCTGTTTACTAAGCCACGCTGTAGGCGCACAAACCTTTTAGAATGCACTAAAAATTAGCACACACTAATGCTAGAGACACCCATAGGAATACTGGGTGTCTTTACCATTAGCATATGCTGAAAAGTTAGCGCGCCTACAGCATGGCTTAGTAAACAGGGTCCTTAGTATCATATCCGGAGTAATGTTTTTACAAGTAAAGCATGTTTAATATTAGATAATGGTTCTTATATAATTGCACAGATGTATACATGTGTCCAAATAATTGGAATAATAGGAAATCCCACATTTTTATGCTGTTAAATTTTCCAGCAGTCCGTTGAATAAGATTTAAGAAACTGTTCAATTCTTGCTTCTTTACCAAACTGCTTTATCATGGAATTCTTTAGCATTAGAGATGCATATGCTTAGGAATTGTCAAGTATTTCGTAGAGTTCTTAAAACATTTTTGTTTTATGAATATTTGGGATAAGCGCTTTTATGATTTATTTCTTATAATCATGATTATGTCAGTTTTATCTGTAATAGCCTGTACCTCCTGAGGTTATCTCTCAGTGCTTTGATTTGTAATCCTCTATGAACTAAATATTGGTATTTGCGGACAATAAGCCCTGAATAACATAACATAAGATAACGTAACATATAACATACAGTTACACATAATGACAGCAGCATGCATGTTTTTAATTGTACTGTACTTTGAGGGGAGGGAGAATGCTGGAAGGAAGGATTTTCTTTGTGGTAGGTGCATGAAGTGAGGATTTACTTTATTGTGTAGGTTGGAAGGGGAGAGAAAGAGGAGACCAAAACGAGAGATTCTTTGAGAGAAATGTGTTCTGGGAAAGGGATTTCTTCCAATTGGGACACCTATAGGAATTGGGAAAAAGGCAGGTCCATTTGTGAGGGGTGCTTGTTGGGGGGGGGGGGGGAATGTTTCTGTGTTGGCTTGCAAACCCTCAAGCAGTATGAAGATTATAACATAGTCTGATGGCAGTGCTTTGCAATGACATGCAGAGGGAAGGTCCCTAATTCTATCTCCAGAAATGTCACACCTTGGGTGTGGGGAGGAAGAGTTACAGTCATCATTAAGGATGAAACAAGGCGGTTGGCTTTAGAGGAAGGAGTCCAGGTGCATGGCTTCTGCCTCAGAACCGTTGCTTCAATGACTAGACTGTGAAGAGTGAAAGGTGAAATACAAATAGGGGAAAATTCCCAGATAATTGTGAATGAAGACTCAGGATGCCTTGCTTTTGACTGGGCTGCATAGAAAAGCATAAATAGGAAACTACCAGGTCAGAAATGAAGACTGAGCATAAACATCCTCCTGCTGCTAAATTCCCCAGAATATTCCCCCGATGGGCAATTACCTGTAAGATACTATGCTTCAATAAACAAAGCAGCGATGGTTCAAATCGCCTTATCTTAGTATTTACATATGTTATCAACATGGCTGTGGTAAATACTGCAGTTTAAGCAGGGCAGATTGGAATTAAATTATGATTTAAATTACTAGTCAGGAAAATTCTATTTCCTCATTTTCTAGTAAAAATGCATTCTTTTTGTTTCATGTAATAAATATTCATTAGCATTCAGATTGATGTAGGTTTCAGTTTTAGAAGACAGATACACTGCATACATTACAAATCAAGTAGTTTTTAAACTCTATCAATAAACATGTTTATTCTGGTTAGTTTGTTCCAACAAACAAAAAAATGATTATTTTTAACAAAACATGCTTATATATTTCTGAATAGTTAATTGTTTTAGGGGCCCTTTACTAAACATGTTAAACACTTAGGGCTAAATTCAGCAAATGGCACTCAAATTTGGTGGAGGAAAAAAAAAAGATCACTAAGCATGATTCTATAAACAGTGCTCCGAGTTGGGTGCCATTTATAGAATAGCGCTTAGCACCAGGATCCGCATCCCGTTCTGAGTACAGGGATTTACATCATCTGAAACCTGGTGTTAATCCTTGTGCCTAAATTAGATGTGGATCTGCCGTGTTCTATAACACTGGGCGCAAATTGTAGGAACTCCCCTGACCAGCCCATGCCCCTCCCATGGTGAAGCCCCCTTTTCAGATCCATGCTTAAAACTTTACACACGCACCTTTGTAGAATACTGACTAGGAAGATGGACACGTAAATGCAAATTGTTGCCAATTTAGCACCAACCACTAGGCTACTCCAGGGACCTGCTTGCTGCTCTAATAGGACTGGCCATAATGTCTGAAGCTGTCATAGGGTCTTTAAATATACTGTTTCTTTCACATCTTTGTGGGGTGGAAGGGGTTCAATGATCACTGGGGGAGTAAGGGGGGGGTCATGCTTTAATCCCTCCGGTGGTCATCTGGTCATTTAGGTCACCTTTTTGTGGTTTAGTTGTGATTGAAACAGGTCTACACCAAAACTTTTAACTTTTAGCCCTGGATATTTTTGTTTTGTTCCATTATGGCAGAGAATGTCAATGTCAAATCCAGGAATAAGAAAGTTTATCATTACTTCATAGTCCATGTAAATATTCTTGGAAGGCAATCAACAATATAAAGGAGTCTCACAGAACCAAATAAAGGGATCCCAAATCCTCTAGTATCTTGCCAGCTGATGGTCAAGTTCTGATAGGTGATATTTGTATTTAGCAATTAAACTCACATGATTCCATCAATGTGAATAAGAAATCACTGCAGTGTCTTTCCAATGTAGTAAAACTACTTTAAGCCCTACTGATACAATGGTATCGTACAACTTCTTGGAATCCTCATGGATCAAATCTGGTAATATAGCCTATCTAAAAATTAATAATTTGTTGTGCTCAACAAAGTGATACATTTTTATTTGATTAACTTAAAATATTTTTTACAAGCTTTGGAGAGCTGTCCTCAGTCAGTGATGAAACTATGTTAAAATAGTACAATCTCTTCTTGGTCTTACACACAGTAACACAGTAAATGACGGCAGAAAAAGACCCGCACGGTCCATATGGTCTGCCCAGCAAGTGGCCAGAGCCACGCCTGCCACTCTGAGTAGGGTCCCAATCACCCATGCTTAAATGTTGCTTGTCAAGTCTCCACCATGCCAACCATATAGGCATCCAAACATGATGGGGATGATAGGTGGTTATAACCAAGATTCCTAGTATTCAACTTACCAGTCAAGATATCTACCCTTCCCCCCTGAGCTGCACAGAACAATAAAGTGATCTGTAACACTGGAGTTGCCAAAACTTCACCCGTATTTTTCCATTTGCAGGACAAAGACCCTAGAAGTCTGTCCAGCATCGACCTCGGGTCCCCCAATGCTAGAGGTTGTCTGCATATATCTGACAGTGGCAGGCCTGGATTTACGTTAGAGAAGCTTTTGGCCTCATTATTATATGTTACATTAATAATAATTAATTATTAATGTTTGTAGGTGAAAAAGCATTTTAGAAGTACTTTCTCACAAGCATAGAAAATTATAAAACCTAAAAGTTACTTCCTACTTAATTAGGGGGTGGGGTGGGGGACATTTATTTATTTATGCTCATTTATACCCCACTTTTTTCCACATATATGCAGACTCAAAGTGGCTTACAATGTACTGATAAGGCTATCGCCAGACCAGTGGTATACAATTACAATTACTTGAAAGAGGATAGAAGGAACAGGGTAAGAAGAAAAAGGGTAAGAGAGACTAAAAAAGGTCTATGGACGTGTTATTAGGAAGGACTGTAGGAAATATGCAGAATTTCTGAAGTTGGCTTTCCAAAATAGGCTGGTCTTAATTATTACAGCTTAGATGATCTTCCAAAATAAGACCAGCAACAAAGTAGTTTGATAGCTGCTGCTGTTTCAGGCATAGTGCCGCTGATTGTTGCACAAAAGGTCACTGATTTACTATATAATATTTTATTTGGATTTGTATTATTGTGACTATAAAATGGATTATCTTGTGTATAACAGGAATGGCAGGATTTTCTTAGAAGAAGTAACATGTCATTCCAGTCTAAGGTCTGAGGCTCAGAGGTGGCCAATATGAAGTGAAGGATTGGAAACAAAAGTTTACCTTTTCATGGACCACACAAAGTTTTGCAAGAGAGTGGACACCCTGGAGGGAATAGACATAATGGGAAATAATCTACAAACATGAGAAAAATGGCCTCATGCTTGGTAGGTATGCCTTATATACTGTAAGTAATGTCACACTGGGAAAAGACCAAAGGTCCATCGAGCCCAGCATCCTGTCCACGCCAGCGGCCAATCCGGGCCAAGGGCACCTGGCGAGCCTCCCAAATGTACAAACATTCTATACATGTTATTTCTGGAATATGTAAGAAGTGCGGAGCGTTGCATTTGGAGTGCAGAAATTCAAATATTTATGTTGTATGCGATAGGGGGTGAGAGGCTGATGTGCATAGACTGGTAGAGAAACATTGGCATGGTTTCTCTCTTAGTATTTGAGGAAATCAAAGTTGCAAAACAATCTGACAAGGTGGTAGCTAAAGCAAGAAGGATACTAGGATGCAAAGAGAGAGGCACAACCTGCAGAAAGGTGAAGACAATAATGCCTCATGCAGGTTATTGGAGAGGCCTCACTTGTATTGTGTTCAGTTTTGAAAGCCATAAGATATAAAGAAGCCAGAAGCGATCCAACGGAAAATGACCAAAATGGTATGGGATATGTGTCAGAAGGCATATGAGAAGAGAGATGATGTTTCTACTCATTCATGGAGTGAGCTAGATTGTAACTAGCAATCAATGGTTTATTATTTAGTTCTTATTGGTATCTTATTTGTGCTACTCTGCTCTTGATATTTTGTTTATGGTATTGTAACCTTGCCTATTGCTTTATTTATTATAAGTATATATGTATGTGTATGTATGTATGTATGTATGTATGTATTAATGGACAGGATAATGTCATCAGTTGGGCGGGTCTAAATTGGCGTCATTATTACTGGCCGCCATTTTGTTGCCTTCAGAATTTTGGAAGATTCCTGTTGCGTGTTATGTGTTGTCGTCCTCCTGAAGCAGAAACAAAACAGGAGACCTTCTGCTTTACTGGACAGACTGGTCTTTATATGCTGTTATTTTACTATGCTAATATTAACTCAGAAACAGTAAAATAGTGCTTTGTATAAGTCTTCATATTCTGTTATCTATATCATTTGAAATGTATTAAAGTAGAAATGTGTTTCATTGATCTGCACAACATACTCTATGCTTTGAACTTGAAAAATGCAATTATAGAAGTTTTCAAAAAGTAATTAATAAGAAACCAAAATGTCTTGATTGCATATGTCTTCAACCTTTTGATATAGAAAACCTAAATTAGCCATAAGACTTAGTCTCTCTCACATACACAAGGAGGGACACAGGCTGCACATACTGCAGCAGTACACATTTATCCACTCCTACACTAGCTGAGATAACATTTAATCATCTCTCTGACCTCATGTGCAAGTTTCTTTAAATTAGTCACCTTATTTTCTAACTACTCTTTCTCTCTTACCTATCTATATCTTCCATCTTATGCTGTCTACTAAAATGTGCTATTACATATTGTGTTGACATTGTAAGTAATATACTATGCCATACTTTGTATTTTTATTGCTGTAATTGTCTATTGCTTATGTTTGATTTATTCTTACTGTACACCGCCTTGAGTGAATTCTTTCAAATCCTAATAAATAAATAAAAATAAGTAGAACCCAGCTGTGTCCAGTCACAGTCGTTGAGCTCATTTGAATATTTCTAGATGAAGATGCCAACTATGAAGCTGCCAAACGAACTCCAGGAGAAAGTTATTCAAAGGTTCAGATTAAGGGAGAGCTACAAGAAAAAAAATATCGAATGTGCTTGAATATCCTTTGAGGCATTGCTAGGATCATCTTTTTATCACTGTAGAATGAAAGTGGTTCAGCTTCACTAAGACACTGCCTCAGTCAGTAGGTTAAGGACACGGCTGTGGAAGGCCACGGTGAGGCCTAAAAAGAAGCATAGAGGTCTCTAGCTGAGACTGGGGAAAATGTTGACTTTTTAACAATTAAAATATTTGTTCTCAAATAGCTCCTGCAAAGGAGGGTAGCAAGAAGGAAATCATTACTATAGAAAAGACATATGGGGCTAGATTCTATATATCACACCTAAAAAATTGGCGCAAAAAAATATACCTAGGCATATTCTATCAACTATGCCTAAAGTTAGATGCGGTTTATAGAATATGCCTAAATTTAGGCGTAGTTGATAGAATACGCCCAGCGTCAGTCTCCTGCAACTATATTTAGTTGCGGCCATTTATGCCTAATAAAACCTGGTGTAAATGCTGACATCTAAGTTGTGTACAGAATGAGCATCTTCTTAACACTGAATGTAAATTCTAGGAAAGCCCACAGCCCGCCCATGCCCTTTCATGGCTATGCTCCCTTTTCAGATCTGCATCTTAGAATTTACGTGTATGACTTTATAGAATATGCTTAGAAAGTTATGTGCGTAAATTCGAATTAAAGCCAATTAGTGTCAACATTTGCTTGTTAAATGGCAGTTATCAGTGCTGATTGGCTAATTAAGCCAATTAAATTGCATACGCAAATCTGAATATGACCAGATTTGCGCGAGTAACTTAAGTTGCACTATATAGAATTTGGGGGATGATGAACTATATAGCATTTGCAAAGAAACACTCGAGAGGCATTATATACATATGGGAGGTTTTGTGGTCTGATGAGACCAAAATGGACAGGATAGCAAGGCCAGGGAGGCTTGTAAAGATTAGCAGAAAGATGGATGGTACAAAGCATAGGCCTTAGGGTAGGGTAGGACACATGAGCCCTGAGCTTTCCAAATTTTAAACATTCCTCCCACCCTTGCCACAGCTGCCTTTTGTCAGCCTGAGGTAGTGGCAGCACTCCTGGAAAACCCTACACACCCCACAGAGCCTTTGAGCACATGTACTCTTGAAGGCCCTGCATTTTGAATTGTGTTTTTCCAGACACCGGAATATGAAAAATGGACAAGGTTCTGAATACTTTTACAAGGCACTGTATCTATGAAATTTATGATAATACCATTATTTGTTACGTGCAATAGATGATTTTTATAGCTCTAACATTACCAGAATGTATTGTGAATTGACAACATCTGCTATCATCTGGCATATGTGGTTCCTGCCCCAGGAGATAGCTGTTTGTTGAATTCTGCTGCCAAATGTGCTTTGGCTGGTATGTATAATGTTGTAAGGAAGATAATCATCTAACGTGCCTTTATGATGTATGAAGCAGAGTTTACAGGAATTTGTTCCTGTGTTGACTGTATCCTGCAAAACCTGTGCAAAGGATTAGGGCTTAGGACTTGTAAGATCTAGTTTAATGATTTTTATCTTTATTGTGTATTTTTTTTATATGCTTAATTTTCTGTTTAGATTAAGTGGTTTTTTTTTTAGATGATGTCTGGAGATTTTAAATTATATCGAGTTGATGTTGCAACCTGTGTCAAACAGTTGGTAAATTACTGTCTTTCATGGGATTTGATGTAATATGTACTGTTCTAATACAGTCTGCCTTGAACTGGTGTCAACTTGTAAAGATGGACTAGAAGTGTCAACCTAAATTGAATTATAATGACCCCAAACTTTCGAAAACCCCACAGGCAAGGAAGTGATGTTACCACAAGAGATGGCTGCCTGAGCCGAGAGCTCTGACTACCTCCAAGCAATATTCAACCATTTCACATCCTTTTCACCTTCCAATCAAGGAGTTTTAGTGGACGTCATTTGGGGACTACCCCCAAGCAATATTCAGTCATATCACGTCCTTTTCAGCTTCCAGTCGAGGAGTTTTAGTGGACGTCATTCCCGGAAACACCTCGCTGCAGCTAGGGATGAGTGTCAAGTTTGCTTACACAGACCTACTGCGTATGGCCACATGGAGAGCCCGGATTACCAGAATACCTCCTGCCAACAATCGTGGGCAACACAACTTTATCCTGAGCTATTTGCAACTGGTGACCCCTGGAACCTGACAGCGAACTGTCCAGGAAATCCAGAAGTGGATGTAGGAGATAAAAGCTGACATAAAGGCAGCACGTTCTGAGATTGCAACATTGGGTTCTGATCTCAGGGGTGGGATTAGTGCCTTGGGTCACTGCTTGGAAGAGACTGAATCCCACTTGGAGAAGCAGGCAGAGGCAGTAAGCTCATTGGCCCAACAGATTAAAGATTAACTGTTGGAAGCACAGCAGATATGGGACAAACTGGAGGATTTAGAAACCTAGAGCCATCATAACAACCTCCGGTTCTGTGGCCTGCTGAATACACCACTGTATATGGATAGCGAGGAAGAGGTGTAGATAATTGTATGCGCATTGCTATCCAAGACATGGGAGACTATGGAGCCCTCTGAGGTGCGGATTGAATGGGCACATCAGATTCTGGGTCCTATCAGAGCAAATAGGCCTTGGGATCTGATTGCTTACTTCACTGACTTTAAGCTTAAGGAGAAGATTTTACATGCTTCTCGCGCAGTGGACAGATTTAAATGGGATACCTATCCTATTGAGCTGTATTAAGATCTTGCAGCGGCTTCTTTAAAGACGGGCACGGAACTTAAGCTGTTCACACTGCATCTGTGGACCCAGGGTATTCGCTATAAGTGACACCACCCTTTTGACCTTCTTTTCTATAAGGATGACAAGCTTCATTAGGTGTGTAGGCTGTTGGAGGCCAGAGATCTATTTCTGGACACTGCAGAGACTCGTTCAGTGAAATCTGTGACATCAACTGTGGCGCGACCTAGATGGCAGAGAATATCACAGGGCAAAGGTTGCCTGCAGCGACAGCAATCAGATACGGCATTGCAGCACCAGGATCCACCTGCCGTACCCTGAACTACAGGGAAGCTCTGGTTCTGTGCCTTATAAAAATCCTTTCTGCTCGTTTGGGTTTAACTTTGACACAGAAAGTTTTCAGACAGTTCTCTGATAATATTTTACTGATTCACTTGTTTTCTGTTGTTTTCTACATAGCACTGGATGTGTGTGGTCTGTCAATCTGTTCTGCTTAGTTGTTTTATTCTGCATTGGGGGGGGGGGGTCTTTTCCTTTCTTAGGCACCCCTGTGGTTTATTTAGTGGGAGTGCCATGTTGTTTTTGAGGAGGATTGGGTGGGAGGAAGTGGGAATGTTTATTGGGATGGTCATAGCGATAGGGTTTATCTGTAACACTATTGGGCTCATTTTCGAAAGAGAAGGGCGCCCATCTTTCGACACAAATCGGGAGATGGGCGTCCTTCTCACAAAGTCACCCGAATCGGCATAATTGAAAGCTGATTTTGGGCGCCCTCAACTACTTTCCGTCACGGGGATGGCCAAAGTTCCCTGGGGTGTGTCAGAAGCATAGCAAAGGCGGGACTGGGGCGTGCTTAACACATGGGAGTCCTCGGCCGATAATGGAAAAAAGAAGAGTGTCCCTGATGAACACTTGGCCAACTTTACTTGGTCCATTTTTTTTCACGACCTAGCATCAAAAAGGTGCCCGAACTGACCAGATGACCACCAGAGGGAATCGGGGATCACCTCCCTTTACTCCTCTAGTGGTCACTAACCCCCTCCCACCCTCAAAAAAAATCTTTAAAAATACCTTTTTGCAAGCCTGTATGCCAGCATCAAATGCCATACTCAGGTCCATCGCAGCAGTATGCAGGTACCTGGAGCAGTTGTAGTGCATGCAGTGTACTTCAGGCAGGCGAACCCAGGCCCTTTCCCCCCCCTACCTATTACACTTGTGGTGGTAAATGTGAGCCCTCCAAAACCCACCACAAACCCACTGTACCCACATGTAGGTGCCCCCCTTCATCCCTAAGGGCTATGATAGTGGTGTACAGTTGTGGGGAGTAGGTTTTGGGGGAGTTTGGGGGGCTCAGCATACAAGGTAAGGGAACTATGCACCTGGGAGCTTTTTCTGAAGTCCACTGCAGTGCCCCCTAGGGTGCCCTGTGGGAGCTTGCTGTGGTGTTGGATCTGGCTCTGATTCCACAGCCACATCCACCATGGCACTTCGATGACGCTTTGTTAACTGAGCCCCCTAAAGTTAACCAATTAGAGAAAGATCTCTCAGAGTGTATTACCATTAATGATAATGGGGAGGTATCTTCTGGGACACAAATAAAGCAGTTATTCATGGGAAATTTATTGTGCTACAGGCCTATCTACGGCATCAGGCTAGGGCAAAGCCCAGCAACTGCAGGCGCAGCGGAGTACTCACTTAATTCAGCTCACAGATTGACTCCATCAAGTGCGGCTGGAACGTAATGAGCTTCAGCTAGTGGAGGTCTCGGAGCACCTTCCACAAGTTAGGCAAGCTCACTTCGAGTTTGGTAATCAAGCTTCACTTTTGTTAGCTTTTAAACTAAAAGAAAAAAAGCACCCATTCACACATTCTTGCTATTTTAGATGATGCAGGGGTGCAGCATCGTACCTCTAGTATAAAAACTGCTTTTCTGAGCTATTACAAAAATTTATACCAGCTGGATGTAATGCCTATGGAAGATGAGATATCTAGCTGTTTAGATCAGGTCCACATACTGATGATGTTGTACTAACAGATGGAAGCTCTAACTCAACCTATCACACTAGACAAAGTCCTTTGGACCATACAAGATCTTCCCAATGGCAAAGCTCCAAGCCTGATGACTTTACCAATACATTTTATAAATGTTATGTATAGATTTTGGTGCCTCTGTTGGTGCAAGTCTTTAATGATTTGGAGATGCAGACAGAACTACCATGTTCACGGCGCTTAGCAGCCATCACAGTCCTCTTAAAACCAGGAAAGGATCCTCAATTATATGGCTCTTATAGGCTAATATCATTGCTTGGAACAGACTATAAACTTTTTACCAAAATATTGGCTAGGTGGCAACAACGTGTCATGCCATACCTGATCCATGAGGATCAGGCAGGTTTTATCTGAGGATGGTGAACATTTGATAATATTCAGAAGGCCTTGCACTTGGTACAATAGGCCAGTGTTACACAGCTGCCCTTGTTGATGCTCTCATTGGACACTGAGAAAGCATTTGATAGGGGACTTGGGCCCTTCATGTTCTCTGTGTTGGATCGCATGGGGTTTACAGGGTGTTTTCTGTTATGGCTTTCTCTTCTCTATGTCCAGCCTATAGCTTTTCTAAAGATTAATGGGGCTCTAACCAATATCTTTTCCTTACATCATGGAACATGACAAGGCTGTGTGCTTTTGCCACTGTTTTTTGCCTTTTCTATTGAACCTTTGGCCCAAGTCTTGCGAGCTCACTGGGATGTTCAAGGGGTTCCTGTGGGGGAGGAGGAACATAGGGTGATGCTTTTAACTGATGATGTTTTACTTACCTTGACGGATCCATGTTGGTCGCTCTCACGGGTTGTTCGAGTATTACATCAGTACGGGTGGACTCTGGCTTCAGGGTCAACTTGAATAAATCAGAAATTCTCAGCTTTAACCTGGCTCCTGAACTTATTCAGTTTCTGCAGAGCCAGTTTCTTTTTCAATGGGCCTCCTGTTTTATTTGATATTTGGGAATTAATATCACACCCACCTTGCAGGGTCTGTATCAAACTAATTTCCCTCCTAAGATCCGGGAGTTATTTCTTGATCTGGATTGATGGGAGGGCTTAGAGCTATCCTGGCTAGAGAGGGTACATGCAGTGAAAATGATGATTTTGCCCAAGTTGTTATATTTATTTATGGCGTTGCCACTGCCTATGCCCAATCAGTTTTTTTTGCCAATTGAAATGTAGGGTCTTTACATACATTTGGAATCGAAAGCCACCATGGGTGTAGGCTGATGTGCTCTACCAATCTAAATTGAAGGGGGGTATGGGGGTTCCAAAATTTTCTTTATATTTTCAGGCGGCACAACTTTGGGTGCTTGCGGCATGGATCACTGATAATAGAAAACCGTGGTTGCAGGAGGAGCAGCAAGGGTTGGAGTCCAAACAATTGGGCTCTTTCCTGAGGCTGCCTCGGTTGTGGGTTCTGGTGCTCACTAAGTGGGCCCCTTTGGCGGTGTTCTTTCTGCTCCAGACTTGGTATATAGTCCGGAGGAAATTTTTCCCTTATAGGCAATACTGCTGCCATTTGGTCATCTGTACTCCACTGGGCTTTTCTTCTGGTGCAGAAGTTTATATATACAAACATTGGGAGCATCAGGTCCTTACACAGTTGGGGCAAATCTGGGAATAGTGGGAATTGGTGCCATTTGTGGACCTCCGAGAGGACTATGGTTTTGCTGCAGCATTACCAGTTCTATTATTGGAGGGTAAGGGACTATATCAGTCATAGGGCTCGAGGGGAATTGGCCCTAAAGGAGACAGCTCTGGAATGCGCACTTACTGGTGGGAGTACCAGAGGTTGTGTCTCCCATTTATATATTATTATTATTATTACATTTGTATCCCACATTATCTCACCTTTTTGCAGGCTCAATGTGGCTTACAATTCATCATGGATACTGGAAACAGAAAAGAATGTACATTTGGTTTTACAGCAAGTTTTGGGTACATGATGGTGAAATACATAATATTGGAGATAGAAAAGAGTATAAATTTGTTTTAGCAGAAGTTTGGTTACATGATGGTGAAATACATGATAGTGTTAGAGCCAAAGGCATTAGGTACAAGATAGTGTGAAAGCAAAAGACATTCAAGAACATTCCTGGATATCTTGAAGAAAGTAGAGTTACGCATGTTGTTCTTTATGATATATTTTGTCGAAGAGATAGGTTTTCAGGAGTTTGCGGAAAGTGGTCATTTCGTAGACCGATTTCAGGTTACGTGGCAGTGAGTTCCAGAGCTGTGTGCTTGTATAGGAAAAGGTTGATGCATGCATTGATTTGTATTTCAAGCCTTTACATTTGGGAGGATGAAGATTGAGGAATGTGCGGGAGGATTTTTTTTGCATTTCTGGGTGGTAGTTCTATTAGATCCGACATGTAGGCTGGGGCGTCACCATGGATGATTTTATGGACCAAGGTACAGAGTTTGAACGTGATACATTCTTTGAGTGGGAGCCAGTGTAGTTTTTCGTGAACGGGTGTTGTGCTTTCGTATTTTGGTTTGCCGAATATAAGTCTGGCTGCCGTGTTCTGGGCTGTCTGGAGTTTTTTGAGTATTTGCTCTTTACAACCGGCGTAGAGTGAATTTGCATTATTGTTGTTCAAGACTCCTGTTTTAAGGTACACCCAGCAGTGAGAATAAGATCTGGGAATCAACCATGATTTGAAGAGTTGGGAGAAGGCATGTGGCTACTTATTGAAGGTGTCTGTTTCTAGTTCACTGGCGGAAAGTAAATATAAAATATTGTACTGATGGTACTATATATCCCCCACAAACTGGTAAAGATGTATGGTTGAGGTCCTGGCTATTGCTGGAGGGGTTGAGCAATTGTGGGGGATATGTTACATATCTGGTGGTCCTGCCCCAAGATTAAGGGCTACTGGGTAGAATTAATTTGCGCCCTTCACCAATTTACTGAGATGGACTAGCCATTCACTAAGGAACACTACTTATTGCATGTTAGACCACTGGGCTTTAAACCAGGCATACATAAATTAGCTATAAACTTTTTAGTAGTGGGAAAAATTGTATTGGCGGCAGCCTGGATGAGTCCTCTGCCGCTTCCGGTGGTGAAGGTTATTCTTAAGATGGACTTTCTATGCGAAATGTCTGAACTAACGGGTTTGAGAACTGGCCAGATTCTATATTTTCATAAATACTGGGATCGCTGTGCCAGCTGGCGGCTCCAGTCAGGAGTGAACCTTGATGCCCCACAGCTGATTGCTTCTCCTACATAGACTTACACAGTTGCACTATTGATATCCTGGCTTCTCCAGGGAGACTCCCTATTGACATTGCTGTGCCTTAGGGAGGGTAGGTTGGGGTTTCACCTATATTGTTTTGCTCTTATTTATAGCTGTATGTTTGTTTCTCTTTATATCATAATACAATAAAAGTTTTAAAAAACCCACAGGCCTACACAAAGAAATGAAAGTCCATTAAATTTGTTCTATGGATTCTATTTGGCCCCTGTCCTTCACTTAATGTCCACTCCAGAATGAAGCTAGACTATGGTAACCATGGGATACTTCTAATGTTTCTAATTTTAGTTGATGCCTGATGAATGCGATTAAATGCATACTTAAATGATTCATTACAAAAGTCATGGTCCCTGTAGGTCTACTCCCCAAACAGCTTATATTAAACTGAGTGTTGGTCTTGCAATGCTAAACATTTTCTTGTGCTTTATGGACTTTAGCTGTAAAGGGTTATCATCATCATTTATCATTTATTCTATTTATATACCGTTTCTTATTGCGATAGCAAAACAGAATGGTTTACATTAAAAAAATACATCTCAAAGCACACAAAAAGAACTTCAGTCAATAATAGGAAGCACAGCAAACCAGACACAGTAAAAACATAGTTAGTACAACACAATATCTAAATTAAAATACACATTAAATACAGTTTAACCTAAATTTTAGCATTTATCCTACTCTTATAGATTCTCTTCAATATAATTGGTAAAAAGAAAAGTCTTCAGCAGTTTTTGAAAGTGAGTATAAGATTTCTCCAGTCTAATCTCTTTAGGAAGTCCATTCCAAAGGGTAGGGGATAAAACAAAAACAATCATCATAATCTGTTGGTATCTAGTGGTACAGTATCGGCATAGGAGCTAGCTCTGTGGGTGCCGCGGGTGCTTGAGCACCATCAATATTGAGCAAACTCCTTGACAGTGTAAAGGGATGGCTATTTTCCATTGGGTTTAGCCTCAAAAGTTGGCATCTATGAAAAACACTCACACCTATCCTTGAATTCATGGTCTCGATAATAACTCCATTAGCTACCAAATCATCATTTACTCCGCTGCTTTTTCTCAATCTTTTGCTAGCAGGAAAAAAAAAAGTCCAAACTTCAGGATCCAGTTTCACTTTCCATGATGACTGTCAGAACAAGCTTCGTCCAAAAGATGATTAAGAACTCTAAACAATTCCAGTGGTTTGTTTATTGCTCCCTCACTAGACACTGAAAAATAATTTTCTTTGCAGTTTATGAGGAGATGTGTACTCATTTGCCTTGCATCAGTACCATCTCTTATCCTCCAAACAATGGTTTTTACTCAGATTCTTTCCAGCTGCCTTAATTGACATTTTACACTAACAAAGAGGGAGTAAACCAACTATTACTGTGCTTCAGTCTATAATTAAATGTTTTTATCAGAGCAGCTGTTTCTATATCCAAAGACAGTCTCTCATACCAATCTTTCACCTGCTTATCAATGGATTCCACAGCACATGAAGCACATTTATTCAAAGCTTCCTTCCAAAATGATTCAAAGCCAGTTAACTCTTTCTTTTTTTTTTTTTTTTTTTGCCTCCTTAAACTCCATGATCAGATCAACCCTTACACTTAGTCTAAAAGAAATCAGTACTCTAGAAGTTGAATAGTGCATTCATATAGTGTGACAGAATGGCAGGTTCCCCCTCCCTCCATTTGCAAACTTATGCAAGTCTGTTCGGGGACTGGGTGTGAAAAGAGTTGGTAAAATGTTCTCAGTAGGGTGACAGGAGCTATATGAGGCACATGTATGTGTGTGTGTATGTGTGTGTGTGTTAGCGTCTTTCTGTCCTTTGTGTGTCTATGTGTACATAAAGACAGATGGATGGAGCATTCGCAACAGGTGTTATCGCATGTGCATAATGCACCTCTTAATAGTCAGACCAGTTCAGATATCACTGTAATCACCTTTGTGATGCTAGCACCGTATTCTACAAACATAAAAGCACCCTATGATATACTTATTTCTTAATTTTGTATGTTTGCTGAATTGTTTTGTTCATTTATGAAATACTGTATGTGTGCTTGGATTTCCTTATAGTTTGAGATTTATCTGAGGACTTTATCAGAGCAGGAGGAGTGGCCTAATGGGTAGTGCAACAGGTTGTGGACCTGGGGGAACTGGGTTTGATTCCTGCTGCTGCCTGATGGCCGGCAGTGGGTTGAGATCCTCAGGAACCAAGTTCAATTCTTTCTGCAGAGTTGTGTGACCCTGGGCAAGTCACTTAACCCTCCGTTGCCCCAGGTACAACAGTAGTACAGTGTACTACTTAGATTGTTAGCCCACTAGGGACAGACCTAGTACCTGTAAAATGAAACTGTAAACCACTTAGGTCTAAGCGGTATATAAATACTGAAATTAATACTTAAGAGGGGCATTTTTGTTATGACGTCTAAATCCGATTAGAATATGAACATAAGCATTGCCATACTGGGACACACTGAAGGTCCACCAAGCCTAGTATCCTGTTTCCAACAGTAGCCAATCCAGGTCACAAGTACCTGGCAAGATCCCAAAAGAGTAAAACAAGGCTTTTCTTTTAGGTAAACAGCCAAACCTTTTTAAAACCCTGCTAAGCCAACTGCTTTTACCATATTCTCTGGCAGTGTATTCCAGAGTTTAATTATATGTTGAATGAAGAAATATTTTCTTTGATTTGTTTTAAATTTACTACCTAGAAGTTTCATTGTGTGCCCCATATTCCTTGTATTTTTGCAAAGGGTAAACAAATGATTCACGTCTACCCATTCCACTCCACTCAGTATTTTATAGACCTCTATCATATCTCCCTTCAGCTTCTCTTCTCCAAGCTGAAGAACCCTAGCCTTTTTAGCAAAAAGCATCCAAAAATCCAGTAGCAAACATGGCCATTCTCAAACCAGAAAAAGTCCAACTTTTTGTTTCAAAAATTACCATTTGCTAGAAATTTATGTGCTCGGTGCGTCTTTTAGGGACATTTTTGGGGAAAAAAAAGTCCAAAGGAAAAATGCACAAAAACAAGCCATTGGGAAGTATGGGGGGGGGGGGGGGGGGGGCAGCATTCTTAGTAGACATCCCAGGAGAGCAGTGGGGCACTCTAGGGATACTGCAGTGGACTTCATATAAAAAATCACAGGTATACATCTCACCATTAACCCCTTATATTGTATGGTGAGCCCTCCAAAACCCACCAAAAATCTATTGTACCCAACTGTACACCTCTACAATAGCCCTTATACCTGCATTCTCTATCTCTGTGGATACCACTCTCATCCTTCAGAAAGTGGAGAAGAGAACCAACTGAAAGTAACAGGATAGATCATAAGGAATGCCAAGCCAAATGCAAAGCGGAGATAAGGAGGGCAAAAAAGGACTTTGAGAAGAAATTAGCGTTGGAAGCAAAAATACATAGTAAAAACTTTTTTAGATACATTAAAAGCAGGAAACCGGCCAAAGAGTCGGTTGGGCCGCTGGACGAAAATGGTGTTAAAGGGGCGATCAAGGAGGACAAAGCCGTAGCGGAGAAATTAAACGAATTCTTTGCTTCGGTCTTCACCGAGGAGGATTTGGGGGGGACACCGGTGCCGGAAAGAATATTTGAAGCGGGGGAATCGGAGAAACTAAACAAATTCTCTGTAACCTTGGAGGATGTAATGGGTCAGTTCAGCAAGCTGAAGAGTAGTAAATCACCGGGACCTGATGGTATTCATCCCAGAGTATTAATAGAACTAAAAAATGAACTTGCGGAGCTACTGTTAGAAATATGCAATCTGTCCCTAAAATCGAGTGTAATACCGGAAGACTGGAGGGTAGCCAATGTTACTCCGATTTTTAAGAAGGGTTCCAGAGGAGATCCGGGAAATTATAGACCGGTGAGTCTGACGTCGGTGCCGGGCAAGATGGTGGAGGCTATTATTAAGAATAAAATTGCAGAGCATATACAAAAACATGGACTGATGAGACAAAGTCAGCACGGATTTAGTGAAGGGAAGTCTTGCCTCACCAATCTAATGCATTTTTTTGAGGGGGTAAGCAAACATGTGGACAATGGGGAGCCGGTTGATATTGTATATCTGGATTTTCAGAAGGCGTTTGACAAAGTGCCGCACGAAAGACTCCTGAAGAAATTGCAGAGTCATGGAATCGGAGGTAGGGTATTATTATGGATTAAGAACTGGTTGAAAGATAGGAAGCAGAGAGTAGGATTGCGTGGCCAGTATTCTCAGTGGAGGAGGGTAGTTAGTGGGGTCCCGCAGGGGTCTGTGCTGGGTCCGTTGCTTTTTAATGTATTTATAAATGACCTAGAGATGGGAATAACTAGTGAGGTAATTAAATTCGCCGATGACACAAAATTATTCAGGGTCGTCAAGTCGCAGGAGGAATGTGAACGATTACAGGAGGACCTTGCGAGACTGGGAGAATGGGCGTGCAAGTGGCAGATGAAGTTCAATGTTGACAAGTGCAAAGTGATGCATGTGGGTAAGAGGAACCCGAATTATAGCTACGTCTTGCAAGGTTCCGCGTTAGGAGTTACGGATCAAGAAAGGGATCTGGGTGTCGTCGTCGATGATACGCTGAAACCTTCTGCTCAGTGTGCTGCTGCGGCTAGGAAAGCGAATAGAATGTTGGGTGTTATTAAGAAGGGTATGGAGTCCAGGTGTGCGGATGTTATAATGCCGTTGTATCGCTCCATGGTGCGACCGCACCTGGAGTATTGTGTTCAGTACTGGTCTCCGTATCTCAAAAAAGATATAGTAGAATTGGAAAAGGTACAGCGAAGGGCGACGAAAATGATAGTGGGGATGGGACGACTTTCCTATGAAGAGAGGCTGAGAAGGCTAGGGCTTTTCAGCTTGGAGAAGAGACGGCTGAGGGGAGATATGATAGAAGTGTATAAAATAATGAGTGGAATGGATCGGGTGGATGTGAAGCGACTGTTCACGCTATCCAAAAATACTAGGACTAGAGGGCATGAGTTGAAGCTACAGTGTGGTAAATTTAAAACGAATCGGAGAAAATTTTTCTTCACCCAACGTGTAATTAGACTCTGGAATTCATTGCCGGAGAACGTGGTACGGGCGGTTAGCTTGACGGAGTTTAAAAAGGGGTTAGATAGATTCCTAAAGGACAAGTCCATAGACCGCTATTAAATGGACTGGAAAAATTCCTCATTTTTAGGTACAACTTGTCTGGAATGTTTTTACGTTTGGGGAGCGTGCCAGGTGCCCTTGACCTGGATTGGCCACTGTCGGTGACAGGATGCTGGGCTAGATGGACCTTTGGTCTTTCCCAGTATGGCACTACTTATGTACTTATGTACTTATCCTCCCTGTGACAGAAGAGTGGGGGTCATTTACTAAAGATTAACTTGAGTTATCTGCAGCAGGGCCCACTGGGTACATCTCTCTTATCTGTACCCTTCTCCTTGACTGCCAACTCTAGACTCTGTTCCTTTTATTGTGCTGTACCATATGCCTGGAATAGGCTTCCTGAGTCATTACATCAAGCTCCATCTCTAGTCATCTTCAAATCTTGGCTAAAAGCCCAACTTTTTGATGCTACTTTTAACTCTTAACCCCTATTCACTTGTTCACTACCCATGTCTGTTTTATCATTCCCACCTTAAGTATTTCCCTTATCCCTTATTTGTCCTGTTTGTCTGTCCTGATTAGATTGTAAGCTCTGTCATGCAGGGACGATCTTTTCATGTTCAACTGTACAGTGCTGTAGAAGTGATAAATAGTAGTAGTAGTAGTAGTAATGGTATCTATCTATCTATCTATCTATCTATCTATCTATCTATCTATCTATCTATCTATCTATATTAATAAATCCCACCTTGAACATTCTGAAGCTCACTCCAAGGCAGAGAAGCTCACTCCAAGGCAGAGAAGCACAAAAATCCTGTAGTCTTCATAGGCTAGGACCAGTCACCCTCACTCATAGACCCGCCCTCAGCCACGCCCCATCTGTACATAAAACGCTACCTCAACATTCTGAAGACAAACTGCTGAAGCCATCTGCAAAATCCCTAAACAGTTCGTAAGTTCATGGTGGTGAAGCCATACAACTCACCATGTCTCTCTGCCCCGCCCTCAAGGGCGGAACACAGAGAGTAAAGGGATCCATAAAGGCATCCCCTCCAACAAACAACGACCCAGGCAGGTGGAGTGTTTCCGTACTCCTCCCCCTGCCTAGGAATCGCTAAAGACTGCTGGCAAACTCCCCAACCACACGACCACCCGCAACCCCCCCACACACACAAACACACACACACACACACACACACACACACACAAACACACACAAACATACACACACATAAACACACACACAAACGCAAACACACACACACACACATAAACACACACACACACACAAACACACACATAAACACGCACACACATAAATACATACACACACACACACACAAACACATACACACACACACACAAACACAAACGCAAACGCACACACACGCAAACACAAACACAAACGCAAACGCACACACACACAAACGCAAACACACACACAAACGCACACACACATACACATAAACACACACGCAAACGCACACACAAACGCACACACAAATGCACACACACAAACACACACGCTCCATCTCTCACACATGCTCTTTCTGAAACATACACTCCAAGGAAAACCTTGCTAGCGCCCGTTTCATTTCTAACAGAAACGGGCCTTTTTTACTAGTATATATATATATACAGTAAGTTTTTGGTGGGTTTTGAAGGGCTCACCACAAGTGTACCAGTTAGATTGGGATGTGGGCCTGGGTCACCTTCTTTACAGTCTATTGCTCCGACCTCTAGGCTACTCCAGGGAACTGTTTGCTGGCTATAACATCTGAAGCTGTCATAGAGGCTGGTATGTACTGTTTCTTTCACAGCTTTGTAGGGTAGGAGGGGTTCAATGACCACTGGGGGAATAAGGGAGGATTATGCCTTAATCTCTCCAGTGGTCATTTAGGGCACCTTTTGGTCACTTATTTGTAATTGAAACAGGTCTAGCCAAAAAGGTCTTAATTTCGGCACTAGACTTTTTTTGTTTTGTTGCATTATTGCAGAAAAAAAAACATCTATTGTTTGGTGCTGCACATATCCCACCCAAATATGTCCCCATCATGCCCTCTTGAAATTTGGATGAACCGTGGAGCAAGATGTTTAAAATCGGGGTGTCAAAAATGGCAACTTCTGCCACCATACAATGTTTTTTTGAGTGGGTTTTTTTTGGGTTTTGACAATGAGTCCCTAAATGTGTTATCTACAACTCAGCTTCTTATAATAAAAATATATTAAAAACTATTGTTAGATTGCTACGTTTTCTTATGTCTGCATTTATATTTTTCTTAGTATGTGATGTAATTAGGTAATTCTAAGCAAACAACAGTAAAACAAAATAAAGGAGAACTTTGAAGTAAATTTTACTTTAATTTCAACTTTGTTGAATTCCCGTTCCTCATCAGTGACTGTTAATCCTCCACTTTCTGCTGTTATTCCTCCACTTTTCTGCAAAACGTTATGGCACCATTTGTCATACTGTACATGATTCCAATTTTTTTCAACTCAAGTATGAGCTATGACATAATACCTATGATTTGGAAGGAGTCCATTGTTTGTCTTGTGCTTAACCGTAAATGACATCAGACAAAGATCTGCCTTGTCCATCCAGTCTGTGGCCAGAGCCTTATGCAGGTTTTAGACAATCATGTTTAAATACTGGTTGGCCATTGCCCTCATGCCAACAACATATAGGCAGTTAAATATGATGCAGTTTTAGAACAATATATGATAAAAACCAATAGTATTGGTAGCAGTATTTAACTTGCAAATTTCAATATTAAGATGTCTTTCTCTCCTCCTTGAGATGCACAGCACCCTCACTTGTAGCATATGATATTAAAGTGATATACAATACACAGACATAATCTTCATCTGTCTTTTTCCATTTGTGAACACGTGTCTGTAGAAGTCTGTCCAGTATTATCCTTAGTTCCCAACCACTCTTTCCAAACATAACCCCTCAACAGCCATGTTTTGCTTCCATCCTCTTTCTGTTTAGGCACTCCCTGTGTCTATCCCATATATTTTAAAATTCTAATATGAAATCCAGTCTCAGTGCCTCCTTACATGCTAACTGTTAGTGAACTTCTAATTAGCTCCTTTTGGCGATCAACTTAATTGGGTATTGGAATCACGGCAGACATTTTGATTCTTTATATCTGAACAGCAGTCTGGTTTGGCAGTTCTTTATTATTCATCATCGATTCATGTTAGTGACACATCTCTAGAATTGTGTGACTCCTGATCCAGACATTGTTTGCCGAAACATGGCCAATGTCGAGTCCTTTTATTTGTGCAATAGCATTAGAGACTTCTTGGTATTTTTAATTGGATTGTCTTCATTTGATCAATTGCCTCACTGTTCCACTTTGTTGTTGTCTACATGGGACTTTATCCTTCTTCTACAGATTACCTCACGTAATTGTTCTCTCCTCATAAATGGCCCCTTTTACCAAGCTGTGGCAAAAGAGAGCCAGTGCTGGCATCAGTGTGTGTTTTACACATGTTCTGAGGCCCCCTTTTACCGCAGCTAGTAAAAGGAAAGTCTCACTTTCCTATAGGAAATGACTGGGTGGCAAGTAAAGCACTTGCCGCACAGCCATTTTGAGGGGTGAGTCATTACCACCACACATTGAGGTGGCGGTAAGGGCTCCCGTATTAACCCTGCGGTAACTGGGCAGTGCGTGACATTACTACTACTACTTATCATTTCTATAGCGCCTGATTACCGCCGGGTACACTTTAGCGCTACAAAAATAAATACATTTTTGTAGCGCCGGAAATGATGGCGCACTAGGGGTGGGAAGTACTGCCGGGCTGCTGCGGTAGCCCGGTGCTACTTCCTGTATAGCGAAAGTTGGGCAAAAGGTAAAAAAATGTCCACATTCTAATATTGAACATGGTGCAAATATATGTGCCTAAATTAGATGCATAACAATGATATGTACCTAATTTAGGCACATATATTTGCACCATGTTGGTGCAAATGGCTGATCCTAAAGTTAGACACGATTCCCGTGACTCGGTGGTTACTGACTTTAATTGGCGGCATTTTTGACATTGGATCTCATTTTTCTTTTAAACACAGGTATTGCAGTACATGCTTTGAATCCGTGAATGTATTGTGTTGACACTAATTGGCATTAATTATAATTTATGCTCAGAACTGTCTAAGCGTATTCTATAACGTGATACATGTAAATTCTAAATCACATAGTTGAAAGGGGGCGTGGAATGGACGGGACGGATCATGGGGATTTCTAAAATCTGTGCGAGTGGTTATAGAATACTGCTGGTCTGCACGTAATTTAGGCATAAGCATTTACACCAAGTTTTACTTGGCATAACTGCCTGTGACTAAATTTAGTCGCACGTGCAGGTTCTCAGCATAGTCTATAAACCGCTCGGAAATTTATGCCTTGGCATATTTCATTGCAACGCCTATTTTTTAGGCGTCATATATAGAATGTAGTCCTCTGTGTAAAAATAGCACGCAAGATTATAGACATAGGAACATAAGAATAGCCATACTGGGTGAAAACAATGGTCCAACTAGTGCAGAATACTGCTTCCAACAGTGGCCAAGCCAGGTCACAAATACCTGGCAGAAACCCAATTAGCAGCAACATTCCATTCTAATATACCCATGGGAAGAAGTGGCTTCCCCATGTCTGTCTCAATAGGTTGGAGGGTTAATATCAAGGTATGGAGTTTTTTACAGGATCATTCTTTGATGGGTAGTAGTTAGGGTCAGTGGCGTAGCCACAGGTGGGCCTGGGTGGGCCAGAGCCCACCCAGCTAGGGTTCAGGCCCACCCAACAGTAGCACACATTTAGTGGTAGCTGGTGGGGATCCCCAGCTCCACCAGCTGAAGACCTCCCCCTGATGGTAATGAAAATGCTACTCTCCTTGATACTGGCACCTGCGCGTGCTCAGTCTTCAGCGAATGCCTGCTGCAGACTGCCAAGGTGGAAAGAAGCGTTTTCCCGCCAGCTGAGATATTTTTTTTTGGTCGTGGGGGGGGGGAGGAGAACACTTGGTGCCCACCCACTTCTTGCCTAGGCCCACCCAAAATCTGTTGTCTGGCTACGCCCCTGGTTAGGGTGTTCATAACTGTTTAGTTTAATTATCAACATCTCAGGGCTGAGCGTAAGTATATTAGGTACCTAAATTGACTAATACCTGTGCACTGCTCCTGACAATTTCTGCCCCTGAAGACTAAGGGCTAAGGCTTCCCTGGGCCTACTGATTTTTCTTTTTCTTATTTTTCTTTTACTTCTTGGTTTGATATCTTTATTTCACCTTTAAAAAATATTTTGATTAAATTAAATCAAAATAAACAATCAAAACAAAAAATAAACTAAATGAAACAAAAAATGCTTAGTGCAGACACCTAGTATTAATGATAAGCTCTGTTAGAGATGAAACTCAACCTGTGGTCAATTGACATTACTACTGGTTATATTGTTAGTATACCAGACGCAATGTAAGCTGACCTTGTTAGAGATACAGGAGGGAAAAAACTCAATAATTAACCTATTGTGATGTAAACATGTGTTGCAAAGCAACAGGGCCTCAGTTCTTCAGAGTTCCTAAACCTCACAAATGGTCAGACATCTGGAGGTATTTAACCTATAACTTTATTTTCTCAAGCTGGAAAATATTCAGGTCTTTGTGGGCGATAGCTAATTCCATGTCAGTGCAGGTTTTGCAGACCTTTTGAGTTTGATAGAATAGAGACCTTCCTGGATAAGGTGGTTTTATTTGATTAGTGTATATTTTTCAGCTATAAACAAAGGAGCCAATTTCAGCATTTTAAAGGTATTGACTGCCATGGGCAGCTTTTTATTTAGACATTTAGTGCCAGGCCTAATGTGCCTGGCCACCGAAAGTTATCCGGGTGTGGGGCCGATATTCAGACTGGTACCCAGATAACTGCCTGCATCAAGTTAGGACAGCCTATTTGTTGTCCGAACTTGATCTGGACACTTACCTGTTTAGCATACTGAATATCATCCCTAACCTGGTAAACCTCAGCTCTGCCCATACTCTTTCACTCTACTATAGTTGCTATTATAGATCTGGACTTGGTCAGAGGGATCCAGCTGCGAACTGACCATTGGAACAATCGGGCACTGCCTGAGGGCCTACAGTAGTAGGGGACCCACTCACCTTTAGCTTCTATCTAAATTAATCCCTTTGATAGGTGGTTAGAGCACATGACTCTTATTGCCCGAGGGCCGAGATCACTTTCAGTCTGCCCCTGGGGGGAACTAAAGTGATCACGTCTCCCCCCCCCCCCCCCCCCCCCCCACATACACACACATACTTGTTTCTAGAGTGTCTGGTGAAAAGGGAGGTGACATGCTGCTGCAGGTAGGTTATGGCAGTTCAGCATGTCAGCTGGTGTATTTGGCTAGGCGAGTGTAATCCACGCTCCCTTTGCTTGCTTCCAGTATATCTGGGGGAAAAAAAGAGAGGTGAAGCAGGTAAAATCATAGCAATTCAATCTGTCAGTCAATGCATTTGCCTTGGCCTGATAGCAAGCATGCGCCAGGTGAGCAGATGTAATGTGTGGAGGTTTAACTCCTAGCTAAATATGAAGTTGGAAGGTTCCCCCAGATTCATCTGTGGTCCATTTGGTGTGCTTGGTATAAGACCTGGTCGTTGCTCTTGTATGGGCGGGGTTAGTAGCCATTTTATTGCTGCTTTGTATATAAAATACGAAAGTAAAGCATGCTGGACCCTTTATCTCCATCACTCCATCTGATAGAGAAATGAAGAAGTTCAAGAAGGCTACATATCTACACTCAGGCATGGCAGAGCCTGCACAGCTCCAGCTAATTGAGTTAATATATCAGCAGGCGACCTCGCAGCCATGTCGAAGCTCCTCTCTTATCCTCCTCCCTCCCAACTAGGGGAGCTAGTGGACAATTAGTGGCAATTAACTCCAATTATAACCTACCATTGGTTGTTAGTGCTAATTAGGCCCTAATTGATCAATTAACTTACATGTGTAACAGCCAGTTTTGCTTGCTAAATACGCAAATATGCGTGCAAGATTATAGAATTAGAGGGTTTATGTCCAGTTATACATTTGTAAAGGATTGTTCTGTGATGGGTGGTATTCAGAGTGGTCATAATTGTTTAGTTTAATTGTGAAAATCTCAGGGCTGAGTTCAGACATATTAGGCACCAAGATTCACTAATAAGAACATAAGAATAGCCATACTGGGTTAGGCTAATGGTCCATCCAGTATCCTGTTTTCAGCAATGGCCAATCCAGGTCACAAGTACCAGGCAGAAATCCAAATAGTAGCAACATTCCATGTTACCAATCCCAGGGCAAGCAGTGACTTTTCCCCATGTCTATCTCAATGCCAGATTATGGGCTTTACCTCCAGGAACTTGTCCAAACCTTTTTTAAGACCAGATATGCTAACTGCTGTTACCACATCCTCTGGCAGAAAGTTCCAGAGCTTATTTGTTCAGTGTATCAGTCCTTGTCATTTCTGCCTCTGAAGACTGTTAGATGGTGTAAGAGATAAACTGGGTCAGGAGGTCTGAAGGAAGGACGAGGCCCTTTACTTTTTTTTTTTTTTTTTAATACTTTTTGTGTTCTTTATGTCACTTTTATTTTACTTTGATGAAATGAAATTTAAAGAAATAAAGCAAAACAAAGCAACACCTAAACTAAATGAACAGCCTGCAGAACAGGCTTTCTCACCCTGTACGCAACTGAAGCTTCCCAGAGTACTTTTAAGGTGAGATTAGGCTTGTGATGCAAGAAAAAAATGCTGCAAACTGAGCATAATTTAAAAATATACAAAGATAAAAGACAACATGGAAGTGATCTACAAAAATTAGAAGCATGAGCTAAAGCTTGGCAGGTTAAGCTTTAATATAAAGAAATGCAGAATGATGCACTTCGAATACTGTGTTCAAGCATCTGAAAAAAGATATAGTAGAATTAGAAAAGGTACAGAGAAGGGCGATGAAAATGATAAAGAGGATGGGACGACTTTCCTATGAGGAAAGACTGAAGCATCTAGGATTCTTCAGCTTGAAGAAAAGACGGCTGAGGGGAGATAAGATAGAGGTCTATAAAATAATGAGTGGAGTGGAATGGGTAGACGTGAATCGTTTGTTTACTCATTCCAAAAATACTAGGACTACGGGGCATGTGATGAAGCTACAAAGTAGTAAATTTAATACGAATCAGAGAAATTGTTTGTTCACTCAACGTATAATTAAACTCAAGCCATACTTCCCTCGAGATGTATTCAGCAGTCTTGTCCAGTCCCTGGTGATTAGCCATCTTGATTACTGCAATAGCATCTATGGGGGATGCACAAGTATGCTCCTAAAAAAATTGCAAACAGCTCAGAATACAGCAGCTCGACTTATCTTCGGCAAATCTAGATTTGACAGTTCGAGACTGTTATGTGAGCAGCTGCATTGACTTCCTGTGAAGGACCGCATCGCCTTCAAAACCTGCGCATTGGTGCACATAATCATCTATGGTGATGCCCCTTCCTACATGGACACTCTCATTAACCTGCTGCCTAGGAACTCTCGAAGGTCGGCCCGCTCGTACCTCAACCTCCACTACCCTACTCCTCACGGCCTCAAATATAAGACCATCTATGGTTCTTCTTTTCCTTATCTTAGCACTCAATTGTAGAACGGGTTGCCTCGAGAGGTCAAATTCATTTCAGATCACCCAACCTTCAAGAAGCGGCTCAAGACCTTCCTTTTTGTCAGTGCATACTCTAAGAACCCAACAGGCGCCATACCCTTTTAGCCTGCGGCTCCCTCCGTGATAATTTGTCACCTACCCTCTCTTCCTCTCCCTCCTTCGTTATTTCTCTCTCTCTCCTGTGACCTTGTCCACTGTACTTTGTACTGTTGTTTGCTTATTAATTATTGTACGCCACATTGAGCCTGCCCATGGGCGGGAATATTGTGGGATATAAATGTCATAAATAAATAATTAAACTCTGGAATTTGTTGCCAGAGAATGTGGTAAAGGCAGTTAGCTGGCTTCCTAAAGGAAAAGGCCATAGACCATTATTAAATTGACTTGGGGAAAATCCATTGCTATTTCTGGGATAAGCAGCATAAAATCTATATTGAACTTTTTTAGGATCTTTACAGGTATTTGTGACCTGGATTGGCCACTGTTGGAAACAGGATGCTGGGCTTGACGAACCTGTGGTCTGTCCCAGTGTGGCAATACTTATGTACTTATGCATTTTGGATGCAGAAATCCAAATGAGCTGTATACAGTAGGAGGAGAGAGGCTGATGTGCTCAGACTAGAAGAAGATCTCGGGGTGTTAGTGTATGAGGATCTCAAGCCCTGATGTTCAGAACCTAACACCGGCGCTAGAGGCAATTAGCGTCGGACTAGCAAAAGTGTTAATGTGAGTAAAATGTTCAGAGGGCACTAGCGCAGGAAACCATGCATGCCAAAGATGGCCGCAACTTTTATTCAACTGTAGTCAAACGGATGTTAACGAGGTCATTTTTCATTCCCTCCCATTGCTTAGAGAACATTGCACAGACAAATGGCGCCCTTAACGATGGAAACCTACCGCCAGGTCGGAGGTGGCATTGAGGGGTTTGAAGAGAAGATTTCTTCTTGATTTTCTTTTGATTGGTTTTGGAAGCGGAAGGAAGCTCTTGCAAACCTCTAAGCACTGATAGCGAGACACAAGTGTGTGAGCTTGAGCAAAACCGAAAGTGAAAGTATACATTGGTGCCTCGGTTCTGCTCTTAAATAAAAGCCTTTCAAGTGGAAAAAAATGAAAAGCTTATATTTAAAGGTGGAGAAGAATGGTTCTGATGTGTGCTTCACCTTTGTATTTGCCTGGGCATGCGCACAAGAGCTGCGCATACTGCAAAACGCTTGTGCACTTGTGCCAGCCGTGTTCCTCCTCATTACTTTGTCTCACAGTGCATACATGATTTGCATGCCATTAGCGTTGAGTATTGGGGAGTTACATTTCTGTGCTGTTCCTGTGGGTATGGGGTGGACGCTGTTTGCTTTAGCACTGGAGTTCTGAGCAACGGCCCATCAGGGTGGAGAAACAGTGTGATAAGGCAGTGGCCAAAGCCATGAAGATGTTTGGCTGCATAGAGAGAGGCATAAGCAGCAGAAGGGAGAAGGTGATTATGCCCTGTGCAGGTTACTGGCTGGTGAGGCCCCACTTGGACAGTTTTGAAGGCCATATTTTGCTAACGATATAAAATAACTTGAAGTGGTTCAATCAGAACAACAACAGCATGCACAAATACATGAAAAGCTAACTATGACAACATGTAAGTCTGTTTCTATATATCTGTCAAAGCTATGATTTTTTTTTTACATTTCATATTTGTATTATTTTTTATTAGTTTCAATAAAACATCCATCCAAATTCATTACAAAATAGAATGTAACTTCCATTCCACAAGATGAACTATATGATAACAAACATATAACTAATAAATATGAATTAATTTGAATTAAGTATACAGCAGATATACAAAAATGGAAGTTGTGTAAAAATAGGTAATAACTTGGAGGGGAAAATGAAGGACAGAGGGTAAAATTAAGAAAGGGAAGAAAGGGGAAAAAGGGATCATAATATTGTGCACAGATGGCTAACTAGTGGGGTGTGAGTCCAAATATTGCTGCAATGTTAACCAAACTTTGTGATTAGACATCTGGAAATGACCAGTATTAGCTGTACAGTACTTATGAATTTGTAATACATTATTCCACCAAAAATTAATGTTAAGTTGTGAATTATTCTTCCAGTTGGATAAAATATATTTGAGAGTTATTGCTATCAATATGTCAAATAGTTTGGAATCATAACCGCCCAAATATTGATCCAATGTTATTGAAGCAAATATTATCTTTTTAGGGGTTCGAATTTCAGTAAAATTAAATACAGATGAGATAATTTGCCATACTTTGGACCAAAATAGATTAGTACCATGGCATTCAAAAATTAAATGGAGAAGAGTACCTTGATGTTCATTACATGACCAACATAAGTTATCTGTCAACAAACCTGCAACCTTCATGTTTTAAGGAGTCCATAAGACTCTATGGTGCAGGAAAAAAAAAGCGATTGAAGGAAGGTTGATGAGGCAATGGGTCTACTTGTTTTAGCCCAAAAAGTAGTCCATTGATGGTTAGTAAATGAACACTGTAAGTCAGATTCCCATACTGAACGCAGACCTATCTTTTCCTTTAAAGTTGATTGAATTAGAAATGAATAAATTTGAGATGCCACATGCCCTTTTTGGTGAACTGTGATGATAAATTGATATATGGAAGGTTGGATAGCACCTAATGAACAGGGATAACGTGTGGACACCATAAAATGTTGTAACTGTATCCAACAATAGTGTTGATTGGGATGCTTAATCCTAAAAGATATACACAGGTTCAGCTCCATGAATTCCTCAATACCATATTCAAGTTAGTGCACACTAATTATCAGTGAGATAGCTGAATACTGTTTCCATGCTAATTTTTCTCCCCTGACATACCCCTTCCAAAAAAATAATAATAATAATTGCAATAAATTCTATGCACTTAGCACACACAGATGGCAAAACTAATGCAAAACACTTTAGCACAACTCATGTTAGGACATTTTTGATGCATAGATATAGATATACAGTAGATACATTAAACTTTTGATATATATATAAGTGCACATATAGTTTAGATTATTTGAGAACTTAGTATACTGTCTTGCAACCTTTGATAATTAAAAAACAAAGAGGTTTACAATCATCAAAAATGTGAAAAGGAAAACCATTTACAATGTATCCAAAGAGGAAAAGAGAAGAGAGCAAAGAAGACACAAGTTAGTTTATTCTGTACACTATTAATGGACAACTTGTATTTCTTCAAAGGTTCTTGAAAATGAGTAGGATTTTAAGGTGGGTTTGAATTGTAAATGGTTAGTTTTAGCTCATAGCAACTCAGGAGGTGAATTCCATTCTATGGATGAATGTCTTGTATCAAAATAGTACATAGACGGCATAGCTGATTAACATATTCCCCCAGATTCTATATAGTTTGCCCAAAGTTGTGTGTGCAAACTAGTGAATTATTAGGCACTAACAATCAATAATTGAATTTAATTGGCACTTAATTGGCAGTAATTAGGAGTTACATACACATGTGGTCTACACCCTATTCTATAACATGTGCACCTAAATTTCATGGCACATGGGGTATGGCCATGGGCAGGTCAGAGGCGTTCCCAGAAATTAGATGCAATATTCTGTGCTTACCAGGGTTTCAAGATGGCAGCCAGCTCCAAATGCAGAGCGGCACTGTTTCTTTACTTACTGTGTATCTTTGGCTTTGCCCGTATGGTGAAGCAAAAAGGTTCCTAGGTGCAGCAGTTCATTCAGCCGCCTGCGGTCCCTGTTGTGGCTCAAATCATTTTTTATGACCCAAGCCGGAAAGGTCAGAGGAATGTCACAAGCAGACTTGCTGGAGAAAAAGCTCCTGTGAGGAGAGGAGGAGGAAATGTAAAACCAGCATCAAGAGAATATCTACTTTTGCATCTACCTAGTTGTAAAAATGTAACTTATAAGTCTGTTTTTTCTACTGGATTTGATTACCAAGGGTTTAAATGGTGGAATCTTATTGCAAAAGAAATGAGAAGTGTAAGTTCTTTTCTTATATTCTGAAAAGCTTTAAAGACCTATCTGTTCAAAAATGTTTCTCTAATTGTTAAATAGAAAGCCTCAGTGTATTACACGTAAGTTGCTATAACATTGTTTTACTGTAAGCCACATTGAACCGATGGATGGATAAATAAATAAATAAATAAATAAAAATAAGCACTGAGAGACTCCTAAAATCAAAGGAGATATAATTCTGGATTCTCTGGAAGAACATTTATATAAGTGTTGGTTTTTTTTTAATTAAGGTAACTGAAAACTATTTGTCCTTACTTCCATGAAAGCCAATTTGCAGTGTTGGTCCAAGCTCATATCTCGATTGGACTATTCTAACTCCTTATATTCTGGGATTTCAGATATTCTCATGAAAAGATTACAGCTTTTGCAGAATATGGCTGTTAGATTGATTTTTGGAAAGAAAAGGTTTGATCATGTTTCTCCATTTTTTGTTTCTGTTCGTTGGCTTCCTATTATAGCTTGCTTTGTGCTTAGAATTTTACATGGTTTGGCTCCAGAAAGTTTGACTCAGTAAGTGGTATTTCCTTCAGTCAGTAAAGTTTCTAGGTCAAAAGATTCCTATCTGTTAATATTTCCATCTTTTAAGAATATTCAGTGTAAAAAGATATTGGCATTGTCTTTTTCATATTCAACTGTTATCATCAGGAATGAACTTCCTTTATTGGTGAAGAAACAGACTCCTCGTTATGCTTTTTGCAGAAATCTTAAAACTTATCTTTTCCAACAGTTTTTGAATTAGTGTCAATTTTTATATTTTTCTTGTTCTCTTTTATGTGATTGTAGTTCAGTATTTTATTGTAATCCACTCTTGACCCTTTAGGGAGAAAGCAATCTATAAATACAGGATTAGATTAGAATAGATTAGATTTAGAATCTGGATCTGATTTTGAATTCTCTTGTACAACATTGGTGTTACCATTTGGAACTAGGGTGGATATTGAACCAATATTTCAAGAGTTGGGAGAAACCCTTTTTGGGATGTAAATTGATTATATTTCCTGATATATGTTGTGAGCCACAAAAGAAGTGGAAGCAGTTTCTCTTGCTTCCCCTTGTGTTCTTTATTTTGGAACAAGCCAAGGGAAAGAGTGGGAAAGACCAGTGCACTAGTCCAGGTTAAAAGCACAAGTCTTTAATAAACATATATAATCACTTGCTTAACAACATAACATCAGAACAATGAAATACTGACATTTGCATGAAGATGGACTCAACATGGTCCGTGTTTCGGCCTATACTTTCATCAGGAGGTCATTCTAAGCAAACACAAAAATATTCTGCAAGAACATGCTGTAAAACTTGACTTAAGGAACCTTAATGTCACATATTCTTTCAGACGTGGCCACACATGAATATATATGCTTATTAAATACTTGTTCTTTTAACCTGGATGATCACGCTGGCCATTTCCACTCTTTATCTTATCTTCTGTGATTTTTTTGTGGGATTGTTTTTCCTTTTCTGTTGGACTAAGCTGCAGTAGGGATAGCACACAGCAAAACAGAATTACCTCAGGGCGCACCCAGGCGCCCTGCGGTAATTTTGTATTTGCTATGCAGTGTTTCCCGCACCAGAAAATATTTTTCTATCTTCTAATGTGGGGGGGGGGGGGGGCACAGTGCAGGTGTGCCCATTGGTAATCAGCCGTCACTGTGCACTGTCCGATTTCCGCCAGGAGCCCTTACTGCATACTAAATAGGTGGTGGTAAAGTCTCAGGTAGTAAATTGCTGCACGTCAATATTTTTATTAGCACACGGCCATTTATGACTCCCAAATTAAAATAAAGGAAATTCTGGCTGCAGTAAAAAGTGGCATGGCAATTTCATGCGCCCACACTACCGCAGGTCACTTTTACCCCAAAGTAACATAGTAACAGATGGCAAAGACATATGTGTTTCTCTGTACAGATCATGCAGGTTACCATGCCTTTGTTTAGGAATCTACCTGGCCATGCAAGTTGCTCCCCTCTATATCTTTCTTGATGTGTGAGAGTCATTTGTTTTGCTTTGACCCAATTCTATTGCTATACAGATTTCTCCCGTGTTTATCCAACACCATTTTGAATTCTCTCACTTCTTTTGTCCCCATATCCATCAGGAGAGCATTCCAGGCATTCACCACCCTTTCCATGAAATAGCACTTAGTTATCAGCATGCGCGGAAGTGCCAGCATCAGTGGCAGAAGCACCCCACAGGCTTCTTGGCTGCTGAGGCAACATGGGTAGGGGCTTGGCTCGTGAATATCTTTGGCTGGCAGGGCTTTGGATATCCCTGCTAGCAAAGTTATTAGTGGGTGAGGGGGGGTGATTACAGGGGAGAAGAGAAGAGCTGAGAGGAAATGCTTGGCCTACCCACCCACCAGTCCACCCCTGGGCCACCCAAAATTGAACTTCTAGCTACACTCCTGATCTGTATCATATCACCCCTGTTTTTTTCTCTCTCCTAGGATATACATAATCAAATCTTCAAGTCTCTTTTCATATTACTTCTGGCACAGACCCCATTCCATTTTGGTTGTCTTCCTTTGAACCACTTCAAGTTATTTTATATCCTTTGCGAAATATGGCTTTCTTCTTTCCATCCCTCCCCCTCATGTATCGAACTTCCTTTTTATAGAAGCCAGAATGGCTTTCTTTTACAAACTCCTTGTTTTTTTGTTAAGGGGAGTGTCTCTGAAAGAACAAAGTTTATTTTAAAATAATAATAACAAAAAGCTGACATTGCACCTGATGGGGGAGCTTGCCAGGGACTTCCACTGACTCTGAGGAACAGGGATTTCCTAGTGGCTGGAGAGATGAATAAACAGAGATGCCAAAGGGTGACTGCTACAGCAGTATCTATTTGGGCCAGCATTCGAATATCAGGACTGACTCCATTATCCTGTTTATACTGAGGATACATTCTATCTGGTAGTGGGGGGAGGGTGGTACTTGGGTGAAGTAGAACTGTTTGAGGCTGCAGCTTCCATGTCACTGTGTGTGTGTGTGTGGGGGGGGGGGGGGGGGGGGGTTGCACCAGCAGAAATTGCTAGATCCAGGACTTGGGGGCTACTATTGCATTTGGAGTGGGGGAGAGGCTGCTGGGGTCTCAGTGGAAGGAGCCCCTACTATTTTAGGTCACAGTTTTCAGGAAAGGGGAGGCATGGGGATGTAAAGTGTAAGGCAAAGAGGTCAGACCCCAAGAGAGTCAACCACTGGAAGGAGGACAGCTCTCTCCAGACCAGAGCTTCCCAGTATATGGATTATGACCCCCAAATGGGAGTCTCAGAAACCCACATTTGGGTCCGTGACCTGGGCAAGTACTATATAGGAGATCTTTGTCCTATGCCCACTGCATGCATTGGGGTCATAGCTGCTGTCAGCAGGTCTCCCTTCCACTCTTTGACCAGGGTCAACCCTGTTTAGCCAGAACGCTTCAACACCAGCTCCTGCTCCCTCTGGCACCAGTTGTTTCTCAGTTCTGACTCCCACTTTCGTGTCTCCCTTCAGTTTAGAGGCGCCCCACGGTTACATATGAGTAGCATTTCCCAAAAATGACCAACAACTCCAGTCATATCATAAAAGGATTTTCTTATTTTATTTCTTACAGTCCAAAGTTCATCATTCTTACAGCATTTTATACCGTTCCACCCTCAGTCATTGACATTTGTTTATATTCACAGTGTCCTTCACCCTGCTGGCTACAGTTTACTGCAGTTCAATGCCACCTTCTATCCTCCCAGGTCATGTCAAAGTGATTCCAAAAACTCATTCAACATGCAGTTTCATTCTCCTCTTCTCCTAACGCTCTGGGTTACTTTCTGCCACAACTTCTTCCCCAGGTGCCTCAATTCAGTAGCGTTCCTGGCCTGGATGGCACCCGGGGCGGAGCGCCGATGCGCCCCCCCCCAACCGCTAGATGACACCTCCCCGCCTCTGGCAAAATGACACTCCCCCTGGGTGCACGCCGCTGGGGAGGGGGGTGCCGCGGCGTGTGCCTGCTCCTCCGAGTTCGCTAAACTTCGTTCGTTCGCTGCAGCTCCCTCTGCCCCGGAACAGGAAGTAACCTGTTCCGGGGCAGAGGGAGCTGCAGTGAATGAACGAAGTTTAGCGAACTCGGAAGAGCAAGCGTGTGCCGTGGCACCCCCCAGCGGCGTGCACCCGGGGCGGACCGCCCCCACCGCCCCCCCCCCCTTGCTACACCACTGCCTCAATTCTCTCCTTCCAATTCCAATCAGTTGAGGAAATACAGCAGCCAGTAAATCCCTCACCTTAGCTCCAGCAGCCTGAGCCAATGCAGATACCTCCATTCTCTCCTCCTCACTCTCACCTGTCTCCCCCTATTTATCCCATTCCATCACTTCCTCCTCCACCCAGGGCTCTCCCAGCTGCTCCTCATCTTCCTGATTGAAAATCATCTCCCAATCCTGTCCCTCCTCCTCCACTTCCTGTGGGTGTTGTATTGGGTCAGGTGCATTATGGGGATGGTAATTCCTAACCTTATTCCTTACTCTCACCAATCTTTTATCCACCAGGGGGCGAGCTTCCTACCCCCATGGGATGTGTGCTTGCCTGTCTTGCTCCTTCCTGGGCCGCTGTTGCTTTCCCTGCAGCCATCCTCTCAGCAAGCCCTCACACTGCCAATATATTGGTCAGCTCTATTCTCGGCAGTGGTTGGGAGTTGTCTGTGGTTCATACCTTGTGCAGGGGGTGACAGAACCTGCATCCAATCTACAGGAAGTGATCCAGCCTGAAAAATGATCAAAATCCATTGGGAGCCTCCCCCTCCATGTTGCACTCATGATGGTCCTGCGAGAGTCCACAGAGAAGGTCTGCAGGGGCCATAGATTCATAGCTTGTCTTTATCCCCTGTCTACAGTAGTCTTGTAAAGGCCTTTCTGCCTACCCAGGGTAGATATTCTGATGATGTTTTCATGAAAGACGGGGAAGAAGGCTTGGAGCGGATGGGTTGTTAGGATGGTGAAGCTGCTTCGCAAGCAAGTTGTTTCCTTTTCAGAGTGAGGGGTGTGGGGAGTAATCTGTGGAGGTTAAGTTGGTCTGTTCTTTGGATTATGGCGGCGCTAGTAATTTCATGAAAGTCTTGAAGGGGCCTAGTTAGATTGGGGCAGCTTTGACAGGTGCCCATATGATCTGATATGCTTTACTTCCTGGACCATATTTTCAGTGATGGTGGTCTGCAGGTGCTTATGGCTCTCAAAGTGGAGGCAAGCACCTCTTTGGGTAGCTCCTGAAGAAGTAGGTTAAGAACAAAGAGGAAGCTGTGCTTCAGAGGTCACTTGTAGGCTACTTTTGATTTTTTATTAGGGATTCTGTATGTTGTTCCAATTTTCAGGATTGTAGGAAGCCTCAGATGAGTGAGAAGAGTTAATATTTCTTCTACCAGTCAGGTAGATTCAGAAGAGTCAGCCCTTTGATGAGCCCACAAGTTTCATCAGGGGGAGGAACCTCAACCTTGGGAGATAAAGAGGCCTAATGTATCACAGCAGACCCCAAGAATGTGTTCTAGGTGAGGGGGTTGTCATCATCTGTTGTTCCCAGAGTGGATCAGTATCACTTCATTTCAGTGGTTCTTGACATGGCTTGTCAGTGTTGCAACATGGAATTAGCAGAACCCCTTACAAATCCCTTTGTTATCTCTTGCAGTAGTCACTGAGATCTTACAATGCCTTTTTGAACTGGTTCTCTTAGAGAATTAAATCTTGTATGGTATTCCATAGGCTTGGTGGCCCTAATTAAAGGGAGTTCCTCCATTCCTGTTTGGCCTTCAAGAAAATCTGTGTCTGTGGGTGTTCTTGTTTTCAAAAGAAGACCTTTTTAACATTTTTGTAAGTGATATTTTTGAAGGGCTGTCTTGTAAGGTTTCCCCCTTTGTGGATGATACCAAAATCTGCAATAGGGTAGACACTCTTAATGGTGTGAATAACATGAAGAAGGACTTAGTGAAGCTAGAGGAATGGTCTGGAACGTGGAAGCTTAGATTTAATGCTAAAAAAAATACAGGGGCATGCATTTGGGCTGCAAAAACCTGAGGAAACAGTACAGTTTAGGGAATGAAGAACTTTTGTGCAGGAAAGAGGAGCACCTTGGGTGTGATTGTGTGTGCAGGGCCGGTCTTAGTCAGAGGCGACAGAGGTGGCCGCATTGGGTCTCGCACTTAAGGAGGCCCCGCGCGGCGCGCCTCAGTCAGCCTGAGCCTCCTCCGCTCCATCCCTGGCGCTTTAAATTTACCTCGTTCCACCTCCGACGTCTGCGCAGCATCAGTGAAAGCGCTGCCTGTCTGACGTCTCTCCACCAGCCTTCCCTTCGCTCGTTCGTTCCCTCTGTGTCCCGCCCTCGAGGAAATGATGTCAGAAGAAGGCGGAACACTGAGGGAACGAACGAGCGAAGGGAAGGCTGGTAGAGAGACGTCAGACAGGCAGCACTTTCACTGACACTGCGCAGATGTCGGAGGCGGAGCAAGATAAATTTAAATAGTTGAACTAGAAGAGAGAAGAGGGCGGGCAGGTGGACATGGAAGTGGGAGGGATTGGGAGAGAGGAGCATTGACAAGGATGGACATGGATGGAAGGGCAGGGCCCAGGGAGAGAGGATTAATTGCTGGACATGGAGGGGAGGGCAGGGGAGAGGAGAATTGCTGGATATGGATAGATGGAGGGGGGCAGGGGAGAGACGAGCATCGATGGACATGTATGGAGGGCAGAGCCCAGGGAGAGAGGAGAAATTGCTGGACATGGAGGGGAGGTAAGGGGAGAGGAGAATTGCTGGATATGGATGGATGGAGGAGGGAAGGGGAAAGAGGAGCATCGATGGACAAGGATGGACATGGATGGGAGGGAAGGGCCCAGGGAGAGAGGAGAAATTGCTGGACATGGAGGGGAGAGCAGGTGAGAGAGGAGAAATGTTGGGCAGGAATGGAGGGAAGAAAAGACAAAGAAAGGAGATGCACATGGATGGAGGGGAAGGGAGAGAGGAGAAATGCTGGACATGGATGTAGGGGAGGGGAGGAAAGTAGATGCACATGGATGGAGGGGAGTGAGGAGAAATGCTGGATATGGATGGAGGGATTTTTTGCTGAATTTAAGGGCTGGGTCAGAACACTTTGAAGGCAGATGCTGAAACTGGAGAAAGGATAGGGACAGGGCTACAGATGGTAGACAGGACACATAAGGACAAAGGAGGATGGTGGACATGGTGAGAGAAAAAATATCAAATGGAAAGAAGACACTGCATAAAACAGAAGATACTGGGACCAAAGCGAATAGAAAAACTAAATGATCAGACAACAAAGGTAGAAAACAAGTATTTTATTCAGAATGTATTAATTGGAATATGTCAGCTTTTGGAAATGTGCATCTGTGATATTTTGCATGTAAGTTTCAATTTTTCTAGTATTGCTGCATGCTGAGTCTGACTTCTTGAGCTAATTTTCCAGTTCAGTATTTTGCCTTCATAACTGTTGTGTCATGTGTTTTTCATGTATGATCAATGTGCAGTATCCTGCTAGCGTGTAGTATTTGCAGCCCCTTTTTTTTTTCATGAGGTAGTGTATTGGTGTTTTAGAGCCTGGTGTAATTACAGTTCTGCCTTTCCACGCATAAGGTTGTAGCTTCTCCTGTCCTTGGAATTAGTGCTGTTATGGTTTGGTAAGGTTATGAGTGTGTTTTTGCACAAGTTTGTGTATAGTGTTTTGCAGTGGAGAGATTGCGTGTCCGCACCTCTGACCCCTCGGGGTTATGAGAATTGGAACTACTAATTGTAGTGGACTTGAACTGAATAATTTCTGGGGGGGGGGGGGGGGTCATGATAGCATTATGCTGATTATTTCAATCAGTTTTTCTATACAAGTTTAGCTTCATTTGTCTTTATTTGAAATTTCATAAATAACACATTTTCTAAAAATTGAATAAGCTTATCAATGGGGTGGAGCTGGGGTGGGGGCGTGGCTAGGATGGGGCCCCACCAAATTGGTCTGCACAGGGCCCCGCACTTGCTAAGACTGGCCCTGTATATGTGATGATCTTAAGGTGGCCAAGCAGGTAGAAAAGGTGATGGCAAAAGCTAGAAGGATGCTTGGGTGCATAGGGAGAAGAATGTCCTATAGGAAAAAGGAGGTGATGATGCCCTTGTATAAGACTCTGGTGAGAACTCATTTAGAATATTGTGTACAGTTCTGGAACCACACCTTCAAAAAGATATAAATAAAGATGGAGTTGGTCCAGAGGTGGCTACTAAAATAGTCAGTGGTCTTTGTCATAAAGCATAGGGGAAAGACGTAAAGATCTCAGTATGTATACTTTGGAAAAAAGGTGGGAGAAGGGAGATATCATAGAGACATTTAAATACTTATGCAGCATAAATGAACAGGAGGTGAATCTCTTTCAATTGAAAGGAAGCTCTGGAACAAGGGGGCATAGGATGAAGGGGAAAGGGGATAGACTCATAAGTAACCTGAGGAAATACATCTTCATGGAAAACATGGTGAATTAGTGGAACGGCCTCCCAGTGGAACTGGTGGAGAGGAAAACAGTATCTGAATTCAAGAGAATTTGAGACAAATACATAGGGTCTCTAAGGGCGTGATAGATTGTCATGGGTTGGCAGACCAGACAGGATATATGGTCTTTATCTGCCTACATTTTCTATGTTTCTATGTTTCACTTCATGTTAGTAGCAGTCAGGACAAGGGATTTTGTTTTCCTCTCTGGGCTTGGCCAAGGTGTCTTATTAATTTGAATTAGAGCCCCTCACAAGGAGCTCTCCCAGTTCTGCATGTTTGCAAGTGTGTTCTCTTCAGGGCCACTTGGTCTTCCCATCTGGATTTATTGTTGTAATGGTAGCCTTCAGGATTAGGTAGTCAGTTGTGTGCATTGTTACCTGGGCAACTGATGAGGAGGCCCAATCTAGCCATTCCAGGAGTGACAGCTGCAAGAGGTTCAGAGTGGGGTTGCTAACTATGCCAATAAAAACCCTTTTGAACCAGGTCTGACTTCAGGATAGGAAGGATCCTCCTGTTGCAGGATAGGTTGGTTAGCTTACATGTGTAACTCCAAAAATTTGTTTCTCCAAAGGCTTGCAGGTCTTTAGATCTGTGATTCCCTTCAAGTCATGGGATCTATTGCAGCAGCCTTGGAGGTCATTCTGTTCTGTTGGTCTCTCCTTTCAGCCTCCCTGATCACAGGAATTCTACTGTGGGCTAGTAGTTTTGGTACTACTGAAAGTGGCTTTGGTGTGGTGGAGCTCATCTTGATATTTGCTGTGATGCTTTGATCCGGAAACCCCAACTAGATTGTGGTGGCTACCAATGTGAGGCTGTCAGGTTGGGGAGTCCTTTACCAGGTCCAGTTAGCACAAGGGGTATGGTTTCACATGGAGGTTTCTTGGACCATCAATAGTCTAGTTGTCAGATCCATTCAGTTGACACTGGATAAGTTCTCTCAGTTTGGCAAGGTGAAGTGGAGTGATGGTAGCTCAAGAAATTGCTCTGCTCTCTCAGTGGGCAGATGCCATCCTATCAGTGAACTTTGTGGCTTTCGTAGTCAGAATGCAAAATGTGCAGGCAGACCTTCCAGGCAGTGGTGTGACATCAGAGTTACCCAGTTATCATTCATGGCAGTACATCAGAAGGCCAGGCAGCCAATTCTTTAGTTAAAGGAAAGTGACTAGCTCCAGCAGTATAGTGGCATTGATAAATCCATGGTCCTGGGAAAGTCCTCGGTATGCCCTGTCTCCATTGTCACTGATTAGACAAGTCCTATGCAGAATGGTGAATCTACCAAATCTGGTTATCTTTATCATTCCGGGCTGACTTCACAGGCTAGGGTATGCTGTTCTGGTTTGTTTGCTTGTCAAGAACTCATTACAGCTGTCCTATTTGCATACATTACCCTGTCTGGAGTTTCCTTGTCAGGGCTCAATTCCCATGGAGGACTCAAAACCCTTTGGGTTTTTTGCCTGGCCCATGAGAGATCTGGTTAACAAGTTCAGGATACTCAGTGACAGTAGTTTTTATGCTAAATAAGGTGTATAGGAAATCTACTTTCCTGGCATAAGTTCAGGTCTGTTCCAGTCAAACATTTTTGGCTTCACAAGCAGGTGTTCTGGCCACTTTGGACTTCTTGAGGGAGGTCTTGATCAAGTGCTGGCCTTATACTTTCTTTGTACAGTGGTGGAAATAAGTATTTGATCCCTTGCTGATTTTGTAAGTTTGCCCACTGACAAAGACATGAGCAGCCCATAATTGAAGGGTAGGTTATTGGTAACAGTGAGAGATAGCACATCACAAATTAAATCCGGAAAATCACATTGTGGAAAGTATATGAATTTATTTGCATTCTGCAGAGGGAAATAAGTATTTAATCCCTCTGGCAAACAAGACCTAATACTTGGTGGCAAAACCCTTGTTGGCAAGCACAGCGGTCAGACGTCTTCTGTAGTTGATGATGAGGTTTGCACACATGTCAGGAGGAATTTTGGTCCACTCCTCTTTGCAGATCATCTCTAAATCATTAAGAGTTCTGGGCTGTCGCTTGGCAACTCGCAGCTTCAGCTCCCTCCATAAGTTTTCAATGGGATTAAGGTCTGGTGACTGGCTAGGCCACTCCATGACCCTAATGTGCTTCTTCCTGAGCCACTCCTTTGTTGCCTTGGCTGTATGTTTTGGGTCATTGTCGTGCTGGAAGACCCAGCCACGACCCATTTTTAAGGCCCTGGTGAAGGGAAGGAGGTTGCCACTCAGAATTGTACGGTACATGGCCCCATCCATTCTCCCATTGATGCGTTGAAGTAGTCCTGTGCCCTTAGCAGAGAAACACCCCCAAAACATAACATTTCCACCTCCATGCTTGACAGTGGGGACGGTGTTCTTTGGGTCATAGGCAGCATTTCTCTTCCTCCAAACACGGCGAGTTGAGTTCATGCCAAAGAGCTCAATTTTTGTCTCATCTGACCACAGCACCTTCTCCCAATCACTCTCGGCATCATCCAGGTGTTCACTGGCAAACTTCAGACGGGCCGTCACATGTGCCTTCCGGAGCAGGGGGACCTTGCGGGCACTGCAGGATTGCAATCCGTTATGTCGTAATGTGTTACCAATGGTTTTCGTGGTGACAGTGGTCCCAGCTGCCTTGAGATCATTGACAAGTTCCCCCCTTGTAGTTGTAGGCTGATTTCTAACCTTCCTCATGATCAAGGATACCCCACGAGGTGAGATTTTGCGTGGAGCCCCAGATCTTTGTCGATTGACAGTCATTTTGTACTTCTTCCATTTTCTTACTATGGCACCAACAGTTGTCTCCTTCTCGCCCAGCGTCTTACTGATGGTTTTGTAGCCCATTCCAGCCTTGTGCAGGTGTATGATCTTGTCCCTGACATCCTTAGACAGCTCCTTGCTCTTGGCCATTTTGTAGAGGTTAGAGTCTGACTGATTCACTGAGTCTGTGGACAGGTGTCTTTCATACAGGTGACCATTGCCGACAGCTGTCTGTCATGCAGGTAACGAGTTGATTTGGAGCATCTACCTGGTCTGTAGGGGCCAGATCTCTTACTGGTTGGTGGGGGATCAAATACTTATTTCCCTCTGCAGAATGCAAATAAATTCATATACTTTCCACAATGTGATTTTCCGGATTTAATTTGTGATGTGCTATCTCTCACTGTTACCAATAACCTACCCTTCAATTATGGGCTGCTCATGTCTTTGTCAGTGGGCAAACTTACAAAATCAGCAAGGGATCAAATACTTATTTCCACCACTGTATATCATTTTCACTGTTGTCTGGTTACCGGTTTGTACCTAGGGTGTTCTCTAACAGCCCTTCTGGGTTTTGCTTGGTTCTTCGTAGCATCCAACAGATTTGATTTTCCCTCTGTCTGGTACTCCTGCAGTGGAATCTCAACCAGGATATATATGTGTGCTGGTGGGGTCACCCATGGCTGGTTGAAGCTTGCTTCCCTAGGGATCTCCTTGTAAGTGTTCTTGGTGTCTGTGTGCTCCACCAGCTGTATTTCCAGGTTGCATGTCCTGTTTCTTGGAACTTTGTACTTAAACTTTACAGTGAATTCTGTGTTTTGCTCACATTTCTGGTTTTCTTGCCCAAGGCTGTGCCTACAGTTATAAGAAGTGGTTTAGTCTGCTTAAGGCTCCTCAAATCTTTTTTGTTCTGGCGGGGGGGGGGGGGGGGGGGTCTTAGTTGTTTGAGGATAGCAGGCTCCCTTCTTCATTAGTTGAGCCATTTTGGTGGGTTTTCACTGTACTCTGCAGGTTGCTCAGAGGCAGGGCAATTTAAAATATACAGTTGGTCTGGATGATTAGAAGAGCCATTGTTCAGTTTCTATGTGGGTTCAGACAGATATCTATCAGCAGCATGCCCCATTATGGTTGTGTGGGTGATGCCCATTGCAAGATTTGCGGTAGTAGAGTATGAAGCTGTAGTCAAGGCACCAATGATTGTCACTCCACCAACGATTGTCACTGCTCCCTTGGTTAGGCATCACAAGCTGGATGTTCAGGGTGACAGAGTGGTGTGAAGGGGCCTTAAGCCTTGGTGTGTCCCCTTCGTCTAGACTGTTCTAGCAGGATGATGAAAAAGTGAAAATTGTTCTTACGTGCTAATTTCCTTTCCTCAAGTCCTGATAGACCAGTCCAAACCCCACCCAGCAAAACAAAGGGTTCAGGTTATAACCCACTTGTCTGGTCTGGTCCAGCTGAACTCAAGAAAAGTTGATTAGAAGGTAAGAACAAATTTCATCTTTACTCTTATCTTGCTTAACTCTAATTCTAAGTAATTTGAGATCATAACAACCTATTAGAAGGCAAGGGAAGTAAGTTAACATTTAGACTGATCATTATTATGCACTGTTTTTATGCTCTTTCAATTTATGTAACTTGAAGTTCTGGAAGCATGTGGTTTACAATTTATGCTAATTAGTATGTAAAAAAATACATATTAACTTTATTAAATAACCATGTGTCCTATGAAATAGTCTCTTGTAATTTAGGTAGCATTGTGTTTATTATATATCACTAGTGAATACAGTGAGTACTTTTCATAAGTTACTACAGTTCCAGACTATACCAGACTTTATGGATTTAAGGCCAGAGTTATGGATTGGGAAAAATTAAAGCAAAGGAAAAAAAAAGTAAAAAATGCCTGCAGGTTATTTTATAGAGTTTTGAAACTGCACATGTTTTGCCCTTGGCTTTAATTTTCTGCTACTTCTAGAAGGGAAAGATTAAGCAGAAAACAAATTGGATAGGCAAAATCTTGACAAAACGCTCTGCGGGACTTTTGCACCTAAGGACTAAATTTAAGAATTGGATAAAAGTCCTGCTGTGCCCTGTAGAAAAGTTTTGGCTCTACAGTTTTCTTTCGTAGAACTTGTTTTTTCCTCTTTTTAGAAACAGTGGAAATTAAATCATTGGGCAAGAGACATTCCATTTCAAAATTAGGTAAGCAAACAGATTTGCAGATTTTGCATGATTTTTAACTCTGACTTTTAACAGGAAGATTTTATGGAAGATCTATTAAAGAAATCATTAGGGGGCCTATTTTTAAAGCTTTGTTAGCTGCTTAATGCAGGAATTTTCACACAGTAACAGGGTTGATTTGTGCTGCCAATACAGTCCTCTTCCTGGCACCTTGCTTGTTTTAGGAGATATGAATTTATATGCAAACAAAGCTAAATCTGAGATTGACTATGATATAATTTTTTTCCTTTTTATCCTCAGCTCCAACTCAGGAAGGGGACGATGGTTTGGATTTTGTATTCTTAGATTCTGTTTAGTTCTCAGTCAATTACCACTTTGTCTTGGATTTTTCCTCTTTGTCTATCGATCAAGGGCCCATGCCAAGTTGAATCCTTCAAAGAGACACAGGGTCAGAGGTCATTTTTTTCATCCATTGTGCTCCTCTGCATTTCATAGATTTAGCAAGTATGTCAGGTAGAAAGAACATTGTTGGAGGAAGCATCACTCTTCAAGAATCTAGCTTATTGTTAGCTATTGCAAATTAAATTTAAGCCTCTAGTTAAACAGGTTTCAAGTTTTATTTCCAATCTAATTCATTCTCATAACAATTTTCTCTGCCAAGCTATACCCTTCCTCAGCTGTCTCTCTGGTGCAGTTTGCAGATTTTTTACAGACTAAAATTTGCAACCATCAACGTTTGACAGACTTCATTGCTCTTCTTCTTTCCTGTGGTCCACTCATCCTGTACTACTCGGGTTATTATGGAAAGCACTGTAGCCAGTTTTGTACCTCTGTTTGCATTCAGCCTTGAGAAAGTCATAACTACTGTGAATCTTGCTTCATCTCCAACTGATGCTATACCTTGCAAATTACTAAAGGAAAGTTTATCTGAATTGTCCTTTTGGCTACTAGTTTAAGGGAGAGCACTATTCCAAGTGAGAGGAAAAGTTCTGTTATTCATTCTCTGCTTAAAAAATGAAGTTTAGGCCCTTCTTTGCTGTCAAGTTATCTGTCTCTATCTAATCTGTCCTTTCTGGCTAAATTAACCGAGAAAACTGTTGCGCAAAAATTACTTAGGTTCCTGAATGCTAACAACAGTTTTCTCCCTAGACAATCAGGTTTTAGAGCTGGCTGCAGCACAGAAACAGTATTGGTTGAATTGCTCAATGAAATTTTGTGTCTGTTAGACTGTGTTATGAATGTCCTTTTGATACAGACTTGAGCACTGCTTTCAATATTGTGGATCACTCTCTTCGAAACAGGCAAAAAAAAAAAAGTAGTACATATTGCATTGCTCAAGTGGTTTCATTCCTATTTTGCTTCTCAAACTTGTGTGGTTAAATCTGGTGAACAGTTGTACTAGGTTTATCCTTTGGCCTATGGGGCACTACAGGGCTCCATCTTAGTCTCCACATTGTTCAATGTTTTTATTGTTTCATTGGCTAATCTTATTTAAAGTTTGGGGTAGTAGTAGTAGTGTGTATTTCTGTGCAGATGATATACAGATTCTTATGGAATTTGATCAACACAAGACTGGCTGGTCAATATACAGCTGGTGGCAGTCAGTGTTCTTTTTAAACACTGGCTGTTGCCAGTTAACATTAGCCCCAGATACAAAGCCGGGCCATGTTCAGGGCTTGCCGGTCAAGAAATTTTCACTTGCATACAGGGATCAGTCTTCCCCCCAATTCTGACCCTCCCCCTACTAGGACCCTGACAGCATAATGGGGGATTAGAAATGGGGGGGGGGAGGAATTTCTGTTATGCTGTTGGGGTTTGAGGAGGGATTTCTAATGGTGGTAGCATTAGGGGGGAGGGTCCGTTCATGTTGTGGGGGGGGGGGCTTGGGTATGAGGGGAGCAAGCATGTGAGAGACAGGACACCAACATAGTCCAAGATCTATGTGGGTGCCGGCTGATATTCAGTACTTGCACCTGCATAGGTAAGTGACCAAAATTAGGACTGCTTTTTATGCACACAGTAAATGACAACAGATAAAGACCTCCACGCTCTATCTAGTCTTCCCAACAAAGTGGCCAGAGCCGCACCCACCACTTTGTGCAGCCCCAGTCACCTATGCTTAAACGCTGGTTGTCAAGTCTCCATCATGCCAACCATATAGGCAGCCAAACATGATGGAATCTTGGTTATAACATCCCCAAGTATTAAACTTACTAATCAAGATGTCTTTTCTCCCCCTTGAGCTGCACAGCACTCTCACTTGCACCATGTGACTGTAAAGTGACCTATAACACTGGAATTACTGAAGCTTCACCTTTCTTTTGTCATTTGCAGGACACACACTGTAGAAATCTATCTGGCATCAGCCTTAGTTTCCCCAATTTTCTTTTAGTCAGTTGTCTGATTTTTTGGATAACTCTGGTACTTTACATCTGGGTTTCTCTAAAAGTTTCAGTATGGAAACCACTATTACAGCTTTACTGAGTGAGATTCATGCTAACTTAGATGCTAGATGTATTGTTCTGATGGTCTCATTAGATTTGAATGCTGTGTTTGATCTGGTGGATCATTATTTGTTGCTCCAATGCCTGTATAACATTGATATCCATGGGCAAGTCCCAGATTGATTCAAGCCTTTTTAACAGAAAGATCCTTTAAAGTTGAATATTTTGGTCAACATTCTCAACTGCACAAATTCACTTGTGGGGTTCCACAGGACTCCATCTTGTCCCCATTTCTATTTAATATTTTTTGTGTCCTCTGTCTTTTCTTATTCAGGAATGTGGAATAAGTGCATATTTTTATGCGGATTATATTTTACTTATTTTTCCAGCTCCGTACTGTTCATTATTTATTTGATTTTTAAACACTGCATTCACTTATAATTACTCTTATTTTTTCCCGTCTTGATTACTACATTGTGTTTTTTTGTGGGAATTCCTCAATATCAACTTACACGATTATAACATCTTCAAAATACAGTGGCCAGATTTTTATGTAAAACTTCAAAATTTGATCACATTAGTCCTTTGTTCATTAAGCTCCATTGGCTCCTGGTTCAGTTTAGATGTCAATTTAAGATACTTACACTTACTCACCATGCTCTCTATGAAGGTTCTCCCTCTTATTTGTCTAATTTAATTTCTTCTGCAGTGTCCGATTATTTTTATGCTCTGTTTTTTGAGCAACAGTTACCTCTTCCTCCACCATTATGGTCACACTTGGAATCAACTCAACACTCAGCCTTCTATTTTATTACCTTTCTTTGGTGGAATGCTTTCCCTGCATCACTTCAGAAGGATCTATCTTTGAAAAAATGTACGTCTTTGTTAAAAACACATTTGTTTTCTCTATAGCTTTTGATCTTCGATCTAGTTAGATAGATTTTTGTGAGCTATTTGATTTGATTTAATTACTAAGTGTCTGGTGAATGATTTCTATAATTTGATTGTTTGGTCTTGGTTATGATAGTTTTCTATCCTTCTAATATAATGGTGTTCTATTTCTTTGATTTATTTTATATGTTTTTATTGATATTTTACATCGCTTTGACCTGTTCATTTTCAGAAAGGGCGGTAAAGTAAGTCTGAATAAACTATAACAGTTTTTTGCCATTTGCGGGACACACACTGTAGAAATTTGTCCAGCATCAACCTCAGTTTCCCCATGCTGGATTTTCTTTCATTCTTTTGCCATTTGTGGGAAATAGACTGTAGAAGTCTGTCAGACATCGGCCTCAGTTCCCACTACTCTTACCAAGATAACTCAACAACCATGTTGTGTTTCCATTCTCTTTCTATTTAGGAATCCCTGTGTCTATCCTAAATATTTTTGAATTTGGCTCACCATTTTTGACTTAACCACTTCTCTTGGAAGGGTGTTCCAGGAGTCTACTACCCTCTCTATGAAAAGTACTTCCTGACGTTACTCCTAAGTCTACCTCCTTGCAACCTCCATTCATGTCCTCTAGTTCTGCCGCTCCTTTTGCTTATTAATACTTTTCAAGTACTTAAATGTCTGTATCATATCACCTCTCTCTATCCTTTTCTCTAGCCTATACATATTCAAGTCCTTTAGTCTCTTCTCATACATCTTATGGCAAAAACCCTGTACCATTTTGTCGCCTTTTGTCACAGTTCTATTTGGTTGCTTAGCTATTCGGGTGCCAACACTGAATATTGCAGACACCTGCATAGCTTCCAGCAACTCTCCAACTCTGTCTGCAGAACTCCTTTCATCTGCCCAATTTTGAAATGGCTGGTCAGAGCCGTTATTCAGCGGCAGTGCCATGTTAAGTGCCGCTGACTATCTGTGGCCAGCCTGCTGAGTACAATTTAAGCTTATATATGAATCCTCAAAAGCAGAGGTGATTTCTAGAAACAAGTCTCTACTGTCAGTGTAGCCCTTGTATCTTGGGCTCCACTATCCCAATTAAAGATACTATTTCAAATCATTTACTGGACAAGCAGTATTCTGTAAGTATGCATCTAGATGTGATGGCATGTACTTTGCTAATTGCTGTTAATTGGGTTTCTGCCAGGTACTTGTGACCTGGCTTGGCCACTGTTTGGAAAACAGGATACTGGGCTAGATAGACCATTGGTCTGAACCAGTATTGCTACTCTTATGTTCTTATGGGTGTTCGCATGGGCAGAATGCATAATTACACATATAGATTATAAAATCCTATAATCTATGTGCAGTCTTTTGCAATCTGTGGCTAGCATGAGTGTTTGTATCTTAATTATAGGCACATTTTTGGCCAGTTATGCTACTCTATAGAAAAAATGATATTCTACTTTCCTTTATAGCAGTGGTTCCCAAACCTGGTCCTGGAGGCATAAAAGCCAGTCAGGGTTTTCAGGTTATCCACAATGAATATTCATGAGAGATATTTATATACACTGCCTCCACTGCATGCAAATCTCTTTCATGCATATTCATTGTGGATATCATGAAAACCTGACTGGCTGGGATGTCTCCAGGACCAGGTTTGGGAACCACTGTTTTACAGAATAAGCTTCAAATAGGTGCTTTATTGAATTATTCCGCACGTGTTCTCATTCATGCATTAATACTTAACCAACTAGACTATTTTAATACTTTATTGGCTGATTCACACAGTCTAACAAAGCATTTACAGCTAGTTGAAAATACTACTGTAAAATTGTTCTATAATTCTAAGCATTGAGACCATGTGACCCCTTTATTGCATGATCAACACTGGCTTCCAGTCTGCAGCAGAATCAAATTTAAAATACCAATTCAGCTCATTGTTCCTTTTACACTATATTTCCTATTTATCTAAATGCCCTTCTTATTTTTTTTTTGTCCTAGTTGCTCTTTGAGATCTTCCCTGTGAAACCTTTTGGTAGTCCCCTCAAGGCCACGGTTGGACTCTTCATTTTAACTTGGCTTTTATGTTCCTAGTCCACACACTTTGGAATGCCCTACCAGTGAATATTCATCTGGAGAATACTGAAGACCAATATCAAAACTTGGCTTCATTTATTTATTTGCTTTTCTTTTAGCAATTTTTAACTTGGTGAGGCTGTACATTGTGTAGAAGAATGAGCTAGATTGTCCTCTGTCAGGAAGCCATGATTTTGTTCCACTGGTGTTTATTGTTCAATTTATCCCAATCCTCATGTCTTCCTTCCCCTCCCAAATTCAATGATAATTTGAGAGAGTTTTATTTATTTATTTTTTGCAGACTTTTGCTTGGATTTGTAAATTGCTATGATGGCTATTATGTTTGAATGGTGGTTTACCAAATGTTCAAATACATAAAGTAATATATAGTAACTAGTAAAAATGGCCCGTTTCTGGCGGCGATGAAACGGGTGCTAGCGGGCAGGGGACTCCCTTCCCCTCCCCTACATGTGTCTCCCTGGTGGTCTAGAGGTACCTGTTCGGTGGGAGCAGGAAAGAAAGAGCCCCCTCTTTCCTGCCCGTAGCGGTGGTGGTAGCTTCCTTGCTGCATCGTGTGGGAGTCCGGGTCTTGGCGTTTCAAAATGGCTGCCGAGAGTTGCAGTCTCGTGATGCAGCTTGAACTCTCAGCGGCCATTTTGAAACGCCGAGAGCCGGTCTCCCACACGATGCAGCAAGGAAGCTACCACCACCGCTACGGGCAGGAAAGAGGGGGCTCTTTCTTTCCTGGCCCGACCGAACAGGTACCTCTAGACCACCAGGGAGACATGAGTAAGGGAAGGGGAGGGGAGCGGGGAGGTGACGGGGGGGGGGGGGGCGTTGCTGAGGGTGAGTGTGGTACCGTGGGCGGGGCGGGGGGTAACTTCTAAGGGGCAGGGCAATGTGGACGTCGTGGGCGGCTGGGATTTTTTGGAAGGGGAGGAGTAGGGAAACACGCGGAGCCTTGTTTTCGTGTTCCGCCCTCGACGTCATCACATGTGACGCGAGGGCGGGGCATGAAGATGTTGTGGCTTCACCACCATGAAACCACGAACTGGTGTGTGAGTGACTTCAGTGACGTCAGTGTCCTCAGAATGTTGAGGGTGCGTTTTATTATAGTAGATTCCTGTCTTGAACATCTAATGCAGAAGAAAATGCCATTTTGTAGTGGGACTGTGCCTTATAGCAAACACAGAAGTCATGATGGCAGATAACACAGAACTATTAATGCCACCTGATTAACAGAGCGAAGGAGTAACCTAACGTTTAGTGCAGTGACCTGAGAACCAGGGGAACTGGGTTCGATTCCCACTGTAGCTCCTTGTGACTCTGGGCAAATCACTTAAACTTCCATTGCTCCAAACGCAAATTTTAGTATCTGCATTTAATATGTAAAGTGCTTTGATTGTAACCACAGAAAGGCAGAATATCAAACCCCATCCCTTTTCACTTTCCCCTTCTCAAGAAGTGTAGCAACTGCATCATGTTGTTTGCCATACAGTTAAATAGCAGTAGCGTTTTTTTTTTTTTTTTTTTTTCTGTTGGGTAACATGGCAGCCCTCCCAAAAATTTTGAGAAAGCCCCCAATACTTAACATACAGCTTTAACAGTTGTGCACCGTAATTTTGGCAGTTACCATGAGGTAACTGCAAAATGAACTGCTTTAGGGTTAAAATCTGGAAATGTCACATTGATCATATGAAAATGTAGTTAAAAACCACTGACAAAAAAAATAAGGAAAACATGAATCCAAATGATACATTGTTGGAACGTTGTCTTTTAACATTTTCATTACATTTAACAAGTAAGCAAGGGAACACAGTTACCTGCCATTCATTTTTATTCCTTAAAAACATAAAGATTCAAGAGATTGAGTTGCGTATTTATTCTGATACAGTACACTAGAAGTTAAAAATCCAATTTAAAAATTTATTGTTATCTTGTAAAGCAATCTGAACCTTGTTATACTCTTTTAGTGTGACGTTCTTATTGTGATAAGAAGGCTGAAACTCTCTGTTGGAGGAGTTCACAGGAGATTGTGATTCTTCAATGCTGCATACGGGAATGGGAACTTTTAAAGAGATAAGGATTTGAAGATGCTTCCTTGGTTCTGTGCTTCATGATGTTTTTATTCTTTAAGCGGTTGTCTCTATTATCTTAGCCTTCTAGAACTGGCAGTCTTTTTGTGAAGACTTAACTCTTGGCATCTAATTAAATTACATCATTCAGAAGTCGTATCTTTGCAGGAGGTACTGATTATAATCTACTAAGCAGCCTTTAGCATTCACAAGCTGTTGTCCTCCCACATTTGCACTGCAAAGTGCAGTTTGTGTCATGATGAGCATGTGAATTATAGTCTGCAGTCTGATGCGACTCAAATGCTGCAACATTTCTTTGCTGCATAAATGTTCAACCAGCTGCAGATACTGAATAGGTCATTTTTAACTCAGCCTGTAAAATACATTTGGGGTAACGAGGTATGTTTGATTCTAACTTGCTGTACACCACCTTTAGTGAATTCCTTCAAAAAGGGAGTAAATAAATACCAATAAATACATAAATAACTATTCAATTAATAGTTTTGTTTGACATGTGTATGGCGAGAAATATTGCATCTAGTTAACTGGTAACCTGTCATTTGACATACAATCCGTGTACCCTTTAATAAATAGCAAAATATTTGGAATACTTTAAACTTTCTTCTCCTATTATACCACTAGCTTCATTAACACCTAGTCTTTTCCTTTCATTTTGTTCATTGCTCTCTATCTTTCATTAAGGATCATAAAAAAGGTTGGTGTTCATTAACAAATCATAAGCAGAGAACAAAAAATAATTATTTGTATCATATAAAAGCCTTATGACAATTCTGCAGACTTTAATTGCACTTCTAAAATAGAGGAGATCTAAATAAACATTACCCTTTTTTTGTTAAAGAAATGCCATATTGTTTTTGATTCAGGGTTGCAATACTTAAATCTTATTTTAAGGCAAAGTTTTCATATTCTCTCAGCTTGATAGCATAATTTATTTTAAAATTTGCAAAAGTGGTATCAATATTCTACCTTTCTTAGATGAGCTGAAAATATCTGTAGAAGAAGAGGGAACAGAGCTCAACAAGATTTGTGGCCAATAAGAAGCGAAAGGTAGTTGTAGTTGGTGATTCTCTTCTGAAGGGCACAGAGGCGCCCAACTGCCGGCCAGACATTATGTCAAGGGAGGTGTGCTGTCCGCTTGGTGCAAAGATTCGGGATGTAGCAGAAAGTTTACCAAGACTCATCAAACCTACTGACCATCATCCTATGCTGCTCATCCATGTTGGCACAGATGATGCTGCTAGGCATTCTGCTGAACATATCAAACGTGACTTTATGGCACTGGGACAGAGGGTGAAGCTTTTAGGTGCACAGGTAGTGTTCTCATCAACCCTTCCTGTGAGTGTAAAGGTCAAATAAGGGAAGCTCACATTCTGGATCTGAATGTATGGCTGTGAGGATGGTGTCGGAGAGAGCTCTTCAGTTTCCTTGACTATGGTATGTTTTCCCAAGACCTACTGAGCAGAGATGGCATCCATCTATCAAAGAAGGAATTAAGTGTGTTAACTAATGGAAATGCTTCTAAAGCGGAGGATTGTGAGGTTTCTAGAATCAAATGGATTGCAGGAGCTGAGACAGCATGGTTTCACTAGAGGCAGGTCTTGTCAGACAAATCTGATTGATTTCTTTGACTGGGTGACCAAACAATTGGATATGGAAGGGTCGCTATATGTGGTGTACTTGGATTTTAGCAAAGCCTTTGACATAGTTCCGCATAGACATTTGATAAATAAACTTAGTGCTCTCAGTATGGGTGCTAAAGTGACTGACTGGGTTAAAAACTGGTTAAGTGGAAAGAGACAGAGAGTAGTGGTAAATGGAGTTTGCTCTGAGGAAAAGGATATTATCAGTGGTGTACCACAAGGATCGGTCCTTGGGCCGGCTCTTTTTAACATCTTTGTGAGTGATATTGTGGAAGGATTGTCTGGTAAGGTTTGTCTCTTTGCAAATGATGCCAACCTTTGTAATATGGTAGATACCCTGGAGGGCATGGAAAGTATGTGGAGAAATCTGACGAAGCTTAAAGAATGATCCAGCAGTTGGCAACTAAGATTTAATGCTAAACAATGCAGGGTCATACACTTAGGTTGCTAAAATCCAAGTGAAAGGTATAGTATAGAGGTTGAAGTATCTATGTACGAAAGAAGAGCGAGACTTGGGAGTGATTGCGTCGGGTGATCTCAAGATGGCCAAGCAGGTAGAAATGGCAACAGTCAAAGCCAGAAGGATGCTCGGGTGCATAGGGAGAGGGATGGCCAGCAGGAAAAAAGAGTTATAGTGCTCTTATATAAGTCTCTGGTGAAGCCCCATTTAGAATACTGTGTGCAATTCTGGAGACCGCACCTATGAAAAGATTTGAACAGGATGGAGTCGGTCCAGGGGGTGGCTACAAAATTGGTCAGTGGTCTCTTTCATATAGTTTATGGGGACAGACGTACGGCTCTCAATATGTTTACTTTGGAAGGAAGGCAGGAGAGAGGGAATATGATAGAGACATTTAAATACCTCTGTGGCATTAATATACAGCAGGTGAGCCTATTTCAAATGAAGGAAAACTCTGGAATGAGCGGGTATAGGATGAAGCTAAGAGGCTATAGGCTGAGGAGTAATCTAAGGAAATACTTTTTCACGAAAAAGGTGGTGGACGTGTGGAATTGTCTCCCAGTGTAGGTAGTGGAGGTGAGACCTATGATTTCAAGAAAGCATGGGATAGACCCATGGTATTTCTTAGGGAAAGGAGGAGATAGTGGTTGTTGTGGATGGGTAGACTGGATGGGCCATTTGGCTATTATCTGTCATCATGTTTTTATGTTTCTTTTTTTAAGGAGCATTATTCGGACAAAGAAGTAGGGCTTTGTTTTCAAAAGTGTTCCTCTGAGTTTGTTGTCCAGATAAAATTCTTCTAAAAATAGGGTTGGTGATGGTGAATAGTTTTATAGGTGTAGAAACTTCCTACACTTCTGTACTGATTCTCCTGTAAAACAGTTCTACTAGAAAGAAAGTGTGACATGATCACTTCTGCAGCAATTTATTCCACTTCAACAGTGCAAGAGTTTAACATTACTGCTCAGAGAAATCAGTATGTCATGTAACAAGAGCATGCATCTTCTGACTTGTGTGTTTTAAGGGGCAAAATCAAGGAGTCTTGTTTTTCATAGGCATATCATAGGAAATAATTATTTTGTTGTATCTTTGGTAATGTGGAATGTAGGGAACCTGGAACTGAAAGCCAGATCACTGTAAATGCACCATTCAGAATTAGCTAAGCTTTAAAAGAAATCAGTGATGTGTCTGGATGCTGCTCTTTTTAAACAAAGGAAAAGAAAACCCTACTTGCCTAGCAATTTTTATCGTATGGATGAAGGACAAGGTTGGCAGCGCTTTCGTTGACAGATATTAGTACTTGTGGATCGTAAGCATTTATTTTAGAACAAGTCATTTGATAAGCTACCATAGAATTACCATCACACAGTATTTGTTAGCACTGTGTATGGCTTTTCTTTTTCTTTTCTTTCTTTGATTGTTTTCTATTTTTGAAAATACAGTTGATTTTAAAACTCAGCCTTGAGGGCATGATTTGCACTTGGCAATATCATCTTGACTTAAATCTGTCCAATTTCAGCTTCGCTGATTGATCTTAGTGAGATCACACTCATTTCTTTTGACACCAGCTGTTTAGCTGCAGTTGAATCAAACTATTAGTTGCTTTACTCTTCACCTAGGGGCATTTCTGCTTTATGTTCCTTCCACCTTTAATCTTCATTGTCGTTGTGTATTCCAGAGTCTTCAATACTGAGTGCTACTTGGGCACACTGGGCATCAGTTAATATATAGCTCATGATCCCGAGGGCATGTTAGTCCATTAGATGCTATCTACAGTGAGCAGAAGTGCAGTGGCATACAAGTGGGGCTGCACCGTTATGATCTGCAGGTTGTGATAAAACTTGATTGTATTCATATTCTTCCCCATTGTTACTATAGTCTTTGCTATGAGAGTGCATTGCTGTTCTGATTTCTTCTCCAATTTGCTTGGAAAGATGTACAACATAATACAGCATAACACGAGGGCTGCAAATCCTTCAATGTGTCCGATGTTTTTATTTGTGCTGCATCCAGTTACAAAATCTCTGTTTTCATCAACAATGCCGCTTCTTAGCATCAGCAATAAAAGGCATTGTGACTTTGTTATTCATTTGCATGTCAATGTCCATTTCTCCACTGAAAGGCATGCCTGCTATTTACTACTTAAGGTTTTGTGTTAAGCTGGAATGGATTTATTAACTGTACATAAGTACCATGGGGCTGAGCGCTTTGAGAGCACCCATGTGTATGAATGCTGACAGGGAGTTGCATCCTGAATTGTTAGTTTGCATCCCATTCTGCTTAATACATATTATATTCATACATGGAGGTACAGAACGGCATTTGGATAGGATGTACAAACATGAATTGAGAAGAACAGGTTGGGCTGTCTACAGTTTCACAAGTATCTAGAAAAGGTTCCGCTGAAATAGATCCTTTTCTAAGAGACATGTAGGATTGAATGTCTCAAGGGTAGCTATATCTGGTGGTAGGACTCATTTAAAAAATGTATAATGGCTGGAGGGTGACTGAAGCCTGGGCTTTTGATACCGAATTTGCAGCTGAATTTGAGGCTGCCATGGGAAGTCACAGCCTTCATTATGACTATGCAGTAGGCGGAGGCAGGAATGACTTACTACTACTACTTAACATTTCTAGAGCGCTACTAGGGTTACGCAGCGCTGTACAGTTTAACAAAGAAGGGCAGTCCCTGCTTGAAGGAGCTTACAATCTAAAGGACGAAATGTCAAGTTGGGGCAGTCAAGATTTCCTGAATAGAGGTGTAGTGGTTAGATGTCGAAGGCGACATTGAAGAGGTGGACTTGGGATTACCCCTGCTCTGAAGAGGCCCATAGACCACCAGGGCTTTTAGAAGGTAGGCCCAGGGAGAGCCTATGGGTGAGGGCTGGGGGAGTGACCCAGGAAGATGAGTTTTCTGTTGGGGAGGGGCTGGGTCAGACTTGTAGTGACAGTGGAGATGGCTAGCCCGGGCTTGTGGCTGTGGCACAGATTAGTCACGGGGGGGGGGGGGGGGGGCAGGAAGTTTCGGTTTCAGTCAAAAATGCACTGCAGTTTCAGCCTGAACCAGAACCTGGATTTGGGGGTGGTTTTGGTGCTGAATCCAAAACTGAAATTCGGTCAACCTCTAACAGTGGCCACCCTGCCACATAGAGATTTAAAGCTCAGCACATAAATGTCTATATGGAGATTTCAGACTACAAATGTCAAAGTGTTGAAAAACACAGATCAATGGCAGCATTATTTGATCCTCCTCAGTGACCTGATTACCCCACCCCTTGATCTGAGCAACAACTCGATCCCTACTCCCCAATGTAATCACCCCCCATTCCCCTACACTGCAATCTGAGCACCCCTCAATGTGATCACTCCCAATCTTCCACCTCCCAATTTGAGTACCCCCCAATATGATCATTCCCTCAGTCTCTTCCTAAGCTCCTTCCCCTGATGCAAAACCCCTTCTACATACCCAAACACAGCCTCCACCCCCAGGACTCCCTGAACCCACCGGGACTTACTCAGAGATGCCTGGTAAAGTAGTGGAATGGAACAAAGGTAGTTCCTCTCTGCTTCTAACCCACCTGGCTTTGGGTACCATAATGGTGCTGATGACTTCTTGTGGTAGTCTCACAGTACTAACACTAGGGGTCAGCCAGCACAGAACTTTTATAAATTAGAGATATCTGGAAACAGCTGTAAATCCCAATGGCCATTTCTGTTGACATAGACATGTAGTCCCCTTCTGAAAATGAGAACACGCATTTATATTTTAGAACCACCCTGGTCCCACCCAAACCATGCCCCCTTGCCATATGCACATAATGGCAATTCAGACATTTAAATTCTGGCTTTTCTAAATTGGGTTTTAAATGTTTATCACAGATAGACATTTTTGTGCAGGGATTTAAACATTTAAATCACAAATAGAGCTTCTAAAATAAGGATCATACTGCATTACTTATTTTTTAAAATATCAATCATACATAATAATCTGCATATAATTAACACATTTTATCCATTCAGAATATTGGTTCACTTACCTAGAAATTCAGAAACAAAACACTTCTGAGGTGGACGACTTTAGGTACCTTCTAATTAATACGTTCCAGGGGAACCTGGTAAAAATAGTGAGTTACAAATAATATAAACAGTGATTATGTGTTTATAACATACTGTGTAGATTACAAATTAATTATCCAATTACAATTAGTAATTATCTTCTTAAGAATAAATGACTCTATTGACCATACCAGATGGTATAGGTTTAATTTTACATGCCAGAGCTTTGCTACCACTCACAGCCGATTCCGGGGGAGGGGTAAAATAAGGTTAAAGGGAAAAAAAAGTGACTTAGCCAAGGCCATACATAGAGTTTGTGATAGAAAAGTGATTAACCGTTTATACCAGGATTTTGTTTTGGCTCAGAGCTCTGTGCATAAGGCTTGAAGACCAATTGTTCGCACTTCAGTTATTGCAGTTCTCCAAGTGTGGGAAAGACTGACAAGACACTTCCCAGTTCAACTTTCCCTAACACTCTTTATTATTTGATTTGTTCATTCTCTTGTTTATTTAGCTGCTTCTCTGTTGCACTTGTACAAAGCTTCATTGACAAGTAAACACAGGTTATAGTGTACTCACTCTTCTATAGGAAAACATTCCCTTCATCTGTTAGCACCTGATGAATGGACCCAGAAGCCTGTGCATTGAAACCTTTACATTCATTTGCAAACAAGGTATCACATTGCCTATTCTGTCCTTCTCATTTTTCAACAACCTATTCAGCTTGAGCTTTTACCCCAATACCTTTCTGTTTGCCTAGCGGTGACAAGATAAGGCTCAGCACCCGTGTTGAGCAGCAATGAGAAACACACATTAATTGCACAGGTTTTCAGAAACACTGTGCCACTTTTGCAGGTTTTAAATTCAGCTGCTGGTGGATGATGTCTCTCAGTTTGGGGGGAAAAATAAAGCAAACATCGTTCATTTTGAACTCCTTCTGCTGCTCTGACCCTTTTCTGTCAGAATGACAGTAGGAAGCAGCAGTGAACATAGTTTTTTTCCCTGTGAGACATCAACTGCTCAACACTGTGAATGACAATAGTGGCTCAATATTGCCTTAAGGCTCCTGTTTTGATGCTTTTCCTCAGGTGTGTTGATAGATTCCCTTAAAGACATAATATTATAAGCAGCACTGCAGTATCAACAAACTCCCTGGTCTCAAATGGCATTTGATCTCTGCAGTTTAAATCTAGAGCTGCCCCTTTTCCAGAAAGAAAGGCTGCTATGATCAAATATAACATAAAAGCTGTGTATTGCCTTATTGACTAGAGCAGTGGTTCCCCCAGGCACCCCAACCAGTCAAGGTTTCAGGATATCCACAATGAATATTCATGAGAGACATTTGCATGCAGTGGAGGCAGTGCTTTCAAATCTCTCTCATGAATATTCATTGTGGATATCCTGAAAATTTGATTGGCTGGGGTGCCTCCAGGACCAGGTTTGGGAACCACTGGACTACAGAATACTTAGAAACATATAAATAAGTGTTTCCCAAGTCCAGTCCTGGAGTACCCATTGCCAGTCAGGTTTTCAGGATATCCACAATGAAAATGCACAAAAGAGATTTGTATATAATGGAGGCAGTGTAAGCAAATCACGTTCATGCATATTCATTATGGATATCCTGAAAACCTGAATGGTAAGAGGTACTCCAAGACTGGACTTGGGAAACACTGATATAAATGACTGCAGGGCTAATCCAGTCAGCTCAAATTTCAGCTGCTCTTGTATTCTGAATATCCTAGCTGATCCTGGGCTTTCTTGCTTTTCTTAATGACTATAGATCTTCTGTTCTTATTCCACCCCTTCCTTTAGGGTTGTTCCATACATCTATTTTGTAAAGCAGTTTTTTCTGATGTCATTTGAGCTTCTCTATTGACAAGCAGGATGAATCAGCCACACTAATGGATGATGTCATCAGACAGTGCTGTGATGGACCAGCTTTCAGGGGTCAACACTAAAAGCTAGTGCAGACAGAAGCATGTGGTTAGCATGATGTCTGCACACAGTTTTCTGGGTGCACAATGCAGAAGGTAACCCTGCATGCAGCATACTACAATCAGTGGCAATGAAGCTATTAGTGGCAGAATCAGTGGCAGAAGACTTTAAGGTGAGCACAATCCAGGAACTTGAACACCAAGTCTAAGGAGGCGTAGAGGGTTTAGTTCTTTCTGCTGCAGTAACAACTGTTAGGATTTAATGCCAGTTTCTTCTTTTTGCTGTGAACAGTATTGCAACTTTTTAAGATAGGAGGATCTTTTCTATTTCAAGCACACAAATTTCCAATAGTTTACCATTGGTAGTAAAGCGACCGTTCTCATATATTGTGTTCCACAAACATTTGAAAACTTATCTGTTCCAAAAATACTTGGTTGGTAATTACTCTCAGTAGACTTCTATTATTATGGACTGTATACACTTATGTTTTATATGTACTGTATATATTAATGACTTTTATGGACTTCGGACCATTTTTGGGGTTAAGCGGACTATAAATGCTTGAGATTAGAGGTGATGGTTCTGCGCAGAGGTCTGAGCAGAAAACAACTGGATCTGCATATGTGCTGGAATGTTGTTCCATGCATATAGTAAATATTGGCATCACAAAAATGTTATGCATAGAAATGCTTGTGTTGTTGATATTTGTGAACAGAAGAATATTCCAGAAGATTGCTATTTTTTTGTAGTTGTTGTTGCTCAGACATGTGCACAGTACCAGCTGCCTGTAGCATAGAACCTTGTGCACATGCATCCAGTGAACCATCCCTGATTAGCGCCCAAGTTCTGCTTGCATCAGATTTGCAAGTAATTCACTTACTGCATTGGTAAGCCAAAATTGGGCATTTTGTTTGTGTTTGAAGCAGTGGCATAGCTACTATGGGGCCACGGGGGCCTGGGCCCTCGTAGATTTTGCCCTGGACCCCCCTGCCAATGACCCTCTCAACCCCCCCTCCCGCCACCAACCCGCCGTTGCCGCCTGCTACCTTTGCTGGCGGGGGACCCCAAACCCCGCCAGCCAAAGTCTTCTTCCTTCGTTTTGTTTCTGAGTCTGACGTGTACGTGCAGGACGTCAGACTCAGAAACAAAACAAAGGAAGATGGTGAGTTGGTGGTGGGAGGCGGGGTTGAGAGGGTCGTCGGTGGGGGGGGGGGGGTCAAAGTTGTTGGTGGTGGTGCTGGAAGGCGGCAGGGGGTGTTGGCAATGGCGGGGGGGGGGGGGGTTGGCAGTGCCGGAGGGGGGGCTAAAATGTGCCCCGTCACCTCGGGCTTTGGACCCCCCTCCCGCCGGTCTGGCTACGCCCCTGGTTTGAAGCTGGTTTGAAGCTGTAGACTCAGCTACCAGCTCTTAACGCAACCTTTCTGCATCAGAAAGCTCAGAAAAACATTGGGTTTTCTAAGAATGCATGGCACTTCTCATGGAGCTTGCCCCTGTGTGAATCTTCTCAGATAAAGCAAAAGAGAGACTTGAAGTTAAAACTGTAAGAGCATGATTAGGCAGACATAGATCAAGCTGGATTAATTGAGGAAGGAACATCAGTGGAGCAGTGGTCCTCAACCTTTTTTTTATTTTGTGACACACTTTCAAGTTTGCTTCAACCTCATGGCACACTGAACCAAACTATGAGGGAGATGCAGTAAGCTTCACGGTAGAACCACTGCTCTACCACTACATACTGCACAAAAAAATACAGCCGCATGCTATAATCAGTGAACATGCAAATTACTGCCATGTTAAAAATGCACAGCTTATTGATTAATGTCACCTTTCCTGTTAGTGCCCGAGCGGTGATTGGCGTTAAACCCCTCACCATGCATGCTACATAGAATTCCATATGCTGTTGTTTGTTTTTTAAATAAATGAGCAGAAACAGTCACAGACAAAGTTGAAAATGCTTTTTAAGGAGTTTTTCTGGCCGATGGTAGATGGGTCTATAATGTATAGCTCTAATTGAGCACTCCACAGACCGGTCTGTAGGGTGCTGCATTACCATAACTTCTGAGGCCTTTCCCCCTCATTTATATATTCATATAATTACATATGTGTGATATTTGTTTATAAGTAGAAGCTTGGTATCTATACTAATATAAACTTTGGTTTGGAGAATTATCATAAGGCAGCCCAATTGCAAATCATTTCTGAATTGCTATGCTCATCTCAGAAACCATGGTTGCAAATAGAGCAAGCTTTCCTCGGTGAATTTCCCTTGTGGATGATCCTTTGGCTACCAAAAGAAGACCTCTTTCAGTGTACCAAAAAGGAGTGGAGTGGCCTAATGGTTAGTGTAGTGGGTTGCGGACCTGGGTAACTGGGTTATTATTATTTTATTATTTTCTGCACTTGTACCCCACATTTTCCAACCAAAATTGTTGGTTCAGTGTAGCTTACATTTTACATCAATTCAACATATTACATTCTTGTTGGAAGTCTCCATGTGTCTTTGGCCGGTTTCTGATCGTAATTCGTGGTGTTTTATTTTTGACTGGTAGCATCGAATAACGATTTGCTGAAAAAGTGGGCTTTTATGTGTTTTCAGAAAGTTAGGTAGTTGGTCATGTGTTTTAGGACTTTCGGTAGTGTGTTCCATATCTTTGGGCAGATGTATGTGAAGTTGGTTGAGTATGCATATTTTGGGAAGTGTAAGGTGAGATATGTTCTTATGCCTTTTATTGCGTTGTGTGTAGGCAGTTCTGTTAGGTTAGTCATGTATCCAGGTGCAAGGCTGAAAAGTATTTTGTAAGCCAGGGTGCAAATCTTAAAGGATATACATGCTTTGATGAGCAGCCAGTGTAATTTTTGGAATAGTGGTTTTATGCTTTTGAATCAATTTGTTCCAAGTATTAATCTAGCCATTGTATTTTGTGCTTTTTCAGTTGTTCCCTGCATCCTGCATAAATTCTGTTGCAGTAGTCTGCGTGGGCGAGGACCATGGATTGGTGGGGAAGTAGTTTTTTATGTGCTTCAGTTTCCACATGGTTTGGAACATTTTCTTCATTGTGGTTGAGATCTGGTTGTTGAATGATAGGTAGTGGTCTTTGGTGAATCCTAGGATTTTTAGGTTGTCAGATATTGGGAGGCATGTACCCATGGCATTGACTGAAATTCAAATAACAAAGATATAATACAATGTCAACATAATACTAATGAACTAGCTAATAAATCACACAATTAGAACATTCAAATAATATTGCTATGATACTAATGTTTTTCTACAATACAACTTAACATATAGCAGAGGGACCAAATGCAGATATATAGATGTGGACAAGATGGGTAGTACAGAGTCAGTTGGGATAAATAGATGGGTAGCTAAACTAAAGGCAAGTTCTTTATACAGCTAAACAAGATATAAGGAACTGATCTAAGTTACAGTGTGTATAGCAAGCTAATCCAGGTGCAGAATGAGTGACCTTCTGTCTACTTTCCCCCCATTTTGCACTCACTCCTTTCCTCTCTGCAGATATTATCCCCCTTTTCACACCCACTCCCTTCCTCCCTGAAGGTAGTCTTGCTCCCTTCTCACTCACTCACTCACTCACTTCCTTTGTTGTTCCCCCTCTTCATCCCCTCTTTTCCTCTACATTCTCACTCTCTCCTTTCTACCCCCTTCTAACCCCTCCTTCCAGAAGGTATTTCCTTCATCTCTTGTGCTCCTCCCTCCTCATCTCTCTAGCCCTGCCAATGGTATTCTTCCCTTGGCTCTTTCCCCCTCACCACTGGGACTGCAGCTCACTACCCTTCTGATTGTCCTCCTCCTCACCTTGTTATCCATTCCAGTAGCAGGAGAAGCACTCATGAATAATCATCTCCTGTTGCTGTGGGGTCAAACTAACAATAAGAATCAAAATATCTTACAGATCTTATGAGACTGGGCCCATGGCAGCAGAAGGCAGTATGAGAAAGATGGTGATTTAGAGGATAAGCAAACTCAGGGCATGCAGTGAGAAGAACCAGAAGGAAGAGGAGGACTGAACTGCACCCAATCCTGGCCTTGATATGATACTTGGGATGGCAAAAAGATGGCTGCCACTCTTTTTCACACCATAGGGACACCTATACATTTGAGATAATGAAGATGGGTTGAGTTGACAAGAGTATTCTGGATTCATCATGAAACCTTGTGCAGTTGGTCTGCTTGACCTACACTGAGGCCAGTCTGACTGAAGCTGCCCCTGTGCAGGTTGGACTGAAGATGTTGGATTTTAGGAAGGGTACCATATAACCTGGGAACCTTCTGGAAAATCCCTGAGAGTTGGGTAGCCATGCTTACAGTACCTAGGAGCTCCTAACATCGAGCAATTCTATAATTGTGTGCCAGCAGTTGAGTGTCACATTCGGGTGTGAATTGCGGCTTAATTGCCATTTACACGCGTACTTGCCTTAATTGCTAATCTATAGTGGTGTATGTGAGTGGCATTGCACAAATATGCAAGGTGGAATGTGGGTGGGACATGAGCATATCTCCCACTGACACACATACCTTATAGAATACCTTAAGATACACGCAAAACTTGCTGCATTTACATGCTCCCATTTACGCCAACCATTGACCTGCTGTAAATTGGGTGTGTACATTTTGGCACGCTAATGTCAATTAGCACTGCTGTTCTATAAAGGAATCTTGGGGCCCAGTTGCTGTTATAGAATTGGTGTGAACTGCGCTGCATCTCGGTGCTCAAATTTGGGCACCAATATATAAAGGGAAAGGGGATGGGGTTTAGAGTCGCCATTATTGTATTTTTCACCAGGCTTTTGGGGAAAAGGTTTTATAGCTGCTTTTCTGCCCAATAGGTGAGGAATCAAAATATTTAGGGGTAAATTTAAAGGGCAGTTTTGTGAGTTCAGAAATAGTCTTATAAAATTACTTAAAGCATATTCACATAAACACATGCATTTACTGCTTGGAGGTGAATAAGCTTAACCAATCTAAATGTAGCCATTGTCAGAGGTGAGGATGGGTTAGCATTTATGTGCATACTTTTTAAAATGCACTGTGGTAATGTGAACAAGAGCAGGCCTGGAGCCTGGATAAAGCGGAGCCACATAGCAGGTTAAAGTAAACAAAAATAATATTTGTTAAAGGTGCCATGTTGAGGGTCCTGTTCGGTTCAAAAGGAGGGGAGAAAATAAGCATAAAAAGCTAGTCCTGGGATGAAGGAGTCTCCTCTCATGGCCTGCTCCTGAAGGGCCAGGCATGCACTACTGTCTCTCAGCAAGGCAGCACACTCCACATGTTTCTGGCCTGGGTGAACAGAGATACCAGTCCCATCTCTAGCGAATAAAACTGCTTTGTATTACCCATCTTGTCCCCATCTATATATCTGCACTTGGCCCCTGGCTACATAGTAAGATGTCTCGTGCTGTAGGGACAGTATTCGTATCATATCTATGTTATTTGAATGTTCTAATATCTGTTTATTAGGGGTTCTGTTGCTAGTATCCTGTTACTACTTGTACTAACATTGTTTTTATGATTGTTCTACAGTTCTGTGGTGTGTATATTTTTCTGATATTGTTTCATGTTAGTCCTATTACTAAGTTTCAATTCGCCATTTCCAAGTTTACCTCATTGATTGTATTTATGCTTATATTTGTCATTTTACTATTGCCATACTGTTAACAAAATTGTAAGTTGTATGTTAAACTGTACCTGCTGTACACCACCTTGGGTGAATCTTTTCATAAAGGTGGTTAATAAATTCCAATAAATAAATAAAAAATAAAATAAACATTCACTGGCCAGTCTCTGGCAAGTTCAGGTATACAGTTCTGCAAGGTTCCAAGGTTCCTCCCCCCCCCCCCCCCCCCCGGGGAGGAATGTGAAAACTCAGGTGGTTCTGCTACTGTGAGAGAGTTTAAGGGGGAGCAGTAGCTTCCTAAAGACTCCCTCACATACACACATATGTGTGTAAAATAAAATGAGATATTTATGTGTAGTAAATGAAATGAAGTAGTAATGTGAAGTGTGTAGTAATGAAATATGGCATTTTAATCAGGAAACAGACAGTTTTCAACCCTGACGCATGATCACACCCTAACATTTTGTCTGAATCACCCCAACCTATTTCCCAATACTTCTTTACTGTATTTGTCACTGTAATAGTACCCCTATACTGTATTTATTCACACTGGAGTCTGTAACCACCTCTCCGGAACTATGTAAGGCACTTTGAGCCTACTAATAAGTGGGAAAAGGTGGGATACAAATGTAACAAACAAATAAATAAATAGATATCAGGTGGAAATGAATGTGGGCTCATTTTTAAAGCACTTAGACTTACAAAGTTCTATAGGTTTCTGTATGTACTTTCTAGGTTTGATTTAGTAAGTACAAAGGTAAAGAATCAGCAATTGAATTTGTTTCTGTATACATGAGTATCTGCAATTTGTATATTTTATTTTAAAGATGGGATTAGATTAGATACAAAAATCTCTCCTTACTCGTTATTTTACTGGCCGCCTTCTTTATGTTTGAGTGATGTGACATTGTATGAGTAAAGGGATGGGGAGGAATGAAAATAAAAAAATTGGTTGTTTTGATCTTTTTAAATAATCTTTTATAAATTACCGATAGGATGCTCTCAGCATGTAGAAACTGTGGCCTAAAGTACAATTATAATCTTTTAGATTTGTAAATATTTGTGTAAATCCCTGTTTTCTCAGGATCAGTTCCTTAATAGTTAAAATATTCATTTATTGTATCCACATATCATTGTATTGCTGCAAGCAAATAGGCATATAGTAGATTTATAAACATGATCATCAGTGCTGTTTAGCATAAGAAACTCTTGTTCCTACTGGGCCCCATTAAGGACCACTGTTGGGAAACTGTTTGTTGATGGGGCCCGACAGATGGTGTTAATGCAGAGAGGAAACAATATATGAAAAAGCTCTCCATGAATATTTAGTGCCAGACCTAGGATTGAGGTGTTACTTTTGCTTTTTATGTATAAGATTTTGCAAAATTATGCATGCTAAATGACATTCAGCTTTTTGTTCAACTGTATAGCATACTGGTAGAAAGTGCAACATGCTTGAACCATGAATTTGGTTCACATACAAAATACTTGTAAATACTGCTTCCCCTTTTTTGCTTTATATTTTTTTACAGGTTTTATCCAGTCCTTATATCTGGGCACCATACCATAAAATCCTGCTATAAAATCAGTATAAACATTTCTTATTTAAGAAGTCATGATTTAAAAACAAATTCTTAGATCAGCTTAATAATTGAAGAAATGTATCAAATAATAATTCAAATGTTAATTCATTGAAAACAACATCAGTTTATTATATTATTAATTGGCCACCCTTTATATAGATAGTCCCATGGTGAATATTCACGTTTCTTATTCTATTGATATTTGTGAACAATGGAATGAACTTGAAGAGCTGGGCTTGCTGCCAGTCTGCTTCCCCTTCACAATGATCTTATTTAAATTAGTGCAGGTTGAGCCTACAATCTCATAAGTAGTTTTAGCTCCTGCAGTAATCTACTCATAATAGGAGAAAGAAATGTGCTGTATATGGTAATGTGGAGGATCTGTTTTAAATTATGCCTGAGCCATGACCAAGTCTATATACCTGGGATTTCATTTTTTATTTAAATATATTTAGTGAAGACATTAAATATTTAAATATATAGTGAAGACATTGGAAAACAAAAAGGTGAGGTGAAAATGCCTAGCATGGCTCATATATTTCTTCCCAGTCCTGTGTGTGTGGGACTTGAAAGGGCGAGAAGATGGAGGGTTTGAATGGTGGATATCCAAAAATTATTATGGTTTAGAAAGAATAATAAAATGAAACAAAGTATGATAATGTATCTAAATATTAGTTGCCTTTGCCCACATATCAAAGGATGGATATTACACGTTAACCACAGGGTACCACTATCCCAAGACAAGGGGTATTGACATGGTTCTGTATGCATTAGGAGGTCGTGCAGATAGCAAGCGATAACAAACTGGTTACTAGATATCACCGTACATAGATACAATTGAAGCTAAACAGTTCAGTCGCTAAGTTTCACAGTAAGATTCACACTATAATAATGAAATACCCAGCAGGGATAGGGGGGGGGGGGTGTGTTTGTGTGTGATGGTGAGGGAAAGTGGGCTTGCTGGGGAAAGCATGCAGAACATGACTTGTTAAATTTTTTTCAGTCCATCTGTCTGTTTGTGTGTCTATGTCTTGTTTATGTGTGTATGTATATTCTGTTTTTATGTGTGTGTTTATGTACATCTGTGTTTCATTTCTGAGTGCTTGTTTGTTCTTACCTCCCAGAAGCTGGCCCCTCATAGGAAGTGAGCTTGGGGTTTTTTCCTGTCTCTTACCTTCGGCCAGTCTTGGCTTTAATGAGCAGCACCACCTGATTGTTTCTTCTGAATACCCCATGGGTAGGGTAACTATATGTTTGGGTTTACATGTGTTCTTTATTGTTGAAACTGACATTATGGCCAATTTCTTGAACTTTTGTCCGCTTCCTTTTCAAAGCAGAATCCAAAGGATAAAGTGCAATAAAATTAAAAGTTACATTGTCCCTACATTGCTCTGTGGTTTGTGTAACCCAGGTTCTTTTCATTCGTATATATCCAAAATGTTCATTTTGCTATGGTACAAGCATATATTTGGGAGATCTCCTACAAAAAACAAACAAAACAACAACAATAACAAAAAAAACCTAAAAGCTGCACACTAACAATGTGATAGAATGGTGCACTTTCCTTTCTTCCAGTGGCAAACTTTGACATGTTGGTGTGTGGGACATAGAGGGTAATTCTATAAAGTAGACACCAACATTAAGTGCCAATTATATGTATAATTGATTAAAGGAATATATATATATATATGTATGTGTTTACATATCCATGCAACTGCCAAAAAGGAGTACTGTTTTGTGAATACATGTATAACTTATATAGGGGCCCTTTTCCTAAGGCACAGGAGGTCTAACCTGCGGGTAGAGCATGCCAAATCGGCACTGCCACTGGGCTAGCGGTGTGCCCGGCGGTAATTCTGAGTTTGGCACGCACTGAATCCCAAGGTAGAAAATAATTTTCTAATTTCTACTGCGGGGGTTGTTCCCGGTGATAATCACCAGTTGGCACATGCTGCATGGTAACTCAATGGGTGGTGGTAAGGGCTCAGGCCGTCAGTAGATGCAAGCTAGTTTTAATTTCAGTGCATTCCCATTTCCTGGCCCATTGAAAAAAGCCCTTTTTTCCCCAGCCCTGGTAAAAAATGGCCTAGTGCATGCCCCAAACCCGCACCCACACTACTGCAGGTCACTTTTTACCATGGCTTAGTAAAAGGACCTCATAATTCATCTGACAGATGTCTGGGTGAACCATGTGCCAGACTCACACTCACAAGCGTACCTTATAGAATACTGTAAGTTACGCACATATCTGCGGCATTTAGGCACACATGCCAATTCTATATTTAGGCTAGTATTCTATAACAGAAATAGTGCCCATAGGCACCTTCTGAGTGCCTAAATATAGGCGCACAATTAAAGAATTATAGAAGTGGAGGAGTGACCTAGTGGTTAGGGTGGTGGACTTTGGTCCTGGGGAACTGAGGAACTGAGTTTGATTCCCACTTCAGGCACAGGCAGCTCCTTGTGACTCTGGGCAAGTCACTTAACCCTCCATTGCCCCAGGTACAAATAAGTACCTATATACAATATGTAAGCTGCATTGAGCCTGCCATGAGTGGGAAAGCGCGGGGTACAAATGTAATAAAAAAACTATGTCTTGATAGAGCTGTGTAGTGAGTGGTGGTATAGGTGAGGTATGCACAGTGGTGTGCTGGTAAAGTTTTAGCAACAGGCTCTCTCCCCGTCTACCTCTGCACCCCTCCCCCCAAATTGCAGAGCTGGCTATACTTGGGAGACAGCCTGGGGGGAGGACAATGCGTTATTCTCCAGGGGAAAAAAATGTAAACGCTCCCAGGTTCCAATCTAATTCATGTTTAATGTGGGATAAAATGCAATAAATAAGTAAATAAATAGACAGAAACTCTGAACGTTGAGCACCTGATTCCCATAACATGATGTCTGTTTTAGAAGCCCTTTACCAGGAGAAAAAAAAATCTCTGCACCAATATCAGGTTTAGGTGTCCCTATAACCAACCCCTCCAAATGACACACTGATTACAATTTATAACAAATTACTACTCTACCTATGAAAAGTTATTCCCTTATTATATTTCCTCTGTGTGCATCCCTATGCACAAGCTGGCAGCATTTTAAAAAATTTAACTTTTTTTTTTTACAGTATCCTTCCCGCTCCCCAAGCCGATGGGTCCCACTCTCAGTACATACCTGAAGGCAGCGTCCCTGGTGGTCTAGTGGATTCTTCGGGGCAGGAACGATTCCCAGTCTTTCCTGCCTGCTGCTGGCGCCGACCCTCCTCCTGCCGCATCTTCTTTAAAATGGCTGGCAAGACTTACTAGGGCGGCTTCACAAGACTTCAGCGAAAGTCTCGCGAGGCTGCCCCTGAAAGTCTCGGCAGCCATTTTTAAAGAGCAAAGCGACTGCAGGAGGGGCAGCGCTGGCAGCGGGCAGGAAAGACCGGGGATCTTTCCTGCACCATAAGACTCCACTAGACCACCAGGGATGCTGCCTTCAGGTATGCGCTGGGCAGTGCTTATTTTGTAGGAAAAAAGGTACCAGTACTCGTTATGGGCAGGGTCACCATCTATGGCTCTGCCCCTATAGTATAACGTAACAGAGAGAGGGAACCAAGTACAGAAAAAGTCCCCTATAGTAGCCACACCCCTTATACCAGCCATGGCACATATAAACAGGTTGTAATTTGTTCATTTGTGTCATCTTCGCTGTTTTTGATTATTATTTACATATAAACAGGTATCATTGAAAATACTATACCAGTATAGGAGAAAAAAATAACTTGTGATTTTTTTTTCATTATAAATAATTTCCATAAGCTGTTACAGCTCCAGTATACCCAGTACAAAATAAGACAGCAGATACAAATTCTCAAATTGGACATATTCCAAACAATAAAATGAAAATAAAATGATTTTTGCTACCTTTGTTGTCTGGCGACTTTGTCTTTCTGATCATGTTGGTCCAAGTCTCTGATTCTGCTGCTGTCTATCTGTTCCCTTAACTCCGCTTCCAGGGCTTCCTTTCCATTTATTTCTTTACTTTCCCCCTTTCTTCTTCATTTCTTGCCCTACATCCATAGGCAAAAGCTGGGTCCTCCGCGGACTTGACTGGAGGAGGTATAGAGCAGATCCAGCTTCTACCTATTTTCTCCATCCATGTGCAGTTTTTCTCCTCTTTACCCTTTCCTTCATCTCCATCAGTATGCATATCCTTCCTCTTTTGTCCCTTCCCTCCATCCATATGCATCTCCTTCCTCTCTTCCCTCTCATCCATCCATGTCCAGCTTTTTTCCTCTCCCCCCTACATGATCCATGCCCAGCATTCTCCTCTCTCCTCCATCCATATCCAGCATTTCAGCTATCCCCCCTCCTCTCCATCCGTGTCCAGAATTTGTCCTCTCTCCCCTAAATCCATGTGCATCTCCTCTTCTGTCTTCTCTCCCCTCCATTCATGTCTAGCCTTTCTACTTCCTCTGTTTTCCCTCCCCTCCATCCATGTTCAGCATTTCTCCTCTCCCCTTCCCCTCCATCCGTATGCATCTCCTTCCTCTGTCTTTCCTTCCCTCCAACATTTCTCCTCTCTTCCCTGCCCTCCACTCCATCCATGTCCAGCATTTCTCCTGCCCTCCCCTCCATCCACCAATGTCCATCAACTCTCCTCTCTCCCCTCCCATCCATGTCCAGCGATTCTCCTCTGTCCTCCCCTCCCATCCATGCCCAATGATTCTCCTTTGCCCCTATTCTCCCCTCCCATCCATGTCCAGCGATTCTCCTCTCTCCCTTGCCCTCTTCTCCCATCCATGTCCAGCGATTCTCCTCTGCCCTCCCCTAACCATCCATGTCCAGTGATTTCTCCTCTCTCCCCTACCCTCCCTACCCTCCATGTCCAGCGATTCTCCTCTCTCCCTTGCCCTCTTCTCCCATCCATGTCCAGCAATTCTCTTCTGCCCTCCCATAACCATCCATATCCAGCGATTTCTCCTTTGCTCCCTATCCTACCCTCCCATCCATTTGCAGTGACTCGCCCCAGTCTCCACCTGCCCCCCGTTTTAGCCCCCAAGTTCCAGTTTCAACCCTAGCCCCATCTGCCCGCCCTCAGCTCCCTGACAGCCCTCTTTTTCGTTCTTGCCACCGGCGACTTGAGGTAAAATAAAAGATTTAAATGCTGGGCGGTGGTAGGAATGGAAAGGAGGGCCGTCGGGGAGCTGAGAGCGGGCAGGTGAGCCGGCCCTGGGAATAAAAGTTGCTGGTACACCGTACCAGCACAAAAAAGCAGTAGCGCTGGGGGGGGGAGGAGAGGCAAGCCGGCTCGCACTCCCAGAACAACCGGCTTGCAAGATGCCAAAAAATTTAACAACCGGCTCTTGCGAGTCGTTGCGTGCCAGCTCCAGCACACCACTGGATATGCGTGTGTGCTATTGGAAGGATCGGGGGAGGGGGGTGTACAGGGAAGGGAGGATGGGAACTCACATTTTTCTGCAAAATGTGCCTAAAAACAAAATATGCCCAAAATTATTCCCAGCATCATACACAACTCACATATCTTTAACTACTTTGCAAAACATATCATTTTGATATGGATCTTCAGATATAACAAAACAGGTCTGCAGAATCAACTTATCTTAAGCATCCGGGTGTGAATCGTCATTGATCCGAAATAAATTTTCAATAATTTTTTGTTTAAATAACAATGCAGGAAAAAATAATGCTACGTAGCTTCAAATTTCAAAAACAGTCAGAATCTCTTCCAACATGGCCAGGTTTAATTTTTCTTCTCAGGGAAGAGGTTCAATTCAATTCTTCTCACTCCATACTAAGCATTTTTCCTGCAATCTTATTTAAAAACAAATTCTTGAAGAATTATTTTGGATCAATGACGATTCACACTCAACTGCTTAAGATAAATCGATTCTTCAGTACCTGTGTTGTTATATTTGAAGATCCATATTATCAAAATTATATGTTTTGCAAAGTAGTTAATGATATGTGAGTTGTGTATGATGCTGGGAATAAGTTTGGGCATGTCTTAAGGTCCCTACATATCAAAAATGTTTTGTCCTGTCTATTTGATTTAAAAACCAAAGTAGTCATTATAGCAGAGAAGGGCGATGAAAATGATCAAGGGGATGGCACGACTTCCCTATGAGGAAAGGCTAAAGTGGCTAGGTCTCTTCAGCTTGGAGAAAAGGCACCTGAGGAGAGATATGATAAAAGTCTATAAAATAATGAGTAGGTTGGAACGGGTAGACTTGAAGCGTCTGTTTACTCTTTCCAAAAATAATAGGAATAGGGGGCATGCAATGAAGCTACAAAGTAGTAAATTTAAAATGAATCAGAGATAAATTTTCTTCACTCAACGTGTAATTAAACTCTGGAATTTGTTGCCAGAGAATGTGGTAAAGGCGGTTAGCTTGGCGGGGTTTTAAAAAGGTTTGGATGGCTTCCTAATGGAAAAGTCCATAGACCATTATTAAAATGGGGAAAATCCACTGCTTATTTCTGGAATAAGCAGCTTAAAATGTTTTGTACTTTTTTGGGATCTTGCCAGGTTTTTGTGACCTGGATTGGCCACTGTTGGAAGGATGGTGGGCTTGATGGACCTTTGGTCTGTCCCTGTGTGGCAATACTTATGTACTTATGTAGCCTAAAAATAAAGGGGACTCCACCATGGACACTCCATTGATGGCCTCTACGCTGCTCCCAAACATGTGCATAAACTCCACATGCACACTTTTTATTCTCCTTTGGCAGGACTCAGGCAGGAGCATGGCTGCACCCATGCAGTCGCTTTTCTAACCTGAAATTGTTCTTTTAACACTTGTAAATCTCCATTCCAGTCTCTCAGGAATAATAACAGTAGTGCTCCATTAAAGTACTTCCTTACTATCTGCAAACCAAAGTCTCTCAATCTTAGTTGCTTGCCATGAATTATTTATCCCTTTATACTGTCACTTGTCTGTTTGGTGCATTCATGCTGCCAAGGTTGCATCACATGATCAGATCTCTTCCATATTATGTTAAAGCAGTCCATCAAGCAGTTGCAGAAAGTATCCAAATGAAAAACTTAGAATATGGTGGAAGGTAGCAAGCACCATGCTGTCTACTCATTTCCCCTTCCTTTTCCCATAGCACAGACATTATTTGATTTCTGCTTTCACCCTTGCTTCCTCAGTACTGCATATAGAGGGTCTTTTAAAAAGCCTTGCTAGCTGACAGTAAACTCTGAGTCGCCCATTATATTTCTATGAGTGTCTCAGTGTTTACCGCTACTAATTTTTACCATGGGCTAAAAATGCTAATGCAGCTTTGAAAAAAGCCCCCCTAATGATTTCTTGAATTCTCATATTGCTTTTTCTTTACTTGCACCATTTGACAATTGTTCAGTACTTCTGAATTTTTTTTGTGAGAAGCATTTGACATTCCCGTTTTTTCAACCTCACATCATGATCCCCTTGTTCTAGAATTTAATTGCTACTGAAAAATACACGTCTTGCACATATTTCATACCTTTATTTGACTTTTTACCTCCTGTTTTGTATATATTAGAGGCAGTGCATGTAAATATATCTTGGACATATTTCTTGCAGATATTCTGAAAACCTGATTGACTGGGTTAGGTTTGGGAAACTATTGCCGAACTGTATACATACATAGGTCCTTAACTATCCTGTAGTGGGTTTATGGTACAGGTTCCTTTAAAAGGGTGGTAAATAAAACAATTCTGCACATTTTTATCAATTTATTTCAATGTAGTTCAAACCTTTTTCAGTAGTAGCTCAAGGTGATTTAAATTCAGGTACACTAGCAGGCTTATTTTCGAAAGAGAAGGACGCCCATCTTTCAACACAAATCGGAAGATGGGCGTCCTTCTCACAGGGTCGTCCAAATCGGTATAATCAAAAGCCGATTTTTGGCCGTCTCCAACTGCTTTTCGTCGCAGGGACAACCAAAGTTCACAGGGGCGTGTCGGAGGCGTAGCGAAAGCGGGACTTGGGCATGCCTAATACATGGACGTCCTCAACCCATAATGGAAAAAAGGGCGTCCCTGATGAGCACTTGGATGACTTTACCTGGTCCTGTTTTTCTTATGACCAAGGCACAAAAAGGTGCCCGAACTGACCAGATGACCACTGGAGAGAATCATGGATGACCTCCCCTTACTCCCCCAGTGGTCACTAACCCCCTCCCACCCTCAAAAAATATCTTTAAAAATATTTTGTGCCAGCCTCTATGCCTGCCTCAAATGTCATACTCAGGTCCATCACAGCAGTATGCAGGTCCCTGGAGCAGTTTTAGTGGGTGCAGTGCCCTTCAGGCAGGCGGACCCAGCCCCATCCCCCCACACCTGTTACACTTGTGTTGGTAAATCTGAGCCCTCCAAAACCCACTAGAAATCCACTGTACCCACATCTAGGTGCCCCCCTTCACCCATTAAGGGCTATAGTAGTGGTGTACAGTTGTGGGTAGTGGGGTTTGGGGGGCTCAGCACACAAGGTAAGGGAGCTATGTACCTGGGAGCAATTTATGAAATCCACCGCAGTGCCCCCTAGGGTGCCCGGTTGGTGCCCTGGCATGTCAGGGGGACCAGTGCACTACGAATGCTGGCTCCTCCCATGACCAAAGGGCTTGCATTTAGTCGTTTCTGAGATGGGCATCCTTGGTTTCCATTATCACCAAAAATCAGAAACAACCAAGTCTAGGGACGACCATCTCTAAGGATGACCTAAATGTCAAGATTTGGGCGTCCACGACCATATAATCGAAATGAAAGATCGACATCCATCTTGTTTCGATAATACGGGTTTCCCCGCCCCTCCACCGGGACGTTTTGTGAGGACGTCCTTAGCAAAACTTGGGCGTCCCTTTCGATTATGCCCCTCTAGGTGCCTCCAAAGTGCTAATGCACGCATTGGGGGGGGGGGGGGGTTCTATATATAGTGACTAAAGTTGCACATGCAAATTTGGCAATGTGACCAAATTGCGTGTGCAACTCAATTGATTAACAAGCCAATTGGCATCAAAATAATTGGCCAGTAAGCAGTTAGCACTAATTAGTACTAATTACAATTTAGATGTGCAACTTTCTAAGTGTATACTGAAAAGTGATGTGCATAAATTCTAATGCGTGGATCTCAAAAGGGGACGTGAATATGGGAGGGGCCTTGTCAGGTCATTGGCATTCCTAAAAAATTATGTGCAGTGTTATAGAATATGCCCGATCCATGCTTAAGTTAGGCGTGGACATGTACACCATGTTTAGTTGGCCTAAATGACTGTGCCTAAATTATAGTCCTGGGGATGGCACGCATGCCTCCAGATTCTATATAGAACAACTTAAATTGTGTGCACAATTCCAGTCATATTTTGCATTTGCATGCACAACTTAATTACTTAACAAGCCTATCAGCACCAATAATTGCTAAATAAGCAATTATTGACACTAATTGGCATTAATTAGAATTTATGCGCAGAACTGTCTAAGCATATTCTATAACATGCTAAATTCTAAGTCGCATATTTGAACAGGGGCATGGGCGTAGAATGGGCATGTCAAGGGCATTTCTAAAATTTATGTACATTGTTATAGAATTATATGCGTAATTTACCAAGTTTTAATTGGCTTAACTGCCTGTGATTAAATTTAGTCATGCAGACGGGCGTTTGGCATATTTTATATACCATTCGGAAATGTAGGCTTATTCTATAGAGTACACCTAAATTTAGGCATACTTCATAAAATATGCCTTGGCACATTTTGTTTCGGCGCCAATTTTTTAGGCAGGATATATAGAATCTAGTCCACTACGTGTATTCTATAAACCTAATTTTAGGTGAGGTTTATAGAATAGCACTAAGCATGTTTATTTTCTGTGCTGATTTTTTTGGTGTTGTATATAGAATTTCCCCCCATAATGTGGGGAAAAAAGGCTCACTGCAAAATATGATACGTTTTTTACGGTAATTTGCCTGTCAGTGCACGCTAATCACACTCTATTTATTTTTTTGTTATTTCGGGAAGGGGTATGTAAGCATTACCCATCTAGCTCATTTGTATTACTTCTTGCTAATTGGATGATGCAGAATTAACATGGGAGCACTAGTTCCTACTAAATAGGAGTTGGTAAGTCCTGCTATGTTAATATGTTTAGAGATCTCATGCAGTCATGGAAAATCATTGTAGGACCTGCAAATAGGAACAAGAAAAAAGCCCTATTTTTGGGTCACATTAGAAATGGACTTACTACATAGGAAAATCCTGAATTGAATTAAGATAAGCCCTTTTCATAACACTTTTTATTAAATGGGCTGCTAAGTTTGTACCTAAGGCAATGGAAGATTAAGTGACTTGTCCAAAATTACGAGGAACAGCTGTGGGATGTGAACCAGGTTTTTTCTGGTTGTCAGCCCAGTGTGCTAACCACTAGGCTACTGCTGCAGTCCTTCTCTGAATTTAGTATACCCTGTTTATATCTCTTTGTAGAGGACCTGGAGATGCTGGTTAAGGATATGGGGGAGGCAAAGCCTCCCTGGTCCCTGAGGTGCAGCAGAAAGGCTCTCAGCATTTCCCTGCTTCCAAGGTGTGCTCTAGAGGGTCAGGGTGGTTTCGTTCTACCTGCCACTCTACATTTCAGGGGCGTGGCCAGAGCAGGTCCTTCAAGCAGGGTTCCTTTCAAGTACCTGAAAGAGCTGGCCCCGTTGGAGCCTCCAGAGGAGCTGCGGTCCCCTATTCTATCCAATGAGGGTGTGCTGGACCCTTTGTCGGTGCTGATGGGAGCCAGGCTGTCTCTCATCCATGACCAGTGGGCCTGTATCACCTCAGATCAGTGGGTCCTGGAGGTGGTCGGCAGGGAGGTATTTTCTTGAGTTAGCCCATCCAGTATCCGGTGCCTTCATGGCCTTGCCCTGTAGCTCAGCTCTGAAGCAACAGTCTGTCACTTATACCCTACAGTAATTGTCGCTCTCGGGGCAGTGCAACCTGTGCCTCCTTTAGAGTGTGGCCTGGGATGATACTTCACATATTTCATGGTCTTGAAGAAAGGTGACTCCTTCTGTCTCATCTTGGACCTCAAAGGATTCAACGCTTGTCTCGGGGTCCAACACTTTCAGATGATGTGCTCAGTGATAGCCTCTGTGAGACTGAGGGAGTTCCTGTCTTCCCTGCTTCCAAGGTGTGCTCTAGAGTGTTAGAGTGGTTTTGACCCAACTGCCACTTTACATCTCAGGGGGGTGGCCAGAGCAGGTTCTTCAAGCAGGGTTCCTTTCAATGACCTGAAAGAGCCACTCGGAGTCCAACACTTTCAGATGGAGATGTGCTCAGTGATAGCCTCTGTGAGACTGAGGGAGTTCCTGTCTTCCCTGGATCTCAAAGAGGCTTATCTCCATGGATCATCACACAAAATATCTGTGCTTCTGTGTGCTGAGCAAGCATTTTCAGTTTTGGACCTTGCCCTTTGGTCTGGCTACTGCACTATGCACGTTTTCCAACATGATGGTGGTGGTGCAGCACATCTTCGGCACCAAGGTGTTCAGGTTCACCTGTATCTGGATGATTGGCTGATTCAGCAGACTCAGCAGCGGAGGCTAGTTAAGACACCAATCAGGTCATCTCCGTCCTGGAGTCCCTAAATTGGATCATGAATCGTCTCAAGAGCCACCTCCTTCCTCTCAGGTTCTGGAGTACCTGGGAGCTTGCTTCGACACGTGGCGGCAACATGGCCTTCACTGCATTTCTTTGCTAAGCACTGTTGGTTGGATGTTCTGTCCGTGTGGATTTTGGCAGAGAGGTAATTCAGGGGTCCTTGTCTTCCTTCACCCATTAGATCTGGTTTGGTACATCGTGCTGGTTCCTAACAGTGTAACTGATGCTAAGAAAGGAGAAATTTTGTCATACCTGATAATTTTATTTTCATTAGTTAGCATCTGAAATCCTGCCCTTGGAAGACCTTGGCCCAGGGTTCTGGGTATGCTCTATCTTTCCTATTAGAAGTAATTGAAGAAGAAAAAGATCTGATTCTAATTGGCAGCCTTACGGAGTTCCCGTGAGATGGTTATTCCCTGGTTTATGCAGGGTAGAGAGTGCCACTCTGTGTTGATTTGCTTGTTTGCTTATCATGGCAGTTGCAGTGGTTGATGGGGCTGAATGCGTAACAAAAAAGGGATCTTTTGCTGCTTGGGCAGATGCATATTGGATTGTTCCACAGAGCACCACAAACTGTAACCGGTGATGTCACTGGTGGAATTCAGTTTTCTCTGCTGGTGGGAAGGGATAACACCTTCTGGTTCAAAACAGTAACACTGACTAAAGAAAAGAAAATTATCTGGTAAGACATAATTTCTCCTTCTTCACCGAGTTGTACCTCCCCCTAAGCAAAGGTCTCCAAGCGTATGCACATTTATTTCATACATATTTTTTGTGGATAGGCTGAAAAGCCTGTGGTTCTCCAGGACAAGTTTGAGAAACCATGTCCTGTGCATCATAGCATTTCTCTGCTCCCAGTACTAGCTTGTGATACTATTTGGCAACCCTGAGATCATCAGACTACACTTCTGTCTGGTCTTCATTAGTATGTCTATTCTCTATTATGTAATGCTCCTTGGTGCCTAAACTTCAAATGTATGATGCAATTCATATTTGTATTCCACTGTCTTCAGTAGAAGAGCATACTAGAATCCCACTTAGTTTTCTTTAGCATCCACCTTTTATATAGCTAACTTAAAAAAAACTCTGTAATAATCCAAATAACCAACATACTAGAGTGTTCTTTGCCCAAAAATCTGGTGTCCTTTGTCCCCTGAAGCCAACACCTACAGAAGGTGATCTCTCCACAGGAAAAAAGGAAGACAAATATATCGACCTTTGATGCAAAAAACTGGTAAAACAGATGAATCACAGTCAAAGAAGGGAAGGAATAACTGAAGCCCAAGTTTCTGGCCTTTACTAAAAGCGTTTAGCTGCTGTGACCTGGCAGAGATATCTTTGTCAATAGATAATTTGACTGTGATTCATCTGTTTTACCAGTTTTTTGCATCAAAGGTCGATAGACCCCTGACTCAGGCCTTTACGGCCGAAACACGATTCATGTCGGGTCGTTTTATTGATTTAAATAAAGACCTTGTTTGGGAAACATCATTTGTGAGAGGACTTCTTTTGGATCCACTGTTCGCATATTTATCCTTTGTCCCCTGCATAATCTATCAGACAGAACCAGTTATATGAGTGCCTGCTTTTCTTCTAGGACTTCTAGTAAATTGGAAACTTTGAAGCCTGTCAGATAGACCTACTAGTTAAGTTTGTTTCTACCATCATCATAATGTGATCTAAATAGTCACCATTACCAACGAGGCTTCCATGTCCCTCATAGCACCTGCCAGACAGATCTGTCAACATGAGCACCTGCATATGTATTAGGATTTACAGTTTTCAAAACATGCAACCTTATCTCTATTTTTTTCTTTTTCAATTAGAAGATTATTAAAAATTAAAATAGACCAGGCATGGGACTTGCCAGATATGAAGTAAGGTAATGAATGCTCTGACAACGTCTCTGATCTTTCTGGTTAATCTTTTTATGTTTGTTTGTTTTTTTGGAGACAGGATTGGATGTAGTAAATGTAGGTGGTCATTAACCTTTGATGTAAAAGGGGGCTAATCTAGAAACATCAGGCTAGCTAATATAATCTCAGTGGTAAATTAATTAATGGAGCTCTACTAAAGGAAAGATTAGCGGTGTATCTTGAAGCTAGAAGACTACCTGATCGAAGATAATAAGGTTTTAACCGAGGAAGATTGTATCAAACAAATCTGATTTATTTTTCTAACAGGGAGACCTAAGAATTAGATTAGGAATGGGCACTAGATGTGGTTTACTTAAATTTCAGTAAGACTTTTGATAATATCCCATACAGGAGGCATATATGTAAACTGAAAAGCCTAGAGCTGAATTTAAGGAGATAAAGGGGTAAGCTGGAGCAATACTAGTTGACTGATATATACCAGAGGGTAGCAGAAAAAGGAAATTTACTAGAAGGAAAGGGGAGTTATCAGTGAAATGTCTCACAGGTGAATTCTGTGTTGATTCTATTTAATATTTTCATAAGTGATATTGCAAAGCAACTAGTATTAAAAGTAGGGCTGCATTTTGATAAATTTTAAAATTGAGATTAATTGCTCAATTAAAGGCAGGACATAGCCAGCAGTCCATGGGGGGCACACATTTTTTGTCCCTCCCAACGCCCTCATATTAGACATCATACCCTTGCTGATAGGGATGCCAAAGCCCCACCAGTTGAAGAAATCCACTGCCAAAGTGGCCCCCTTCCTCCTTGTGCTGCCACAGGAGCAAGGAAGTCAACAGGATGCCTCCAGCCTCCAGTGCCGGCACTCCCTGAGCATGCTTAGTTCATGCAAAAACTGAGCATGCTTTGGAGGTGTAAGCATTGGTAGATTTCCTCTCTCCTGAGGCAGTACAAGGAGGAAGGGGGTGACTTAGGTAGCGGATTTCTTCGGTTGGTGGGGCTTCAGCTATTCCACTAGCCACTGAACAGGTACTGAAGCTTTGGAGGGGAGTCTGAGCCCATTCTCTTTCTCATATGTACACCCTGCCATTATACAATCATGGTTCTATTTAACATTTCTACTCTTAGGGGAACATTTGCTAAGCTGCGATAGGTGCTTATTTGTGCCTAAAGCAGCTTGAAATGGCATACTGTGGGACATGCTCAGGCATTCTATTATCTGTACATGCTAATCGCAGACTAAAAGAAATATATATATTTTTTGATAGTTGTGTTTGGGGGGCAGAGTCTGTGTGTTCCTGTGTTAACCAGTTAGCGCAGCAACAATAGCTTGTGCACGGATACATCGTGAGGCCTTAATGCCTATAAAATGGATATCAATAAGTGCTCACACAATAAAGTTTTTAATGGCCATGTGCTAATGGCAACGTTAGCACATGCAAGATCTAATTTAAATACAGTCCTCAATTAGATTGAAATCTGTATGAGACATCTGCTAATATACTAATAATAATAAGTGGGAAAAGCCTCAAAGAGCTCCAGGGTAGCCCCTTCAGAGCTAAAAACACATCACTGGCAAAAAACCCACTCCACATATATAGGTGCAACAGTCTACTTATGCAGTGAAAATCTATAACTTTCTAAATAATATAGACACAATCAAAGTGCACTTATCTTGCCTAGGAGTGGAGGAGTAGCCTAGTGGTTAGTGCAGTGGACTTTGATCCTGGGGAACTGAGTTCAATTCCCACTGCAGCTCCTTGTGACTCTGGGCAAGTCACTTAACCCTCCATTGCCCCTGGTACAAAATGAGTACCTGAATATATGTAAACCACTTTGAATGTAGTTGCAAAAACCTCAGAAAGGCCGTATATCAAGTCCCATTTCCCTTTCCCTTCTCCCCCTCTTCTAGCTTAAACAGAATAGTCCCCCAACTGATGTTGGTCAGCATTTCGCTCTGCTGTCTCAAGGTTGGGAATTTTCATTCAAAGCACTAAAAAACTTAGCTGCTGGAGGACATCTTCTTTGATTATTTCATTCTCTACCCATACATTGTTTCTATAGTGAAAATTAGCGCACGGCCATTAATACAAAAGATAGAAACCTATTTTTATGTTTGTGGTAAAAATTGCCTTAGCGAGCAGAGAAAACCTTCGTAAGGGTGCATTGAGGCCACTTTTTACAACAGCTTAGTAAAAAGAAACCCTTAATTACTATTTACAGAGGTATGCTGATGCAAAGTGTGTGGAACAGCAGTAGTAAACAACTAAGGGCCAGATGCATTAAACTTAACGAGACAGAAACATGGGTGGTTCTAGCCAGTTTAGCGCACAAGTAGTAAACTGGGACATGGACAAAAGGGTTCTCCGAGCCATTTTCCTGTTATGGTAGCAGCTAACGAAAACAGAATGCAAATGAACTAATTTTTATTATAATGTGAATGTGATGCGATGCACTACCGTTTCCGACCCCTTTCACAAAAGCAGTCCCTACCTTTACCGTGGAAATTTTAACGTGAGGTGTGGACATGCCGGTTCTTCATTATTGCAAGTAGGAGAAGGGGAGAAACAAGGCAGGGAAGATGGAGCACAAAAAAAATAGTACAACAGCTTACACGCAGCTTCTTTGCATGTATGAAACCTGTGCCACATATGTTTCTTTTTCAAATTACATTTACTGGCAATACATTTGGGGAGGAGGGGGGGGGGTACTGAAATGTAAAGCATAAAAGTAATGGTGACTTACCAAAAATGCAAGGAAGTTAAGGGTCCATCAAAGAAACAGCATCTGTGGGACACGGGCTTGCTTCCACCCCCAGCTGTTCCTGCTGCTTCCTTCTATTGGCCTGCTGACATCCTAGAACGCCCATCTCCCTAAAGATGGCCTCTCATTGGCTGGCTGCTGTCCCAACTCCTCCTCCCTGCAGAACTTCCCTGATGACATCATTTTAGAGCTGTGAACTGATTGGATCCGAACTGCCTGGTGTCCCCCTCCACAGAGAGGGGATAAACCAATTGGACAGCATCAGCCTGGGATGTCCCGCCCACTCATTACTGGAGGGGGACACCAGGAAGTTGGTAGGCCGGGATCTTCCGACCACATTGGATGCCCTGATTACTCTCTGCGTCTGTATCGACGTTCGGTTTCAAGAGAGGACACAGGAAAGTTCTGCTCAGCGTCAATCACAGAGACCATCTCCTCGGGTGTCGCATCCTTCTTCTCATAAAGGAGCTACTGGCACCACTTCTGGAATCTCCGAAGAGCCGATGGTTATCAGGCGGCATCGCCTCTCTGAGAAGGAAAGGGCTCACCATCAGGACAATCAACTCTACCTCTATTGTGGGCAGGCTGGCCTTTTCCTGGGATATTGCCCGAATAAACCAGGAAATGTGTTGACCCAGGGCCTCTGAAGGGGATGGCCCTGGGTCGATTCTCACCTCTTCCAGATAATTTTGTCTCCGTCCCTATTTTCCTGCGCTGGAAGGAATTGTATTAGCACCATGGTGGCCATTTTGTTCAAACTTATGCAGGAGCATGTTTGTTCTGTAGCTGGAACCTCTTCCCTGAGGACGATAACAAAACTTGGCCATGTTGGCGGAGGTTCTCCTGTTGATAAAGTGATGCCAATGCGAAAGATAAGTGCAGTTATGAACTATTATGAATTGTTAAGTATAATGTTAGAAACAGTTTATTGAAAAACACAGTGATGGGAATCCAGTAAAAACGTAAAGAAAAACATAAGAAACATTTTTTATACAGATGAATAGTGAATATGGGTTGATCTATGAAGATTTGCGCCTCAACCATTTTTCCTGGATGGATAAAAGAACATTGAAAGTGTTCATATGGTGATAGCAGCATTAGTATCTGATGATCCCCGAAGAAAATATTGCTACAGAGTATTACCTTGTTTAAATTGGTATATAAAGAAGAAGAATAAAAATAACAAGAGTAGATGAAAGATTACGGTGGTTTGGGACAAGGACTATAGTATATTGTTTTGAAAGTCCCCACACATGAAAATTGTGGTCTATTCAATTGAATTATCCTAGAAATAAGCAGTGGAGTTTTTCCCAAGTCCATTTTAATAATGGCTTATGGACTTTTCTTTTAGGAAGCTATCCAAGCCAATGATTATTTTTCCCTGACCCGACCATGACCCCAAAAATGGATTTTGCAATTCCATTTAGGGTCATGGCCCAAAGTTTGTAAAGTATTGATGTAGGAGTTTTGAGAATTTTCATGTCTGCTTCTTGCCTGGTCTGGATAGAACTCAGCTGCATCCCTCTCAGCTGGGCTGGTCTGTCATGGATGATAAGGAAGATGAAATTTAAATTTAACAGTTAATTTCCTTTCCTTTTGTTCTGCCTGACCCATCTTGAACGTACTAAAGGAAACCATGGCAATCAAGGTCTCTGACAAATTGAGAAAGCCAACAGCAAGTACAGGGTTGCCCACTTTGAAGGCATTTGGCTTAGTTATACCCTTGTGGAATGTCATCTTATTCTTGGGTTTGCGACCATAGTAGGAGTGAAGATTTTGACTGTATCAAGTTGGTTCTGGTGGTGAAGTGAAAACTAAAATATAAAAATTTCCTTTGGTTGTCTTATGTTTGTCATAGCATAGTGAGGAACTGAAGGTAAAATCATCAAGGGAAGTCAAGTCAACTTCAGGCTCCTTTTTTCTCTTTCTCTGTTTTTCTGGCAGGATGACTTAGCCCATTGTTTGTACTGGTTTGGCAGTATTAAAGAGAGGAAATGTCTTTCTACACATTAAACCCTGTTTTAAGTGTGAAAATGCCTGTGGAAAATGTTCTCTACATGTATCAGAAAAGAAGGATACAAATAGCAGAGCAATAAGTTTTATTATTCTTTTAAAGAAGTTTAATAAGGAGGTGAAGATTTATAGTGATGATAGAGGTAGTGGTATTGTTGCACAAATTTCCTTATTTGCTGTGTATGTTTCTGAGTGATTGAAGTAAAACTGATTCTATAAGTCTTGTAAACTATTTGGATTTCTGGTTGATTGGATCTTTGCTTGTCTGAGCAAATAGGAATTGCATAGCAAGCTGATTGCCTGCTACAGATTTCATTTGGCTCCTTGTCATTTAAATGTATGGAGCAGTTTTCATCATATTATTCTCATCTTCTCTGGCTCATATTATCAGGACATCTACTCATAAGAGTTTTTGTTACAGAAGCAATTACACTTACAAAAACATTTCATAGATTCCCAAGGTGTTCAGTCTGCATTAAGGAAATAATTCCTTAATTCCGTAAAAACATTCTTAAATATTTTTTATCTGGTTTCAGCAGCCTTTGCCAAAAAGGAATCAATTGTAGTGTTTTAAGTATTTTTAGAGCACTTCATCTAAAGCATGTAATAATCTTTATAAATTTGCATAGGCTATTTTTCTAAAGTTTAAATAAATAATTAACAACAAAAACTTTTTGATAAAGATCTAAACTGCTTTAAAGGACATGATATTATATAATATAGGATCACTCAGGGCTCCTTTTACCAAGCTGTGGCAAAAGGGGGCCTGCATTGGCGTCAGCATGTGCTTTTGATGTGCACCGAGGCCCCCTTTTACTGAAGCAGGTAAAAGGTAGGTCTTTCTTCAGGAAATGGCCATGCAGCAAGTGAAGCATGGCCATTTGGGGGTGGGGGAGCCCTTACCGGCACCCAGTGAGGTGGAAGTAAGGGCTCCCGCACTAACCTGGCAGCGCACGGCACTGCCCGATTACCGCCAGGTACACACGACGCTACAAAAATTACAAAAAAAAAATTAAGACATGGTATTTGACTACATTCCAGTGTCCTGCCCTATCATGTCCTTTAAAGCAGTTTAGAACTTTATCAAAGAGTCTTTGTTGTTAGTTACTTTATATTCTCTCTGTACAGAATATTGGTTTTGTTAAATAAATAATTAAACAGAAGCACATACTTCTTCACAGTAAAGGTAAATTAAGCATTTTAGGTTGTTTAAATATGTCACAAAGTTTTCAAACAGGAAAATGAGAAATCTTCATATGTATTTTAATGGAAAAAAATAATTTAAGCAGTAGGAGAGAACTTCAGATCAATTACCTCATTTAAGCGCTAGAAAGATACTCACTGCTTTCTCTGCACTAACTCTAAAAGGCGATATACATTAGAGTAATCATAGTTTTGCATGCACTTTATCAATATTGATCCTTCACTGTATTAAACTGTCAGGGGAGTGCTGTAGTTACTTAATAAGGAATTAGCATTTTGCTTGCCATCTGAGAAACAATAGACAGTGCGGCTAATTTAAAGGATAGAAAGATTGTCTTGTGGGTTACTTTGAGGGCATTTGATGAAACTTGTCAGCAGGAGAAGAGTCTTTCATTTTCTTCACTAAAGGCCCCTGTTACCAAGGTGCTGCAAAAGGGGGCCGCAGCTGGTAAAAGGGAAGTCTCGCTTTCCGACAGGAAATAGCCGGGCAGCAAGTAAAGCACTTGCTGCATGGCCATTTCAGGGGGGAGCCCTTATCGCCACCCATTGAGGTGGCAGTAAGGGCTTCCGGGTTAACCCAGCAGTAACCGGGCAGCACGCAACACTGCTTGATGACCGCCGGGTATACTCCGGCGCTACAGAAATAAATACATTTTTGTAGTGCCAGAAATGACGGCGTGCTAGGGGTGGGCTTACCGCCGCTTGGTAAAAGGGTCCTGAGAAAAGTACCTTTGTTAGCCAGTAAAAGCTGTTTGAAGTCAAATTTTAGTAACACTGTAAAGAAAGTGATGACTTCAGCAAGCACTCTGTTGAAATACTCAGCAGAAGTTCATATTTTCTGTCGAAGTTGCCATTGTTGCTGTGTTTGCAAATCAACGTGAGCACCGTTATAGAACTGCTTTACAGCTGTCCATTGATTTCCTAGGGGAGATAGCTCCTCTTGTCACTTGAAAATGTTGGTAGTTTCATCATAATTATATGATATGTTCATTGCACTACAAGTTTAATATCTTAGGATGCACTTTCAGTCTCTGCAGAACAAGATCTGTTTTGCTTATTTTTGTGCTGCACTGAATAAGTGCCAGTCAATGGGAGGGGTTAATGTATGCATACCATTAGAGTCATACACAGTATTATTATGTAAGTCGCAGATGTTTTATTCTTCATAGCATTGTGGATTCATAGTTTTTTGTAGTCCCCATTGTCTAAATAAAAAAATAAAACATACAATCTTAAGCTTTTGTACTCTAGTCAAATTAGTAATATACCAGTCTAAACTGCACAATGTCATAGTGAGCTTATTCACTGTAAAGTTGATTCATCCAAGTTTGGGAGTTAGCACACTCTCTGTAAGAAAACAATTAGTCACCCTTTGTGAATAAAAAATAATCAGATTTTGTGTTGAAAATTCCTGGCTTGGAGACGTGTGTACTCAGGGAAAGTCACAAATAAATCCCCTTTTACTAGTCTTTTTAGACTGATCCTAACTCCTATTGTGTAGTATATTTTCAGCATCATTTTAATATGCATGACCCTCATCATTCTTTCCCAATATGCAGAATCCCACTTCTTACATCACTTCTATCTGGGACTGAATGGATAAAGGTCAATCAGCATTCTTACAACGTGGTGTCAGCTTAAACTAAGGGCGAGAGATAAAAATAACACTGCTGCATGTACTTGTGGTCACAAACACTTAACATGGCCCAAATCAAGAAGAGAAAGGTGAAATAAAGGAAAAATAGATATTTTTATTTGCTAATAGAAAATTTACAGTTGAATGATTCTCAACTGGCTTAAGGTTGAAGTGGACCACTTAATACAAGAAGAAGAAACAGAATTCATGCCCAACATATTCTACATAAATCAAAATTTTACATTGTGTGGAATATTAAGAAATGTTCTTGAGTATAAAATCCTAATAGTTATAAATCATGTGGATTTTGAAAAAGCATGCAACAGCATCGACAGAGACAGCTTATGAAGTATTATGAAAGCATAATACAGGAATACCCTGCCAAATAAATCAGACCTACCGGAAACTTCAATGAATGCAGTGAAGATGGTTACATGAATTGGTTTAAAATAATACCAAGTAAGGTTGTTTCTCGCCGTTATTATTCAGCTTAGCCATGGATTGGTTAGTTCGGAATGCAGGAGCAGTTATAAATACAGGAATCACATAGATTGAAAACCTGCAGTTAGAAAACTTGGATTTTGCAGATGATGTGGCCTTGTTGGTAAGTTCTCGTCAGACAATGCAGACCAAGACAGATAGAATAATACATTTTGGTGAACAGATTGGATTAACTGTGCCTAACAAAAAGATGTATGACTATAAACAAAGCAGATAATACAGCAAGCAAATGAAAAGAAGTTGAATTACACAAAGTACCAGAATTCACCTATTTAGGAAGTCTAGTAATAGAAGACAACAGCATTGAAAAAGAAATAAAAATTAGAATTGGTAAAGTGGCATCAGTCATGAACAAATTGAGTAAAATCTGGGACAATAAGAAACTAAGAACTTGAATGAAGATGCATGTTTATAACAGCACTGTGATACCCAGTCTTATACAGTGTAGAAACCTGGACGATAGCGAAAACTCTCCAAAATAGACTAGGCGATTTTCACTTGCACAGTTTAAGAAGAATTCTGTATGTCAAGTGACAAGATAAGGTTAAAACTGAAGTGATAAGAGAGACAAACAACCACCAGTTACTAAGATACTACAGCAATGGCAGCTCAGATGATTCAGTCACAAAGAAAGAATGGATGCACAGTGGGAACCAGAAGAGAAAAGAGGTCCAAGAAGGCCAAGACAGATGTGGAATCAAACAGTCGGAAAAGATCTCAGTAAGCTGGTTATCAATTGGTCAGAATTAGCTGATGAAACATAAAACTGGCAAGCACAGAAGACGCGTCTTTCTGCCTTATGTGCCTTATGCAGAAGTATAATAAATAAATATATAATGCCTCTTTTCAATCTAAATAAAAGTTACTTTTTCAAAACCCATTATGGAGATAAAACATTATGAATCAGGGGCAGAAGTGATTTCTGTGGATTAAACTCAGATCTCTGTGGATAGTCTGGACCTCACTGGTTATCTTGAGTAATCTGGAAAAGTTGTAGCTCACAAAACTGCTCTCCTCCTCTTCTCTGTTTTTCAGTCTCAAAATGATTTTACAATGAGGCTTTTCTTTAAAGCTTGCAATGCATTGGCTATGGGTCAGCGTATGTGGATTTTCCAGACTTCTGCAAGCAGATACAGAACAGGCATAAGCAGTTTCTGCAGGTGTGGCAGGAAGTCCTAAATTTAGGGGGTCGGTTTTTCTTTGTTATTGTTCAAATGTATGATTAGAGTTTCTTATATTGGACAATAAGGCCATTTCTTCAAACCTGTTGTCTCCAGGTCATATGGACTTATAAAGGAATAGTGTTGAGTTCCTTCTACATGTGTGTTTCAGTTAATGTTGTATTTTCTAGATAGTTGTATCTCCCTGTAATTTTTGTTTAGGTCCTCTCCATCTTCCTTTTTTGAGATCAGAAAGTATCTTTAGTGGATTTTTACTTTGTATTTTGCTTTTTTTTTTTTTTTGCTTGCTGTATAGATTTCCTAATTCTTTCCAAGTATGAGTTTTCTGATTGTATTATATATGTGATAAGTGCATAATAATAAACAAACCCCTCCTCCCCCCAAAAAACAGTCGAGCTGATTAATAAAGTGATTTAAGTGGGCAGGAGAGGCTCCTAACACTTGATATTCAGTGCCACTAAAGCCGGCAGTACCACTAAATATCTCCGACTGCTGCACATAAAATCGGCAGGTCAGGGGTTGTACAGGGAGCAGTGTTAGTGAGGAGCCTGGGGTTATGTGGGTGCCAGTAATATTCAATGCTGACATCCGTATCACTCCAGTGCCTAATTTAGGACAGCTCAAAAGCTGTCCTAAATTAAGCTGCTGAGTGATGTAGATACTGACACTGAATTTTGGACCGGCACCCGCATAACTTCTTTTTAAAATGTTGAACCTCCTGAGCCCCCTCCTGCCCCTACAAAGATGCCTCTCCCTCCCCTCAGGCAATGGCAAGGAAGCAGCCTCCCTCCACCCTGAAATTCCTTCCCCCTCCACCATCTAGGTAGGCCCCCCTGGGTCTACCTCTGTACCTGGTGGTCCACACACAGTTCATGGTACTTAGCCATCACTGCACACCGAGAAGAGGGTTTCATTGTATCATTAATGATGACCTAGATCCTTTTCCTGGGCAATGACTCCTAAAGTGGAACCTTGCATCACGTAGCTTTAGTTTGGGTTCCTCTTTCCCACATGCATCACTTTGCACTTGCTCACATTAAATATCATCTGCCATTTGGATTCCCAGTCTTGTAAGGTCCTCTCACAATTTTTCACAATTATTTATTAATTTATTAGGATTTATTTACCACTTTTTGAAGGAATTCACTCAAGTCGGTGTACAGCAATAATAAATCAAGTATGAGCAATAGACAATTACAGCAGTAGAAATATTCAAATTTCAATACAACGTATGGCATAACAATCCTCTTGCAATTTAACAACTTTGAATAACTTTGTGTCATCAGCAAATTTTATTACCTCACTAGTTATTTCCATTTCTGGTTCATTTATAAATATGTTTTAAAAAACAGTGGTCCGAGCACAGAACCCTCAGGATCTCCATTATCTACCTTTCTACATTGAGAATACTTATCATTTAACCCTACTCTCTGTTTTCTATCTTTTAACCAGTGCTTAATCCACAATAAGACATTACCTCCTATCCTATAACTTTCTAATTTCCTCTTGGGTCTTTCATGAGGTACTTTGTCAAATGCCTTTTGTAAATCCAGACACACAATATTGACCAGATCACCTTTATCCACATAATTATTCACCCCTTCAAAGAAATGTATTAGATTGGTGAGGCAAGATTTCCGTTGATTAAATCCATGTTGGCTTTGATTTATTAATCCATGCCTATGTATATGCTCAATAATTTTGTTCTTTGTAATTCTCTCTAACCGTCATTAGCAATTGCACAAATGATGGTAGCAGACCGATGAGCAACACCTTTACAGGTAACACAATGTCTCCCAATAATCACAATCAGATCCTTTCTTTTTGCCATCCTTTTTATCATTCTTCCCATTTTATCATAAGAACAGAAGAATAGCTGTACTGGGTCAGTTCAATAGTCCATCTAGCCCAGTATTCTGTTTCCAACAGTGGCCTCAAGTACCTGAAAGAAACCCAAATAGTAGCAACATTCCATGCTACCAATCCTATGGCAAGCAGTGACTTCTCCATATCTCTTTCAGTAACAATGGACTTTTCCTCCAGGAACTTGTCCAAACCTTTTTTAAACCCAGATATGCTAACCGCTGTTACCACATCCTCTCAGCAGCAAGTTCCAGAGCTTAGCTAGTCATTGAGTGAAAAAATATATCCTCCTATTTGTTTTAAAAGTATTTCCATGCAACTTCATTGAGTGTCCACTAGTCTTTGCACTTTTTCAACGTGTCTCCTTTTTGAAAGTTAAATGCTATCTTATTGGATTTCCTGTGAGTACTTACTCCAGAGATTATTTTAATTCTGATCATGTTATAATCACTGTTATCAAGTAGCACCAGCACCAGATGATGGGCTCCATGAAGGACTAGTTCTAAAATTGTTTCCCCTCTTGTTCGTTCCTGAACCAGCTACTCTATAAAGCAGTCCTTGATTTCATCAAGAAATTTTACCTCCCTAGCATGCCCTGATTTCACATTTACCCAGTCAATACTGAGGTAATTGAAATCACCCATTATTACTGTGTTACTCAGTTTATTAGCTTCCCTAATTTCTGATAACATTTTTGCATCTGTCTGTTCACCCTAGCCAGTTGTACAATAGTACCCTCCTATCGCTATCCTTTTCCCCTTTAAACATGGAATTTCTATCTATAGGTATTTCAAGATGTATTTTGTGTCCTTCAAAAAATTTTAGTCTATTCGATTCAAGGCTTTCTTTAACGTATATTACTACCCCTCCACCAATTTGATTCACTCTATCACTGTGATATAATTTGTACCCTGGATAATAATGTCCCATTGGTTATCTTCCTTCCACCAGGTTTCAGATGCCTATTATGTCTATCTTTATATCTAATGGAAAGTATTCTAACTTTCCCATCTTATTCTTAGGCTTCTGGTATTTGCATATAGACATTTCAAGCAATGTTTGTTATTCCTATTTACAACTTGCTCAGCAGTTGACAGTGATAATTTGCAATCCTTAAGTACATAAGTACATAAGTACATAAGTAGTGCCATACTGGGAAAGACCAAAGGTCCATCTAGCCCAGCATCCTGTCACCGACAGTGGCCAATCCAGGTCAAGGGCACCTGGCACGCTCCCCAAACGTAAAAACATTCCAGACAAGTTATACCTAAAAATGAGGAATTTTTCCAGTCCATTTAATAGCGGTCTATGGACTTGTCCTTTAGGAATCTATCTAACCCCTTTTTAAACTCCGTCAAGCTAACCGCCCGTACCACGTTCTCCGGCAATGAATTCCAGAGTCTAATTACACGTTGGGTGAAGAAAAATTTTCTCCGATTCGTTTAAATTTACCACACTGTAGCTTCAACTCATGCCCTCTAGTCCTAGTATTTTTGGATAGCGTGAACAGTCGCTTCACATCCACCCGATCCATTCCACTCATTATTTTATACACTTCTATCATATCTCCCCTCAGCCGTCTCTTCTCCAAGCTGAAAAGCCCTAGCCTTCTCAGCCTCTCTTCATAGGAAAGTCGTCCCATCCCCACTATCATTTTCGTCGCCCTTCGCTGTACCTTTTCCAATTCTACTATATCTTTTTTGAGATACGGAGACCAGTACTGAACACAATACTCCAGGTGCGGTCGCACCATGGAGCGATACAACGGCATTATAACATCCGCACACCTGGACTCCATACCCTTCTTAATAACACCCAACATTCTATTCGCTTTCCTAGCCGCAGCAGCACACTGAGCAGAAGGTTTCAGCGTATCATCGACGACGACACCCAGATCCCTTTCTTGATCCGTAACTCCTAACGCGGAACCTTGCAAGACGTAGCTATAATTCGGGTTCCTCTTACCCACATGCATCACTTTGCACTTGTCAACATTGAACTTCATCTGCCACTTGCACGCCCATTCTCCCAGTCTCGCAAGGTCCTCCTGTAATCGTTCACATTCCTCCTGCGACTTGACGACCCTGAATAATTTTGTGTCATCGGCGAATTTAATTACCTCACTAGTTATTCCCATCTCTAGGTCATTTATAAATACATTAAAAAGCAACGGACCCAGCACAGACCCCTGCGGGACCCCACTAACTACCCTCCTCCACTGAGAATACTGGCCACGCAATCCTACTCTCTGCTTCCTATCTTTCAACCAGTTCTTAATCCATAATAATACCCTACCTCCGATTCCATGACTCTGCAATTTCTTCAGGAGTCTTTCGTGCGGCACTTTGTCAAACGCCTTCTGAAAATCCAGATATACAATATCAACCGGCTCCCCATTGTCCACATGTTTGCTTACCCCCTCAAAAAAATGCATTAGATTGGTGAGGCAAGACTTCCCTTCACTAAATCCGTGCTGACTTTGTCTCATCAGTCCATGTTTTTGTATATGCTCTGCAATTTTATTCTTAATAATAGCCTCCACCATCTTGCCCGGCACCGACGTCAGACTCACCGGTCTATAATTTCCCGGATCTCCTCTGGAACCTTTCTTAAAAATCGGAGTAACATTGGCTACCCTCCAGTCTTCCGGTATTACACTCGATTTTAGGGACAGATTGCATATTTCTAACAGTAGCTCCGCAAGTTCATTTTTTAGTTCTATTAATACTCTGGGATGAATACCATCAGGTCCCGGTGATTTACTACTCTTCAGCTTGCTGAACTGACCCATTACATCCTCCAAGGTTACAGAGAATTTGTTTAGTTTCTCCGACTCCCCCGCTTCAAATATTCTTTCCGGCACCGGTGTCCCTTATCTTAAAATATTTAAAGACACCTGGAGGGGCATTTTCAATATGACATCTAAGTCCAACTTTGGACGTTTTGCTAAAAACGGCCAAAATTCAAGTGGGGAATATAGCCATTTTCAAAACAGAAAATTGCCTTTTTTTTTATAAGGGCTATTTGCTAGCTGTTTTGTGCGCTGTGTATTTATCTTTTTGGTCCATTAAAAAAAAAGAGACCAAGTGAAAAATACACAAACTCAAGCCATTGGGATGTAGGAGGAGCCAACACAGACATCCCAGGAGAGCAATGGGGCACCCTAGGGGGCACTGCAGTGGATTTCTCCTATCTCACTATTGCTGCACTGCAGTGCTCCTATCTCACTGTTGCTCCCTTATCTTGTCTGCTGAGCCCCCTAAAACCCACCCAAAACCCACTAACTTCAACTGTACACCACTATAATAGCCCTTATGGGTGAAGGGGACACCTATATGCGGGTACATTGAGTTTCTTGTGAGTTTTGAAGGGCTCACAGTTTCTACCACAAGTGTAATAGGTAAGGGGAGGTATGGACTTGGGTCCACCTGTCTGCAGTGCACTGCACCCACCACTAGACTACTTCACATACTTGCATGCTACTCTAATGGAGCTGAGTATAACATCTGAGGCTGGCTTAGAGGCTAATAACTAATGTTTTAAATCACATTTTTGGTGGGTGGGTAGGTGGGTGGAGGGCGTTAAAGCTCTTCCTAGCAGGGACCGTCCTTAATTGTTAATTTGTACAGCGCTGCGTAACCCTAGTAGCGCTCTAGAAATGTTAAGTAGTAGTAGTAGTAGTGACCACTGAGGGAGTAAGGGGATGTCATCCTTGATTTCCTCCAGTGGTCATTTAGGGCACTTTTTTGTGGCTTATTCGTTAAGTAAACTATGAAATCACAGATACAAATCCACTCAATGAAATATAACCGATCTCATATGTTTGAAAAAATGGAAGGAAAAGCCTCAAAGTGCTCAAAATCTAAAAAAGATTTGAAAAGCTGGAAGGATCCAAAAGCTCTCTTACCCTTTTATCATTAGCAAAAACCTTCCCTGGAAATTTTTCAAAAAAGCTCTGTATGCTGCTTATTAATGTATTATTTCCTGGCAATTATGTCTGTATCACTTTAGATTTTTAGTCAACAAACACTTATCTTTAAAGAGTTCCCACAGAGATCCAGAAAATTATAGACCGATGAGCCTGATGTCAGTGCTATGCAAAATGGTAGAGACTATTATAAAAAACAAAATTACAGAGCATATTCAAAAGCACGGATTAATGAGACAAAGCCAAACATGGATTTAGTGAAGGGAAATCTTGCCTCACCAATCTATTATATTTCTTTGAAGGTGTGAACAAACATGTGGAAAAAAGAGAGCCAATCAATATTGTGTATCTGGATTTTCAAAAGGCGTATAACAAAGTACCTCATCAAAAAGAGTCCAGAGGAAATTTGAGAGTCATGGAATAGGAGGTAGTGCACTATTGTGGATTAGAAACTGGTTAAAAGATAGAAAACAAAGATTAGGGTTGAATGGTCAGTATTCTCAATTGAGAAGGGTAGATAGTGGTATTCCCCAGGGGAGTAACTAGTGAAGTAATTAAATTTGCTGATGACACAAAGTTATTCAAAGTTGTTACGAGGATCTTCTGAGACTGGGAGACAGGGTATCTAAATGACAGATTACGTTTAATGTGCTTAAGTGCAAAGTGATGCATTTTGGAAAGAAGAACCCGAATCATAGCTATGTAAAGCAAGGTTCCACATTAGGAGTCATCGACCAGGAAAGGGATCTAGGTGTCATCGTTGATGATACGTTGAAACCCTCTGCTCAGTGTGTGGTGGCAGCTAAGAAAGCAAATAGAATGTTAGGTATTATTAGGAAAGGAATGGGAAACAAAAATGAGGACAATATAATGCCTTTGTATCTCTCCATGGTGCAACCACACCTTGAAAACTGTGTGCAATTCTGGTTGCCACATCTCAAAAAAGATATAGTAGAATTAGAAAAGGTACAGAGAAGGGTGATGAAAATGATAAAGGGGATTAGACGACTTTCCTATGAAGAAAGGCTAAAGCAGCTAGGGCTGTTCAGCTTGAAGAAGAGATGGCTGAGGGGAGATATGATAGAGGTCTATAAAATAATGAGTGGGGTGAAAAGAAAAAAGAAAAGGTTTGGATAACTGCTTATTTCTATGATAAGCACCATAAATGTGTTGTACTGTTTTGGGATCTTGCTGGGTACTTGTGTCCTGGATTGGCCACTTTTGGAAACAGGATGCTGGGCTTGATGGACCTTTGGTCTATCCCAGTATGGCAATACTTATGTACTTATGTAAAAGACAGCTGAGGGGAAACATGATAGAGGTCTATAAAATAATGAGTAGAGTGGAACATGTGGATGTGAGTTGCTTATTTACTCTTTCCAAAAATACTAGGACTAGGGGGGAACATAATGAAGCTACAAAGTAGTAAATTTAAAACAAATCAGAGAAAATATTTTTTCATTCAACAATGTAATTAAACTTTGGAATTTGTTGCCAGAGAACGTGGTAAAAGCTTAACGGGGTTTAAAGAAGGTATGTTAACTTCCTAAAAAAAAAATTCATATGCCATTATTAAGATGGACTTGTTGAAAACCCTCTGCTTATCGCTAGAATAAGCAGCATAAAATGTCTTGTACTGTTTTGGGATCTTGCCAGGTACTTGTAACCTGGATTGGGCTCTGTTGGAAACAGGATGCTGGGCTTGATGGACCTTCTGTCTGTCCTAGTTTGGCAACACTTATGTTCTTATGTAGGAGTGGGATTGCTCTGTATAGATATTTAGTCTCCAAAAGTTTGCAGCGATGGTATATGTGGAGGGGCATAATTGAAAGGGACATCCTCATTTCGATTTGGATGTCCTCGCAGAACATCCCGATCCAGGGGCGGTGAAATCCATATTTTTGAAACAAGATGGACGTCCATCTTTTGATTCGATAATACGGTCAGGGATGTCTAAATCCTGAAATTTGGTCATCCCTAGACTTGGTCGTTTCTGATTTTCAACGATAATCGAAACCAAGGACGTCCATGTCAGAAATGACCAAATGCAAGCCATTTGGTCATAGGAGGAGCCAGCATTTGTAGTGCACTGGTCCCCCTCACATGCCAGGACACCAACCGGGCACCCTAGGGGGCACTGCAGTGGACTTCAGAAATTGCTCCCAGGTACATAGCTCCCTTGCCTTGTGTGCTGAGCCCCCCAAACCCTCTACCCCCAACTGTATACCACTACCATAGGCCTTATAGGTGAAGAGGGGCACCTAGATGTGGGTACAGTGGGTTTGTGGTGGGTTTTGGAGGGCTCGATGTTTCCTCCACAAGTGTAACAGGTAGGGGTGGGATGGGCCTGGGTCCGCCTTCCTGATGTGCACTGCAGTACCCACTAAAACTGCTCCAGGGACCTGCATACTGCTGTGATGGACCTGAATATGACATCTGAGGCTGGCATAGAGGCTAGCAATCAATATTTGTAAAGATTTTTTTTGAGGGTGGGAGGGGGTTAGTGGCCACTGGGGGAGTAACGGGAGGTGATCCCCAATTCTCTCCGGTGGTCATCTGGTCATTTTGAGCACCTTTTTGTGCCTTGGTCGTAAGAAAAACCACGACTAGGTAAAGTCGTCCAAGTGTTCATCGGGGATGTCCTTGTTTTTTTCGATTATGGGTCAAGGATGCCCAAGTGTTAGGCATGCCCAAGTCCCACCTTTGCTACTCCTCCAACATGCCCCCGTGAACTTTGGCCATCCGTGCAACGGAAAGCAGTTGCGGAGTCCAAAATCGGCTTTCGATTATACCGATTTGGAAGACCCTGTGAGAACGACGTCCATCTTCCGATTTGTGTTGAAAGATGGTCGTCCTTCTCTTTCGAAAATAAGCCCGATATTGTCCTAAAGTTACTTACACAATTCAGTCAACACTGATCATTGAGACAGTTTCTGACTTTCACATTGGAGGTAAGTTTGCAGGTGCATAAGGGTTGCCTCAGGTTCCCTTCCCCCCCCCCCCTTTTGGATTTCAGGCAATTCAAAGTTGCTTGCTTGGCATGGAGGGCTAGGGGAACACTGTGGTTGTCTCTGCTTTTATTGGTTCAGAGGGCTCAGAAGTTCTAGGTTTTCCCTGTTGATAGTGTGAGTACTGCCTTCGGGATCCTTCATGTCAGCAATGCTGAGATTATGGGCAGTATGTCCTCTTACACATCATCCTTCCCTTGATCAACCATCACAGCGGAGATGCTCAAAGTGTGGAAGATGTTGCTTTGAGGTAATGGTCTGTATTGGGACTTTGTCTTCTCCCACCCAGGATCCTGAGAGCTTTAGTACATTCAATTGATCTAGGCTGGTCTAGCAAGATGATAAGGAAGGTGAACGTTGTACTTACCTGCTAATTTCCTTTCCTTGGGTCCTGCTAGGCCAGTCCAGGTCCTGTCTAGGAAGACAGTGGCTAGAAATTTCCTTTTGGTATCATCTAGTAATGGAAGCAACTGCTCATTCTTCACCTGGTGGTGGTTCTGGAGTAAAACCTTTTCTTGCCAGAGAGGGCGATGTTTACTATATAATGGAGCTTTATAAATTTGGGTTCATTCTGTTGATCCGCAGTGTTGCTCCATAATTTTGTTCCATATTCCAGTTCCATTGGCTTGGTCTATAGTAATGATCTATAATATTTTGTTCCATAAATATAATCTATAATGAATGTTGTTCAAGTGTTTCAGGTCTGCCTTGTCAATAGTATTCTGGCAGATTTCAGGGCTGCACCACTAGTGATGATATCACTGAAATGTCAGTATTCTCTGCATTTTTCTGATGGTCATAACCCATTTGTCTGTACTGGTCAAGCAGGACTCAAGGATAGGAAATTAGCAGGTAAAAACAAATTTCATCATATTGGATAAAATTTGAGTAACACTGCATTGAAGGTCATTTGTGTTTTAGCATGCAATGCTATTAAAATAAAACCATGTTGTTGCTGTGTATATTTATGCCCAGCATTTGTTAATCCATATCTAGTATGAGAAGAACATTGTATGTATTTATGTTTCCATTAAATAAACATCATTTGATCTTCATATACATCAGATTATTTGGAACACATTTTTCCAGGTTATTTGTCTTGGTAAAATGCTCTGTTTCAAAATGGACCATTTAGCCACTGTCTGGATATGCCATGAGATAAATTCAGTGCACTGAGATTTATTTGCCACTAGAGCTTTTAACTATTGCATTCTTAATCTTACCATGGATCGTGTGTTGAGGATTGAGTTCTTAAGAACCCTATTTTTGAGTTGAATAAATCTGCACTATTAGAACCACAATTTCATGCTTTGCACTGAACACATCTTCCAGAGTTTGACCTTGGTGGGAGGGGGGGAGAGAGTCTGTCTAGTCACAGAGGGAAAATTCTCCCTATCTAGTAAAGAAGATCACATCAAGCCACATTCACTATGCAAGCTGCTCAACCACCTAAGGAACTCTACTAACCAGGCTCCATGAACCACCAGCAACCAGTTGTACTAAAAAATACAGACATTAAAGGAAGTCCACAGACTTTGCACCTGCTTTTCCTAAGATAGTCAAATTGCATGTGTGCGAAGGGTGTGGTGTGTGATGTATGATGTGTGAAAATCACATGTACATGCACTCTATTCTTCCTTCAATGAAAAAAACACCACCTGTGTCTAAAGGTACATGGATTATGGAATGTGCTTTTACTTACTTTTTTTTTTTTTTTGCTCTAGTGGCAAACAAATCTCCTCAGTATATTGAATTTATCTCCTGGCACATCCAGTACAATTGACAAAATAGATGATGCACTTACTTAGTGCAGATCATGAAACGAATGAAGAGATTTCCAACACGGGATGTTTCTCTCTTATTTGGTTATGGATGGTATCTTGACCTGCGTAAGTTGTTCTGGTTTTCCCCAGTAAGGATCAAGTCTGGACATGTAGGTGGGGCTGGCTGTCTTGTGCACATGGTAGAATGAGTTATTTGCTGGACCTTGCTATTTACAGAGGATGCTAGGGTCCACATAGGCAGTGGATTAGTGCACCAAGACAGCACCTTCCTCAAGAAATAGCAAAAAGGGATGGGGGAGATGGGGGTTAAAGGATAGGTAAGCTTCAAGTACCCTGATAGATACTCTGTCAGGCTACCTAATTTCTTCCAACTTGAATCTGTTGAACAGAATAGACTAGAAGGGGTAAAGGAAGGGACTGAAGTTGTCCATATCCTAGCTACTGATAGTTTTGAGAATGTCCAGAAGAAAACAAAAATGAGAAAAGAGCTTGATAAAATGAACTCAGGCTAGTAATGGGCTTATATTGAAGCAGGAAAGACTCAAAGTTAGACAATAAGAACTTATTAAATGGGACAGGTTGTTTAAGCACACGATTTACCAAGACTATTCTCCTGTCTATGGAAGAAAACGAGGCTTAGTGAATCAGGCACTTAGGGAGATAGTAGAATCTATCATTAAAGTTTTTTTTAAAGTGAAATTAAACATTTGCTTGCAAGTATTTTGGTTTGCTGGAGCCTGTTTGGAGGCTATAAAATGGCCTAGATGACCTAAGGCATCTTCCTGTTATATCTTTCTATAATGCATTTGGTCTGTGTTAAGAAACATACAGCCATAGTTGCTAATGTGTGTAACTGCAGGTCCCATTTTAAAGCAGTGGGACCAAGTTAAGAATAGCATATACTAATGACCTTAATGCTCGTAATGTGGTAGTACACAGTAGCTCTAGCTGGAAGTATGCCTGGAAATTGTTTCTGTTTATAAACTTCTCTGGTAAATCATATGGAAACTGAAGATCCTGTTTGTGAAACTGAGTAAAGAAGCACATTGTGAATCTATAATTGTTCAGAATGTATTCAGCCCTTACGTTAGAAAAGGAAAACATTGTAATGAAATTGTAGGGTTGACAAAAGCAATACAGATAATGAAGATTAATTGCACAAGTGATGATGAAGAGAAGACTTGCATATTTCTAATTCTTTGCTTTGATAAAAAAAAAAAAGCTATTCATTGCCAGCCGTGGAATGCTCTATTAGTTCACCTGAAGATAAATACTTTTTGCCAAGAACAAATATACTAATATTTTAAAACTAAAATATGCTCTATTATTATAGAGTTAATGAGGTTTTCAGGTAAGTAGAAAAGGATAATCACAATCACACCATCACAATCAAAATCATAGATCTTATAAACTGCCTAATCCCATAACTGGTTCAAGTACAGCTAACAAACGAACTTATAACCATACAATATAATTAGAAAAAACATTGTATTCAGAAAGGTAAGAGATTCACCTACACTACTTCCAAACACATTTGAAATAATAAAAAAAAAGCTTTTAAATGTCTATGAAAATAAGGTAGTAGGTGTCTAATGAGGACTGAAATCATGCTCCAGTATTGAGCTGCTAAGTAAGGAAAGGAGTTATTCTGCATTCTTTTAAGATGTATCCTCCTTCAGGAAGGAAAATCCAATATAAGGTGATCTTTTGAATGTGAATCCTTCCTATTCCTATTGTGTGGAACATTCTAATGCTGGTGTTTAAGACATTACATGATGATGCTCCATTGGTTCTTGCGGACCTATTGTCCTACGTGAAGTCGGAGATCACAGAATGAGCTTACCCTTTAGATTGTAAGCTCCTTTGAGCAGGGACCGTCCTTCTTTGTGTATTTTGTACAGCGCTGCGTAACCCTAGTAGCGCTCTAGAACTGTTAAGTAGTAGTAGTAGTAGTTGGATGTTCTTTCATTCCATCAGATTCGTCTGGGGGAAGTTCATTCTTGTGCCTTTATTTGTGTAGGGCCGAAAGGAACATCTTTCCCCTTGCCTTGCATCACATTTCATCCTTGCCATTCTTTAAGAAAGAATTGAAGACTTATTTGTTTTGTAAAGCTTTTTCTTGAGGGGGGGATCTAGATATGTGGGGTTGCAGTTGGGTTCTTCTTTCTTGGGGTTTTACATGTGTATGTTAATTCATGTTTGTTATGGATTTTATAAAGGTTTGTTGTAACCTATTCAGATGGTTTTGGTGAGTGGCCTATAAGTTTGTTAAATAAATAAATAAATAAATAAATAATCAAGAGAATATAAATTAAATCCATTAACTGTGGTAGAACCGTTCCATTAAGAATTTTAAATACAAAACAAGATATTTTAAACACTATTCCTGCATTCACTTGCAGCCAATATAATTTTATAAAGACTGGAGAAACATGATCAAACTTCTGTAATTTTAAAACCAACCTAGCTGCTGTATTCTGAAGCAATTGGATCCTTTTAGTATCTTCATTGAAACACCAGCATTAACTGAATTACAGGCTCACTATGAGTAGACTCGACGTTCTGCTTATTGAAAACCCATTTCTTTGGCTTGGCCTATGGAATTTAGGCAGAGTACATTGACACATAGGGTTCCTTTTACAATGCTGCGCCATTCCCATGAGCTTCTTCACATTCAGCGTGCCTCTAATGGTAGCTCTATGGATAGTGATGAATCTAAAATCACTCCCAAAACCTTTGCCATGTGATCTATTAGAAGAGACTGATTGGATCATACCAAAATTTTATCAGGTATATTCTCATAATGGTTACTAAATCCTAGTAGTTTCACTTTATTTATATTCAATTTTAATAAATGAGAGTCTGGCCAATCTTGGATTTTAGTAATGCATTTCATGATCTTTTGTTAATTCTGATTCATATTGGGCAGACATGGAACTAAAGCAAATATAAATTTAAAAAACAAACAATATTGCTTCACTGAAATAAATCTCTTTTTTTTGCCCGGTTTCAGCCAAAAGGCTACAGCCGTGGTTTCATGTTCAACCGAAACTGACCGTGTGTTTTCGGTGGAAGCCAAAAATTTGTGCTTTGTCTTATTTGTCTTCCTCCATCCCCCTCCCCTTCCCTCTGAACAAGAGTTGCCTCTCTCCCCGCCCACCTGTAGATGCCCTCCTTGGGCCTGTCTTACAAACCCTGGTGGTCTAGGGTTTTAGTCAGGACAGGAGTGATCCCAAGTTGCTCTCCTGCCCTTGCTGGCTCTGGTCTCAAAATGGCTGCCATGACCTCTAGTGGCAATCTTGTGAGACTGCTGCAAGAGGTCACAGCAGAGCCACTGGGGATCACTCCTCCCCTGACTACACCACTAGGCTACCAGGGATTGTAAGATAGTCTCCGGGGGGTGAGGGTGTGAGGGAGTCTACAGAGCATTGCCCCTCTCTCTTAAGGAAAGTCCCTCCGATAGCCAGGGCCACCTTAAGAACCATCCCTCCAATAGCCAGAAAACCTTAAGAGCATGAGACCCGCCTTGGGGAGGAGGTGAGCTGGGAGAGGCAGAGCCCTTACCTGGGAACATAAAAGACAGGGCCAGGCTAAGGATAAAGATGCCCAGGTGAGGAAGAGGAGAAGCCCCAGCATATGCCCTGACTGAATAAATCTAACTGCTGTGACCTGGCTGAGGTATGCCATTTGATTTATCAGACTGAGCTGCCTTTGTTTCTGCTTTGAGGTCTGGCCAGAGACAGACCTTAACCCCGGTGGAGAACCGTATAGATTTTCCGGCTGTGTTTGGGGCGTAGCAAGCTCAATAGTTAAACTGTGCTTGGCCTGCTGCCAGTGTCTGTTAAGACTGAAAATTGAATTGCAAAAGTTTCCCTACCCTATATCTCGGCACTGTAAAGAAACAGGCTGAGAGACGACCGCTTGAAGTCTTGGCAGCCATTTTAAAGAAGTGGCAGCAGCGGGGAGGTCAGCGACAGCGGGCAGAAAAGAGTGGGGTTCTTTCCTGCACCAAAAAGGCCACTAGACCACCAGGGCTGCAAGATAGGCCTGGAAGAGGAGAAGCTGCACATGGATGGGAGGGAGAGAAGGGGGCAAGCTGCTCATGGATTCGCGGGAAGGGAGAGGAGAGGGTGGACATGCTATACATGATGGAGAGGGAAGGGAAGAGAAAAGGGGGAAATGCAGCACATGGATAGAAGGGGATGGAGAGGAGAGGGGGATATTCTGCTCATGGATGGAAGGGAAAGGAAAGGGGAACATGTTGCTCATGGATGTATGCTCTTTTGGAAATGTATATCTTTTCTAATTTTGATTTAGACTATGAAGAACATGCATTTCTGTTACTTTTACCAGGATTTTCACTGCTTCTAGAATCTGGCTTTTTGGGGGGGATCAAGGTGACTTTGCGGCAGGGGTGGCGCAGTGCAGCATTTTATTTTTTGTGTCCTCTATTTTGTCTCCACAAATATGATAACTTTATGTTTGTGTAATGTGATTGCAATTAATGCAGTTATGATTTTGCATAGTAGTTTATATGGTAAATAAAGGGCTCCAAATAAATGCTTTTGATACAAAAGTTTAGCAGGAACTTAAGTCTATAAAATTGAGATGATAAGCTGCTTAGGAATTATTCTCTTTGTGGAGATATGACATCAGCTGTCACTCCGACTGTGACACAGTCAGCCATTAGCTGAGGTCCATGTGTGCAGAGACTTTTTTGCTTGGAGGCAAAATATGGCCTTTCATTATTTAAATAATTATACATATTCTGGCTTTGATATTATTTGGATGATTCTAAAGAATTTCCAGGCTCTGTTGAGTATGATGAAGATGCAGCATTTTAATCAAACGTATGATATGATTCTATGTAAAAGGAATTGCAGTGATTGTTTTCAAGCACAAGAACTGGTTAGAGTATAGTGTTAATAGGTAAATGATATTACAATGAATGAAGTTTTATAGATCAGAAAATAATTTGAGAAATGTATTGCTCTTGATTGTAATTTTTCAGAATATATAGTCCTCGTATTCAGTGGCGTGAATGGGCTTTTTTCTTCTGGATTGTGGATCAACCTGGTATAATATCTGTATTCTAGACCAGTGTCTGGAATAGTTTACAGTATTTTATTAAGAATCTATATCATGCTTGTCCTTAATCAGATTTATAACTAAATACAAAATGGGAAACATCTCAATGTTACTTTCTCTTGTTATTTGTGCACAGTTTGGGTGAGCATAAAAAGCTGGTAATCATGATTTTGTTTTTTACATGTTCTCACAAAGTTCCTGTTTCAGAGAATATTTAAGTGCATCGGCATTGACGTGGGAACCTAAATGTGCCATACTTGTTGAGAAGTCCTTGCTAAAATGGCTCTCCCAGTTGTCAGTCTGTACTTGCAGTTCCTGGGACTGGACATTAATAATCTCCTCTCATTTTAGTAAAGAGCTGCCAGTTTCAAATTCCGACAAGCCCCAGTGGGGCTCATTGATTCACATTCATACAACCAAACTTTAGTTTTCGGTTTCGATTTTGGCTGTGGCTGAAACCAAGTAATAAATTTCTGCTTTAAGTGTTTAAGACACTTCTGGTAGCAGTTTTGGTTTCTGCTGTTTTGGAATCTTGCCAAATACTTGTAACCTGGATTGGGCAGTGTTGGAAACAAGATACTGGGCTTGATGGACCTTTGGTCTGGTCCAGTGTGGCAACACTTAGGCACTTCTATACTTATGAAACTGAAAAAAGCAGTTCTGGTCAGCCTCTAATTTTTTTAGTTTATTTTTTTTCATTTGTGTTTTTGTGTTTATGCTTCACTCCTCACATAAACTTCTGTTGTATGAGTACTAATGCAAATCTGTCATCAGCATACAAAAACAATAACTCCTCACTTTCCAATTTTATATGATTCAGTAAACTTATAAAAATATTAAACTAGTTGAGCCTTGAGGGATTCCACAAGGTTCAATTTAAATACATCCCCATTTCTCTTCAGTTTATAGCTTCTGTTCATCAAAAATGAGAGAAACATTCATATAGCACCCCAGTAATACCCAGCTCACTCATTCTGCCCAATAAAAGAGTGATCAATAGAATCAAATATTGCAGATATATCAACTTGTAAAAGAAACACTTGATTGCTATATCTCAATATCTTCCTCACCTCATATTTTAAAGATAACAATAAGGTTTCTATACTATGTATTGTTCTAAATCCAAATTGTGACCAGTGTATATAACAGTGGTATAGCTATGGGGAAAACTTGGGGGCCTGGGGTCCCCCACTTTGGGCATTGGCCCCATCTAGAACTACTTTAAACGGCTAGCGGGGATTCTAAAACCCCACTAGCAAAGAAATATAGTTCCCAAGCCCTTTCCTCTTCTTGCCCTGCTTCTTTAATGCAAAAGTTGGCGACATGCCTTTAGCTATCAATGCAGGAATTCTCTCGCATGCTCAGTTCATGCAAGAAATTAGCATTCTTGGGGAGTCCTATCATCTCTATTATTTCCATATCTTCCATTTCTAACATGAGTTGCCATTATTGGTATGGGATATGAAGTTCGAACATAAGAATAGCCATATTGGGTCAGACCAATATTTCATCTAGGCTAGTATTCTGATTCCAATAGTGGCCAATCCAGGCAACAAACACGTGGCAGAAGCCCAAATAGTAGCAACATTTCATGCTATCAATCCTCGGGCAAGCAGTGACTTCCCCATGTTCATCTCAATAACAGACTATGGACTTTTACTCCATGCATTTGTCCAAACCTTTTTTAATCCAGACACTCTAACTGCTGTTACCACATCCTCTGGCAGTGAGTTCCAGAGCTTAACTATTATTTAAGTGAAAAGTATTTCCTCCTATTTGTTTTAAAAATATTTTCATGTAATTTCATTGGATGTCCCCTGGTCTTTGTTTTTTTTTTGATAGAGTGAAAAGTCGATTCACATCTACCTGTTCTACACCACTCAGGATTTTATAAACCTCAAGCATATCCCCACTCAGCTGTCTCTTTCCAAGCTGAAGAGTCCTCTTTAGCCTTTCCTCATATGGGAGGAGTTCCATCCCTTTCATTATTTTGGTTGCTCTTCTTTGAACCTTTTTTAATTCCACTATATCATTTTTGAGATACGGCGACCAGAATTGAATGCAGTACTAAGTGATGTCGCACCATGGAGCAATATAGAGGCATTATAATATTCTTGGTCTTATTTTGCATCCCTTTCCTAATATTTCCTAGCATCCTGTTTGCTTTTTTGGCTGCCGCCGCACACTGGCCAAAAGATTTCAATATATTGTCTACAATGACAGGTAGATCTTTTTCTTCAGTGCTGAATTCTAAGGTAGACCCTCGCATCAGGTAGCTATGATTCGGATTATTCTTCCCAATGTGCCTACTTTGCATTTGTCCACATTAAATTTCATTTGTCATTTGGATGCCCAGTCTTCCAGTTTCCTAAGTTCTTCCTGCAATTTTTCACAATCAGCATGTGTTTTGACAACTTTGAATAGTTTTCTGTCATCTGCAAATTTATCACCTCACTCGTCATTCCATTTTCCAGATCATTTATAAATATGTTAAATAGCACTGGTCCCAGTACAGATCTCTGCAGCACTCCACTATTCACCCTCCTCCATTGAGAAAAATGGCCATTTAATCCTACATTATCTCTTCTTCCCTCTAATGTCCAGCTTAATAAACCCAACAAAAGTAGCCAAATCCAATGCATTTTCAAATGAAATCCTACTTCATGATCTAGAAAAACTATCACCCATGTAACGACACTCTGCATGTCATACAGAGCACAGAAAAAAACCATCCCTTTAACCAAGGTACTTACACTAGTGAGCTCCTTTGGTGGTGCACCTCAGTCCTTAGGCTGCTTTCCACTGGAACAGGCAGGAAATGATATTATGAAATAGGTGGGGCTGTCACACCACAGAGGAATACTGCTATGCTTTGATTGTAATTTTGATTATGGCTATGTGCTTTTTTAGAACATGATGCCTAAATCTGATGGCACATGGTTTGCAGATGAGTGTGTACATGAACAAAAGAACATAAGCTTTGCCATAATGGGACAGACCGAAGGTCCATCAAGCCCAATATCTTGTTTCCAACAGTGGCCAATTCAGGCACAGGTACCTGGGCAGTGCTTAGGTGAGGTACGTGGATGTGCACATTACAGAATACTAATTTACTTTTTTTTTTTTTGTATTACCAGTCTAGGTACAAACATATACACCACCTCTATGGCTGGTGCTAGTGGTCACACCTAAAACATACATGTGTATATGTCCTGCTATGCTAGTATTCTGTAAAGGAAAATAGGTGTCTACTTTCCGTTACAGCATAGGCTCCAAATAGATGCCTTCTTGTTACCTAAATATAGGCACCCCCTTATAGAATTACCCTTATGGAGGTTAATTCTCAATAGATCACCTATAGGTAGGTTCTGGGATGATGCGCGCTAAGGGGCCCTTTTTCTAAGGCATGCCTAAAAGTGGCCTGCAGTAGTGTAGGCACATGGTGTGGATTCACTCAGGTAAATTTTTCAGCGTGCCTAGAAAAAAGGCCTTTTTTTTGGCCGAAAATGGATTTGCGGCAAAATTAAAACCAACGTGTGTCCATTTTCGGCCTGAGACCTTACTGCCATCCATTGACTTAGTGGTAAGGTCTCACGTGCTAACCGGGCAGTTTTGGGTGGTAACTGGGCGGTAGTTCCAATTTGGTGCATGCTCTACGTGCATATGTGCCTACGTGCCTTAGTAAAAGTGCCTCTTAGTGTGGATTCTATATTGGCAGTTGAGCTTGCAACTGCCATTATAGAATATTTATGTAAGTCCACATTTATGTGTCAAACTTTAGGTGCAAGCACTTTTATCAGCCAAATGACTGGTGTAAATGCTTGCATCGAACTGTAGGCAGTTAGGCGTGTAAATGCTAGTATTCTATAACCCACATGTGTAATTGCCTGACACGCCCCCAACTCACTTGTTCTGAGGTCTATGCCCCCTTGAAATTGTACACTATGAAATTTGAGTGCACAACTTATAGAATACCAACTAATGACACTTATGAGTGTAACTGCCAATTAGTGGCAATTAACACAAATTATAGTCAATAATTGGTTAAGATCAATTAGCATATAATTAATCTGTCAAGTTGCACATGCGACTATTTAGAAATGTGGGCGTACAACTTTCTAGAATTAGGGGGATGGTGTGCAGTTGCAATTATTCACCCCGAACCATGGAGGATTTTGAGAAAACAGAGGTTAAGAATCATGCATGTACAGTTATGGCAGAGGCTTTGCACAAAACTTTATGGCACATTAGTAAAAGAGTCCCTTTATTTTAAATTGTGTATAAAAAATGGCAGTATTAAGTTGTTTGTGTACAAGAAGCCTGTGCTGTTTCTCTCTTCATCTCGGTTTCCCCAAACTCTCTCTGTTGTTTCTATTTATCCTTTTCCAATCCCCTTGGGGGTGGTCTCTCCAGATGGGTTAATTTTGTGCAATCCATGGCAATAATAAACTCTACCCCTAAGTCTGGGTGTTTCACTGTGTCCTTTTCCATTCACCTTCTGCTGTGTCTTTCTCTGCAACTCTACTAATTTGTGGGTTGATTTTAATAGATGCTAGAAATGAATGAAATGAAAAATCAATGTTCATAACTTGAACTTCCTTGCTTCTAGCCCTAATGAAGTACAGTGTCTACAAACATCTTTTTATGGAATGTAGTTATATTTACTGAACATTAACACATAGTTTATGTCTGGTTGGGTAAATCATTTCATCATAATATCACAGAGTGTCATTCAGCTAGTTTAGGACTTTCTAGTCTCAAAAATTCATATTTTTCTAATATTAGCTTTTAATATCAAGATATAAAAAGTGCATCAAAAATATTTTTAGAGATCATTTAGGAAAAGTTCATTCAGTGCCAGTGCTATTTTCAGCTTCCAATACTTCCTTTTGAAAGAGAGATCATCTATTATGTGTTTGTAGTAGTGGATCAAGGAAGGAAAGTATCTTGAGATATATCCAAAGTTGTAGAGTCATTATGGAGAGTGTTCTGAGAGAGATCCAAAGTCATGGGTTAAGCAAGGAGAGCATCTTGAGATATTATGCCAGCTGGACTGATCCTGTAATTTTGCATTTCAGAGTGTTGGACCTGATAGTCCTTCATTTTAAATCCTCTTTTCTCTAAGTAACATGATCCCTTTATTCGTATTGTGTAACATAATTTTTCATATAGTAAAACTGAGACTACATTTTTCAGATATGAATGCCAAGTTCTTAAAAAAATTGAGTCTTAGTCTATCAGTATGCCAGTTACATGTATAATTTGTAGTCCTTTATAGAATATACATAGCATTTGCTTAAGACAAGCCTAAGCGTTGTAGGAGAAGGAAGTTTGTCACTCATATGTTTTACATTGGTTTCACATATATGCATGTTTAATATTTATTAAGCATATACATTGTATGCCTCATTTTAATTTTATGATTCTACAAGGCTGATTATCCTTTTGATACTTATGCATTTTAATTCATTATTTCTTCATTTGTTAGTTATATATTGATTGTTTTTAATTTTTCTGTTTTAATTTAATATTTTTGTATGTTTTGATTGACAGTATTTTCAACCCCTGACACAGCCTTTTTGGCAAAACATGGCCACGTTGGGTGCTTGCAATAAATATTTGATCTTCACATCCATTGGTCTGCTTTTGCTGTTTGTTGACAACCATAAATCAAAGAAAGAAAGAACTCCATCAATGGATCACAGGAAGAGAGGAAAGCATGAGCACTCCAGGACCAGGCACTACTGCACGGTCAATGAGAAGGGAAAAGCCAGTGCAAAAAGATAGGCCTTGAGGAGGGCCCAGAAATGGGAGTAGTACTGTTCAGTGCAGAGGTCGGGTGGAAGGGCATTCCAAAGTGAGGGGGGGGCTACACAAAAATAAAAGCTGAACAACGGGTGGATTCAAGGTGAGAACATGGCAGCTGATCTCCAGGAGGCTGTACAGGCCAACATTTCAGCCCAGCTGGTGATTTTGTAGATGTTTACTACATGTCACACTTGTCAGAAAGACACCTACCCATTTTATTTTTTAGGGGAACCAGGTTAGCTATGTTTCAGTCTTGGACTTTTAGCCCAGCATAGATTCATTTCAGCTTCCTGTCATTTTTCAGTTTGCGATAGAGGAGGAATGAGAATGAAGCTGAAGTATTGTGGTTTTCATCCATGGGAGCCAGTGACACACATCACTTAGAGGCCTTTTACTAAGCTATGTTAGGCAATAACACACGCCTAACCTAGCAAAACATTGAGTATCACGTGATGTGCTGAAGCGTCCTGTGGTAACATTGAAATCTGTGTGTGCTAAACATGTGCTAAAACATTTGTCATAAATTTTGTAAGGGGATGTATCATGGGCGGAGTGTGGGCATTTCTGTGCTAACCAGTTAGTGCATCTACATTACCGTACACTAACTAGTTAGCGCACAGATAATGCAGGAGCAAGTACTGCCTACAAAATGGGTGATAGTAAGTGATCATCGCGTAATTTTAAAAAATGGCCACGTGCTAATGGCAACATTTCCTCACAGCCATTAATGAAAAGAACTGAAAAAAGAACCCAAAATATTTTTACAACTGCGGTAAAAATGACCTTAGCACGCAGGAAAGGTCCGTGTAGGGTGAGCAACAACCATTTTTTACCACCACTCAGTAAATGGATCCCTAAGTTCTTCTTTAACATCCTTGTGCCGTGCAGGTGTTGCAGCAATGCTGCTTTGGCAAAGCCCAGATTTAGGCAAAGGTAGGATCTTTGTTTTTAGTTTAAGCTCTCGCGCTCTCTCTTTTTTTCTTTTGGAGGGGGAGGGTTATGCATGATTGAAAATTTGTTACAGCTGGTTTTCACCCTAATTTGTAAAACATTAATTACAGATGCAGACCCCCTGCAGTTTGCACTGAGAGCATGACCTGTCATTCACTATGACTAAACATACCCACAACCACGTGAATGATCTGTATACACCATTTGTAAAGGTACCAACATTTCAAGATGACTGGGAGTGCCAAATTCAATGCAAATAGTTTTTCCCTGGACACAAGGAAGGAGCTTTCTCAATACTGGGGGTGCACAGCACCCACTGACACCCATAGGGCTGGCTGCTTTGACTATCAGAATGGTGCCTCTCCTGAGTATCTGCTTCTGCAGCTCAACATTGTCTTTCTGCTTCTGAAGCCAGAGTGAGCTACAGCTGGTCAGTCCATCAGTGCTGCTGATGTTGGATTTCAAGGGCTCTTCTCACCTGCCATGGCTCACCCCCTCCCAGTGCACTCACGTCATTCACTGACACAGCAGCCAGATCTAATGATACCCATCTTGCTTCTGAAGCAGCTTGACATACATCTGCTCCCAGAGTCACATCTCTCAACTACATGGTATAGTTCTCTTGCTGCTACTGACACTAGGCCAGTCTCTTGGGACATCTGTGCTAAACCTTTAAAGGTGTAGTACAAGGTAAAATAAGAAGAAAGATTGTTTTGGCATAAAAACACACCGAGTCACATGAATAAGAAAAGTGGAGATGGAGGGTGATCAGAGAAGAAATGGTATTCATTAGAGAAACATGAGAAGGAGAGAAGGTTGATGCTGGGTTGTTGGAGAAGATGTCAGGGAGAAAGGGAAGATACTGTAGGAGAGAGGACAATGTTGGTAAAGTAGGGACAGATAAGAAGAATGAAGGGGGGAAGATGCTACAGAGGTAGAGACAGGGAGAGAGGAGGGAAGGACAGATGAGGACAGCTAGAGAGAAAAGGGAAGGAGAGATGTGGAAAAAAGGGGAAAGACTGAGAGAAGACTAAAAAGAGACTAAAAGGAGAAGGGGCAAAGAGAGGAGACAGCGGGGAAAAAGTGAAATACTGCAGTAAAGGAGAGGGGATGCTAGAGGGAGAGGAAAGGGAGAAAGGGGGATGATGGGGGAAAGACCATTAACATTTTCATCAGTGATTTGACTTTTCTTGTAAAAATGTGGGCATTTTTGTTTTAGGATCCTAACCTCCTCCCTTTCAAATGCCATTCCTGTATTATTAAAATTTGGGGCAAAAGATGCATCACTTCAAAAGTGTTCAAACAAACTAATTTGTAGACTACAAAACAGCAGCCAACAGACAGAAAGAAATACAACTTTTTTTGAAAACGATGTACTAATCTAACTGTTGAGTTGCTGAAGTGCTGCATGACTCACTCTCTGTGTTGAATACAATTATACAATGAAGCCATTCTTCATACTAACTTTTCATCCATATTAGCCTGAAATGTAAATTGCACCACGAAAATAAAATGTAGTAATCAGTACATTATGTTGATGACTTAGAATAAATAATTGAAAGTGGTAGCTATGTTAGTCTGGGCTGTGAGTGTACAATTAAATTTAACAGTTCAAAGAAGTTACAAGTCAATGGAAATCTGTTCTCTGAAATTCTCATTTCAGCAGATTGAATTCAAATATTTCCAAACCCTTTGTCCATTTTTATTAACAGTTAGATTTTTTGAGCACTGTGGGGGCAATAAGTAGCCAACTGGCTGCCATATAAAGATATCTAGATGACTTGCCAATTTATATTTCTACCAGATGTTCAATGGCCTATCTATTTAAGTAGGACTGCTGAGATGCATAATTATCAACATGGGTTATCTTTAAGACTATTTTAGCACAGGCTCCATTTTATGAATAAGATCTAGTTACTAATAACTGGGGTTAATAGTAAAATAACACATCTTAATGGTAGTCCATGTTGATAACATACCCCCCCCCCCCCCCCCCCCCCGAATATGTGCTCCTAAACTTAAATGGATCAGTTATTCATTTAAATTAGGACTGATATTTTATGATTTTTGGTAAACTGCTATAAGTAGGGTGTCCTGGTCACAGGCTGGTTCATCGACATATCAGCATCCCAGGGCCCCTACAGAAAACTTATTTTGACCTGGTTTTCTCCCCTCTTCATTTTCAACATGCATGCTGATCTAAGGGAGCAGGTTCTGTTGGGGGGGGGGGGGGGAGGTAATTTCCCTTCAAGTCCCTTGCATAGAAGTCCCTCCAAAAGATAGAGACAGATAGAGGCATATTTTCAAAGCACTTTGGGAGGCTAAGTTCCATAGGTTTCTATGGAACTTTGGGAGGCTAAGTGCTTTGAAAATGAGCCTGATAGGGTACTACAAATCTCTGTACCGAACTTTAGTGCAAAACAAGTACTGCTCTGAGGAAGGCTTTCTGTCCTGAGGTTATACACCATTGAATAAACACTGAGCTACTCTACACTCTTCCTTTGGGTCTGTGATCCCTTTCAGTAATAATTATTCTCTGTGATGACAAGTCTGTTGGGTTCTGGAGTAAACCTATTCCCTTCCGAGTCAAACTCAGTCTCTCCTTTCAGAGATCTACTTTTAGGAATAGTCTTTTAAAAGTGCCCCTTCCAGTATCCCACCTCCTGAGTGGGACTTCTCTTCCTTTACCCTTTAGTTTGAGGGTTAAGCTGCAGTTCCAGTTCTCAAATAGCAGACAAAAAGGTGGGCAAAACATCTGTTCTGTGACATTCACTTCACACTAGACAGAACTCAAAAGTCAAGGGAGACTGCACACAAGACACAACATAATGAGGCGGAAGGGCTGAGCCTTAGCCACAGACAGCTACTTTTAACATAATCACCCATATCTACCACACATTCTCTAGAGATCTCTGACTTATATAAGAGCAGGCAGTATTACTGCAGCCATCCATGAAGGGGGATGCTGGAACCAGATGGGGTACACCTCAGTTGCGGCTCTATGCCATGGAGGCTATCTCTTCTCCCATACTCCCCGCCTAGTTGGCCGTGGAGGAGGCGTCGGGTTACTACTCTCGCCCTCCTGTAGCTTCCAACCCCTCCTCCTACCACAGTCTCACTGCTTCTCATCCTTTGAAGTCCACTCCATCCGTCTATTCTACCCGTTGCCACTCAGAGTGGCAGTCATTTACCGCCCCCCTGATAAATCCCTCCCTTCCTTCCTCACCGACTTCGATGCCTGGCTTTCTGTTTTTATTGAACCCTCATCTCCATCCCTCATTCTCGGAGACTTCAACATACACGTTGATGACCTGTCCAACTCTCACGCTTCTCAGTTCCTCACTCTAACATCCTCCTTCAACCTCCAGCTATGTTCCACCACCCCTACTCACCGTGATGGCCATTGCCTTGACCTCGTCCTCTCCTCTTCCGGCTCACCCTCCAATTTCCACACCTCAGCTCTTCCTGTCTCTGATCATCACCTGATCACCTTCACACTTCTTCACCCTCCCCCTCAGCCCCGCCCAACATTAACCACTACTTCCAGGAATCTCCAGATTATTGACCCTCCCACCTTATCATCTAGTATTTCTAATCTCCTCCCCTCCATCATGTCCTCCGAGTCTGTTGACGAGGCTGTCTCCGCTTACAATGTCACTCTCTCCTCTGCTCTGGACACCCTTGCACCATCCACCTCCCGTCCCACAAGGCGTACTAATCCTCAGCCCTGGCTGACCCCTTGCATCCGTTACCTTCGCTCCTGCGCCCGATCTGCTGAACGCCTCTGGAGGAAATCTCGCACCCATTCAGATTTCCTTCACTACAAATTCATGCTATCCTCCTTCCAGTCCTCACTATTCCTTGCCAAACAGGACTATTACACCCAATTGACTAATTCTCTCAGCTCTAACCCTCGTCGTCTCTTCGCCACCCTTAACTCCCTCCTCAAAGTGCCCTCCGCTCCCACCCCCCGTCACTCTCTCCTCAATCACTGGCTGACTACTTCCGCGACAAGGTGCAAAAGATCAACCTTGAGTTCACTACCAAGCCACCTCCTCCTCTTCACCCTTCAACCCTCTCCCTCAACCAACCAACCCAGACCTCCTTCTCCTACTTTCCTGATATCTCCGAGGAGGAAACCGCCCGCCTTCTTTCCTCCTCAAAATGCACCACTTGTTCCTCTGATCCCATCCCTACCAACTTACTTAACACCATCTCTCCTACTATCACCCCCTCCATCTGTCATATCCTCAACCTCTCTCTCTCCACTGCAACTGTCCCCGGCACCTTCAAGCATGCTGTAGTCACGCCCCTCCTCAAAAAACCATCACTAGACCCTACCTGTCCCTCCAACTACCGCCCCAACTCCCTCCTACCCTTCCTCTCCAAGACACTTGAGCGCGCAGTCCACAGCCGCTGCCTTGATTTTCTCTCCTCTCATGCCATCCTTGATCCGCTTCAATCCGGTTTTCGCCCTCTTCACTCGACAGAAACAGCACTTTCTAAAGTCTGTAATGACCTGTTCCTTGCCAAATCCAGAGGCCACTACTCCATCCTCATCCTCCTGGATCTATCCGCCGCTTTTGACACTGTCAATCATGACTTACTTCTTGCCACACTGTCCTCATTTGGGTTCCAGGGCTCTGTCCTCTCCTGGTTCTCCTCCTATCTCTCCCACCGCACCTTCAAAGTTCACTCTCATGGATCTTCCTCCACCCCCATCCCCTTATCTGTTGGTGTTCCCCAGGGATCGGTCCTTGGACCCCTTCTCTTCTCAATCTACACCTCTTCCCTGGGCTCCCTGATCTCATCTCATGGTTTCCAGTATCATCTCTATGCTGATGACACCCAACTGTATCTCTCCACACCAGACATCACCGCGGAGACCCAGGCAAAGGTATCGGCCTGCTTATCCGACATTGCTGCCTGGATGTCCAACCGCCACCTGAAACTGAACATGTCCAAGACCGAGCTTATCGTCTTTCCACCAAAACCCACTTCTCCTCTTCCTCCACTTTCTATCTCAGTTGATAACACCCTCATCCTCCCCGTCTCATCTGCCCGCAACCTCGGAGTCATCTTTGACTCCTCTCTCTCCTTCTCTGCGCATATCCAGCAGATAGCCAAGACCTGTCGCTTCTTCCTCTTTAACATCAGCAAAATTCGCCCTTTCCTCTCTGAACACACCACCCGAACTCTCGTCCACGCTCTCATTACCTCTCGCCTGGACTACTGCAACTTACTCCTCACCGGCCTCCCACTTAGCCATCTATCCCCCCTTCAATCTGTTCAGAACTCTGCTGCACGTCTCATATTCCGCCAGAACCGATATACTCATATCACCCCTCTCCTCAGGTCACTTCACTGGCTTCCGATCAGATACCGCATTCAATTCAAGCTTCTCCTTCTTACCTACAAATGCACTCAGTCTGCTGCCCCTCACTACCTCTCTACCCTCATCTCCCCTTACGTTCCCGCCCGTAACCTCCGTTCACAGGATAAATCCCTCCTCTCAGTACCCTTCTCCACCACCGCCAACTCCAGGCTCCGCTCATTCTGCCTCGCCTCACCCTATGCTTGGAACAACCTTCCTGAACCCTTACGCCAAGCCCCCTCCCTGCCCGTCTTCAAGTCTTTGCTTAAAGCCCACCTCTTCAATGCTGCGTTCGGCACCTAACCCTTACCGTTCAGTGAATCCAGAATGCCCCAATTTGACTGCCCCTATCGGACCGACCGTTCACTTGTCTATTAGATTGTAAGCTCTTTGAGCAGGGACTGTCTCTCTTTGTTAAATTGTACAGCGCTGCGTAACCCTAGTAGCGCTCTAGAAATGTTAAGTAGTAGTAGTAGTACACCTCCTTTCTACTTTGACCTGGTATGGTTCTGAATGCAGGATCATATTGAGCTAGTGGGGGATTGTACATAGCTCTTTATTCTGAAAAAGTGGTCCAGATAGCAGCTGAATATTGCTGTTTGCTGCTATCCAGTAACTTTTTGAAATGCCTCCTCACTACCTCTGGTCTCTTTTTTGGATAACCTTACCGATCATCGTGCCGTCTAGTCAAATTTACCTGTACGCCAACCCAAATACTTTTGAAAAAAGGACTTAGAGGCATATTTTCAAAGCACTTAGCCTCCCAAAGTTCCATAGAAACCTATGGAACTTAGCCTCCCAAAGTGCTTTGAAAATATGCCTCAGAGTCAGTTAACAGCTGATATTAACCACATAAGTCTTTTTGAATTTTGAACCCTGTATTTTTTCATTATTATTTAAATGTAAATATAGAAATAACAAGATAAGCTTGATACAGGAATAGACTGTTAAACTAAATTATATAAACATTATGCAACATATATGCTTCTAGATATTGTAAATGCTCACAGCTGTGAAATAACATATTTTTTGTTCAGTCTTAAAAAAAATAAAATTAACAATCTCTTCAAAAAAGAGAAAAAGAGGAGAACAGGAAAGAAATCTAGAGGAGGCATAAAAGGGAAAAGGTGAAAAGAAATATGTTAAAATAATAAAAATTTCTACTGCGTTCCAAAAAATAAAGATACATTTACTCACATGCCATAACTGCTCCCTAGGAAGTCAGGATGGCAGTTCTGTTGCTAGTGTTAAGGAAAAATTGAAGCAGGGATAGTTAAAAAAAAACACACGTTTCATGTTTCAGCACTTTACAGTTATAAGGAAATTTAACAACTTAACACCCACAGCTGGAGATACTTGATAAGGAGAAAGAAACCTTTCCCTCTTATGCTGACTAGATCCAGGTACGTCTGGAGAGATCCAAATTTTTTGTGTCAGAAACAAAATACATTTCTAAAATAATAATAATAATAATAATAAAAATAAAAAAATCAAACAAAAATATCTCTTTCCTGCTCAAAGATAAGTCATTAGAAGAGTGCCTCTGTTAGATTCTTATTCTCCCAATTCCTCCAGTATTGCTATCAATTTAAACTATCACTGAAGATTCCTTATTCATTTTGGAGCCAATTCTATAACTTGGTGCCTTGATGTATGCATCACAGTGGTGCCTACTGAGCACCAGTTCCATAATGACATCTGGGCGCACCTAAGCCATTATAGAATACTAGCACAAACCACATTAGCATGCCGAATTTTAGGTGTGAACAAACCAAACACAATGAAGGTGACAAAAAAATAGAAAAGTAGATGATGTCTAATAATAAAAAGGTTTATTTCAAACATCCAGGACTTAACACGAGTCATGTTTGGGTCCAATTGGCCTGCCTTAGGAGTCTTCTGGCGGATGTTTGGACTGCTAGCTAGCATTGAAATGAATGTGATACTGTGTACTGCTAATAAATAGATTGTAGTAACAAAACCACCTTGTTGCTAATTCCTTGCAACCAAACGCTGACACGTGAATGCTTTGTTACAGTACACAGTTATTATCACATTCATTTCAATGTTATCTGGCCAGTCCATGCCCCACCCCCATGTATGCTGCCTTGCGGATACACACTATGGCACTTATGCATGCAAGATCTACATAACTACATATTGTGAGGAGGCAAGTGATGAGAAAGCATTTTTCCCTGGGAACAGAGGGAAAGGTACAAACTACCAGTCCAAGCGGCCCTTTGGGGAAAGACACACTAAAAGCCGGGACTACGAGTCCCAGCAGCCACTGCAGAAGCTCTATCACAGAGTCCAGGACTCACATACCCAACAGCCCCCGGAGGAGGTTAAGGAGAAGGTCAGGGAGGGTAGTTTGAAATACCCGGTCCAGAACTTTGGGGAATGGGAGGAAAGTGGGAGTAACTCTAATCAGGAGGATGAAGTACAGGTGGGCAAACGGTGGAGTGAGGAGCCCATGAAATGGAAAGTGGCAAAGGAACAGGAGGAGGGAGGAGGAGGAGAAGAAAGAGATGGTGAGCCCATGGATATCGCGAGGCTGGCTAAAGCCAAGGAAAAGGAACTGGGCCGGCAAGTAATAGCGTGCGTGGTGTAAGGGCTGGGCTTGGAGGGGGAGGAGGTGGTGGCTCCAAAGAAGGAGGTGAGGGAGGGAGAGTTAGGGCTGGCTACCACAGGGTCGAAGAGGGTGGTTGTCAGGAGCTATGGCTGACAGGTAAAGGGGAGGGGACCCTGCTACTGCCCCTGGCTCATGGAGAAGAGCTGGAAGGGAGAAGTAAGGTGGTGGAGGCCATGTTTTGAACTGCAATGTTTGCGCTACAGTGATTTAAACTGCAAGAGTTTTGAACTGCAATGTTGAAACTACAATATTTTGACCTGCAATGTTTGACCTACAGTGATTTGAACTACAAGGGTTTGAACTGAAAGATTTTGAACTACACTGCTTTGAAGACAATTATTTGCGTTGCACTATTTCAGCGGGAGTTTTGACTCCCTACATTTGAACTATTTTTGGGCGCTGGTGAAATGGCAGTGCTTTTGAACTGCTGTCCTGTGGGAGAAAGGAGGGGGGGGGGGGGGTGAGCTGTGGGTTTATTTGTTTTCTTTCTTTCCGGGCTCCTTGTTTAGGGAGCTAAGAAGTGAGAACTGTTGCTGTTATTGACTGCTTTGTTCTGGCAACCTTCTGAAATGGGAGGGGAACTGCATGAACTGCATGAAAGTAAAAAAACCTTGCACAGAGGATTACCAGATGTCTGGAGTTTTTTTCTTTTCTACCTGTGGATTACAATGAGGGGAAGGGCCTAGGAGCCCGGAGGTCCTTTTCTCACTCCAGGAGGAGGAGGTCAAATGGGGTATATGTTCCCAAAGAGGGGGCAGGTGGCCTTACTGGAAGTGGGCTGATATTCTGGACCAATGCTTACGGGTCCAGAGGGAGAAGCTCCAGCGAGGGGGCCTACATCGAGAAGGTGCAGACCCATCTCTGTTTCTGGTAATCAGGAGCAGGGGTGGGGGAAGCGGTGAGTAGTGGCCGGAGGGGAGGCCACGGTGTTAAGATGTTGCACTTGGAGGTCTCGGTTTCCATTTCCCTGTAGGTGATAGGGAGGAGGAAGGATGGACCCCAAGGACATTTTCACATAGATGACGCCTCAGATTCAGAGGCTTTGAATTGTTTTCTACCATCTGCAACTTATGATGCATCATTTCTGTATGTGGTACTAATATTTCCTTGAGGCTTGTTAAAGGTTGTCAAGTCTCTTGGTCACAGATTGAATTATATTTATCTGAGCCACATTCTGAGTTTCTAGTTTGGATGTTAAAAGACGTTTATCCACAGAACAATTAGTACATGTTCCATTTTCACTAGAACTGAACAAATCAGCTCTAGACTCACACTGGGTGGCTTACCATACCTAATTGCAAAAGAGATTCAATGTGGGAGGGAACCAGATTATTTTTGTCGACTTGTGCTCTCTCCTGACCACTACCGTACCCTACATGGTGCTTGAGAAATACTTCTGGTGTCAAAGTGACTGTTAACATCCAATTTCAGTCAACATGGCATCTTTCTGGTTCCACCCATGAATATCACTAGTACCTCAGCAACAGGGCATCCATGCATTACAGGTGTATCAATCTGCATCTGGGTTGCCAAGCTTCGCACACCTTTCTGTTTCTCTGAGAATCCCCCCCCCCCCAAAAAAAAAAAAAAAAAAAAAAGGAACAGGTGACAACTTGTTCTTCATCAAGAGGTCCTGTGGATATGCCCAGTCAGGCTGATGTGGAGGAGCATAATCGAAAGGGACACTCAAGTTTTGCTGAGGACGTCCTCGCAAAACGTCCCGATGGAGGGGCGGGGAAACCCGTATTATTGAAACAAGATGGACGTCCATCTTTCGTTTCGATAATATGGTCGGGCACGCCCAAATCTTGACATTTAGGTCATCCTTAGAGATGGTCATCCCTAGACTTGGTCGTTTCTGATTTTCGGCAATAATAGAAACCAAGGACGCCCATCTCAGAAATGACCAAATGCAAGCCCTTTGGTCGTGGGAGGAGCCAGCACGGGTCCCCCTCACATGCCAGGACACCAACCGGGCACCCTAGGGGGCACTGCAGTGGACTTTATAAATTGCTCCCAGGTACATAGCTCCCTTACCTTGTGTGCTGAGCCCCCCAAACCCCACTACCCACAACTGTGCACCACTACTATAGCCCTTATGGGTGAAGGGGGGAACCTAGATGTGGGTACAATGGGTTTGAGGTGGGTTTTGAGGGCTCACATTTACCACCACAAGTGTAACAGATAGGGGGGGATGGGCCTGGGTCCGGGTCCGCCTGCCTGAAGTGCACTGCACCGACTAAAACTGCTCCAGGGACCTGCATAGTGCTGTGATGGACCTGAGTATGACATTTGAGGTTGGCACAAAAGATTTTTAAAGATGTTTTTTGAGGGGGGAGGAGGTTAGTGACCACTGGGGGAGAAAGGGGAGGTGATCCCCGATTATCTCTGGTGGTCATCTGGTCAGTTCGGGCACCTTTTTGTGGCTTGGTTGTAAGAAAAACAGGACCAGGTAAAGTCGTCCAAGTGCTCGTCAGGGACACCCTTTTTTTTCCATTATGGGTTGAGGATGCCCATGTGTTAGGCATGCCCAAGTCCCGCCTTCGCTACGCCTCCGAAATGCCCCCGTGAACTTTGGTCATCCCCACGACGGAAAGCAGTTGGGGATGCCCAAAATCGGCCCGATAGTCATGATTTTCCCCAGACCCTGATATTTTTTTTACAGCTTTGATCTGTGTTCATATATATGTAATATATTGTGGACTCCATCATAGAGGGATGAACAAGTGATTGGGATCGATGATCGCAGGCTGGAAAAATAAAGCTGACTTTCAGCTGGTGTTATGTTTCCTGGAATAACAGAGCTTTCAAAGTTCAATGCAAGCCTGCTTTATTCGATTTACATAATAATAATGTGTTTTGCATGCATTTGCATGTTCTATTTCTCATTATTAGGTGGTCTACAGTACCTTGAACTAATGTGTGTTATGGTGAAATAATGCACAATTTTGCCATTTAATGCATGCTGAGAGGCAAAACTTGTGGGTTATTCCCTTAAAATCACATGGGCAGAGAAATAGGCTACATAGAATTGTTCTGTACTGATGTGGTGGTGGGGTTAAGTCAAACAAGGTAGAGACGTTAAGACAGAGACAATATTTGGAAAGGACAGAGGCAAAATGCTAGCTACTACTCTGTTGGTTTGTATCTATTCATTTATATATTGATATTCTTAAATCAGTTCACAATATAAACATGAAGGGGTAGATTTTCAAATGGGTTTAAGTGCCAGGTGTGGCTTCTGCCCACTCAAAAACCCTGATCGGTGTGCTGTCCCTGGATATTCAGTGCTGCTGAATATCCACTCTGAGTGCTGTAATACTATGTGATTAGTGCTGGAGTGGTCTGTGTGAGGAGCCAACAGTTAAGTGGGCACTGATGTTATTTAGTGATGGTGTCCGCACAGCTAACTGAGGGGCAATTTGTTTATTATTTATTGAATTTAATATACCTCCTTTTTTGAGGACCAATCAAAGCCTCACAGTACAACCACTGATACCAGGGATTCTACTGTGAGTTTTCTGCTAAAAGTTGGATGCAGTATTCAGTGAGCAGCTCATTGCCAAATGTCATCCTTCCTGTCAGTGTTTGAGCTATGATTTTATTATGTAAGTTGCTTAGGGATAGTCGGGATATACATTTATAAATCAATAAATACATAAAAAAGGTACTGGCAGTCTGCATTGGCCCCTGATCTCACTCCCCTTCTGCCCAACTAATCCTGCTCCCTGGTGTCTTGAGTCCCTCCCAACCCCCTCCCAATGAGACAAGTACTAGCATCAGCACCAGCCAACCAGCCTCCCACACCCTGACATTAGCCTCCTATCGACAAAACTATTGCCCTGGTCTCTAGTGACATCCCTCCCTTCTCTCTCCCCATCAACCAGAATTTTTTAAAAATGTCTTTGGTGTCTAGTGGCATTATGCCCCAGAAACCCCTTCCAGAACCCTTTCCAGACCTCCAGACCTTGAACAAGGCCGGAGCAATGTCCACTCGCTTCTGCCTCTGTGTTGTCATTTCCAAAATGTTGATCCCTCTCCCACGCAATGTATCCTTGGATGCACTAGGTGGGCCTAATTTGCCTTAAAGGACTTTTGTCAGGAGGGGAACTGGCAGTGGCGTACCAAGGGGGGGGGGGCGGTGGGGGCGGTCCGCCCCGGGTGCACACCGCTGGGGGGTGCCGTGGTGCGCGCATGTCGGCTGCGAGTTCGAATCGCTATGCTAAATTCTCTCGTTCGCTGCAGCTCCCTCCCTCTGCCCCGGAACAGGAAGTAACCTGTTCCAGGGCAGAGGGAGGGAGCTGCAGCGAACGAGAGAATTTAGCGTAGCGATTCTAACTCACAGCCGACAGGCGCACGCCGCGGCCCCCCCCAGCAGCGTGCACCGGAGGGGGGGGTCATTTCACTGGGGGGGGGGGCGCATCGGCGATCCGCCCCGGGTGTCGTCGACGCTAGGAATGCCACTGGGAACTGGTCATGTTGGGAGGGGGAGTGCCACAGGTGAAACTTTTTTTTTTTAAATGTGAGGGGGTGATGTGGGAGAGAACCAGTTCAGGTGATTTAGGGGTATGGTACAGTGCCGAAGTGTGGCAGAGGTCAAGGAGATGACGGTCATTGCAGACTGTGGGGGCTCTATGCCAGGCTCAGACCTGACAGTAAGTTTCTGGCTTTGAGCTCACACAGTAGACATCAACGCACAGTCCTGCTTGCTGCGGGTTAGCTGTTCAGCTCATTAACATACATTTTAATATGCTGTGCACAGATTTCTACTACAGAAGTAAATCTTGGTGCAGTGGACACTAATGAGCAGGTAAACCTATCCTTAAGGGTGTGCTGTAGCCCATGGTAGCTTTCTACATCAGCCCCTAAGCAAGTAAGACTGCACAGTCTTAACTTTGCCTAGTTACCTCCCACGTATGTGCGTAAGTTACAGAATATTGTAGGTTATGCATTTCCCTGCCTCATTTAGGTGTCTGCATTTATGCCAGGTCTATGGCTGATGTAACTGCAGGCACATAAATATAAGGTGTGCTGATACTGGGTTACACTAGTATTCTGTAGCAGAATCTGGGAACCCCCATTCCATTATAGAATAGGTCTCACTGTGTAAATGTAGGTCTCCTTAAGCTAATGCATTTCTTGGCCAGCTTTCCAGACTTAACATTTTATTTATCAGGGCAGAGTAAAGATGAGACAGCCTGAAGATATGAAGAGTAATTTTCATGTTCCCTACTGTTAAGTATATACCGGAATTTCAAAATGAAATCCCCACTTGGATTTTTTCTCACTTAATCTAACCCAACCCCTTATTTACCATGGGTAAAAAGCCCCCATACAAAATGACATGTTGGTTAGGGGACCCAAATTCCACCCCTAGCTCCCACTCCAGTTTATCATTTTATAACTACACATTGTTATTCTTACATACATTTCTTATGTATATAATACGCTGGTCGATATTTAACGTGTAGCAGTCAGCATTTTTCTTTTTAAATGCTAACTGTCTCTGGCTAAATTAGGCCCTGATATTCAATGGCAGGCCAAGTCTGGGCACTGGCTTTGAATATTGGTGTCTGACTGGATTCATGCAGGCTGCTGGGGCTTATACTGGTCCCAACCAATATTCAGCCAGGACCTGCATAGGACACTTATGCAGCGCTGAATGCACCCTTTCCTCCAACTTGAACAAGTCCCCCTTCAGGCTTACGTTATTGCCTGGTGGTCTAGTTGGATGATGAGCACTGTTAGTACCACGAGAATACCGCTAGGGGTTGCGCTGTCCATTTTTAAATGGAGCCACTAGGGGCAGAAGCAAGTGGAGTTCACTACTGCCCCCAGTGCACCACTGGACCACCAGGGAATAAGGTAGGACTGTGGGGTGGGGGGAGCTGTTTGAAGTAGAGATGGAGAGGGAAATCAGACACTGTGTTGGTAGTGGGAGGCATTAGGCACTGTATTGGGGGTGGTAGGGGCATTGTACACTGTGTTGGGGGAGGGACATCATCAGGGGGATGGGGCATTGGGCACTGTGTCAGGAGGTGGAGGAGGGGTCAGGAATTGTGTTGGGGGTGTGAGGGCACTTGGAGGTTGCCAAGGAAAGTGGAAGGAGAACATTGTACTCTGCAGGCCAGGACCCAGAAGTTATGCGGGTGCTAGTCGATATTCAGTTCTGGCACCCACCCGCATAGCTAGCTGGGTAAAGTTAGGACTGCTTTTTATGTGGTCTTAGGTACCCATTTAGTTAAATATTACTGGCAACCGCATAACTCCTGGCTCCTCACCAGCTTCACCCTTTGTACTGCTTCTGACCTTACACTAGAAACACGGCTGTTGAGTGCCAATATTCAGCAGCACTGTCAAGTGAAGTGCTGCTAATCTTGGTGGTTAGGCGGCTATAAGCGATGTAACTGGACAGAATCCTCACCCATGTAAATCACTTTGATTATCGGAAGAATAGATTATGGGACATTCTCACTTCAACCAATAAAAACTTCCACAACAATGGGTACAGTGCAGAAGTAGAACGTTTCACTTTACAATTGGAATGTACAAAAAAAAATCCATTCAAATTTTGTTGTCACGTTATTAACAGCACACTCTTTCCACTGGCAGACAATGTGTGAAATAAAACTCAGCAAATAGACACTTAGAAACATGAACTCCAAGAATGCAAGCTACACCAACCCTACCTATGAAAATTCAGTCCTGCAAATATTCCCAGAACACCAGTACATTTACAATTTGGAAAAGAGAACAAGCTGGACATTTACAGACTCCTACATAGAACCTACATGTTAACTGAATCACTCATAGAAAACATAGGGAAATCTAGTGAAAAATAAGAAACTTCAAATTAGAAATAAATATGCAGACAAAAAAAAAACGAAATGGAAAACCCAAGAAGCCAGATACTGTGAAACATGGAACACCAAAGAAAGAGAAGCAGAAACCTTTTTGTACATGTATACATTTGCTGGTGGATTCTATATATTGTGCCTTAATATCTTTGCAGAAATCGAAGCGCATTCTATAACAATGCATGTAACTTAATTGGTTAACTAGCTAATCAGTGCTGTCAATTGGATGTTAACAAGCAATTATCAGCACTAACTGGCATTAATTAAGATTTACACACACAACTCGCTAAGACATGTATTTTCAAAGCACTTAGACTTACAAACTTACATAGTAGCCTATGGAACTCTGTAAGTCTAAGTGCTTTGAAAATGAGCCTCTAAATGTATTCTGTAACGTGGTATGCATAAATTCTAAGTTGCATAGTTAAAAAAAGGGGGCATGGTCATGGGCAGTGCATGGACATTTCTAAATTCTATCTATGTAGTTATAGAATACACCCACTCTGCAACTAATTTAGGTGTCAGGATTTATACCAAGTAAAACATGGCATAAATGACCGTGACTAAATTTGGTAATGTGGAGAGGTGCTTGGCATATTTTATATACTGTGTAGAAATGTATGCCTATTATAAAAAATGTAGGCATACTTTAGTGAATATTTAGGCATATTTTTTTCTGCATGGAATTTTTAGGCACCATATGTAGCGTTTCTAACGCACCTTTAAATTTAAGGCGTTAAACGCTAATGTGCCTATACATTTCTATGGGCATGTTAGCGTTTAATGTGTATAAACCATCTACGCACATTAAAAATGCTAACGCGCCTATAGCGCACCTTAGTAAACATAGGCGATAGAATCTAGACCTTGTTGTCTGTTTATTTTACTTTTTGAACTGGGTTGGCCTTGGTCTCTTTCTACTACTTCCTTTGGTTGTTTTTTTTCCAAAGACCTTTTCCAGGGTCTCATTTCTATTTTCTGTTTTTCACTCTGTCTTCTTCCCTTACATTTATCTCTGACACTGATCCTTCTGTTTCATAATTTTTCTAAGTTCCTCCTATTTTATCACCTATAACTAAATTTTATTCCTCCATCTAAACCCAGTTCTCAGTCTCCCCCTTTTCATCTTTCCCCATATGTACCAGCTTTCCACTTTCTGCACTTACCTCTCTAGTTCTATTTCCATCTATGTCTCTCTTGTCTTTTTCAGCTTCCTATTGGCCTTTCACCCACTTTCTAGTCCCTCATTTTCACTCTCGGTACTCATCCACTCTACAGCCTTTTCTACCACATCCTCTCATCCTCTTACTCCTGTCTCCTTCCCCATCAATCATCTTGCCTCCACCTCCAGTCTCTTTCTTATGCCTTACCCCATCATTCAGGCTCTCATTTCCACTCTCTGTCACTTCCTTCAAAGAACTGTACCTTCTCTTTGATCTCTCAATCTCTTCATAGTTCAAAGTGGAACTCTTTGGTCTCAATGCTAAACAAATTGTGTGGCATAAAACAAGCCCAGCACATCATCCTATGAATATTATAGGGCTCACTTTCAAAACAAAACAATTTCCAAAAAAAAACATAAAGTGACAGAAGGACATTTTTCTCTCAAAAACATCTATGCTGCTGCAATTTCCAACAATTTTAGACATTTTGCTCCTCAGTTCATCCAGATTTGTTTAGGGCGGGTGTTTTGGGTGGGACATGGCACTGAAAGATAGATGTTTTTCTGCAATTATGGACAAAATGAAAATGTCTAAGGCCAAAATTAAGATTTTTTGGCTAGACCTGGTTCAATAATGACTGCGACCAAAAGATGTCCTAAGTGACCAGATGACTACTAGAGGGATTAAGGCATAATCCCCCTTACTCCTCCAGTGGTCACTGACCCTCTCCTACCCCCAAAGATGTAAAAGAAACAGTACATACCAAGTTCTATGACAGCTTCAGATGTTATGGCCAATCCTATTAGAGCAGCATGCAGATCCATGGTGACATATAGGTGACACCTGCAGGCATAAGGGCTGTTGTAGTGGTGTACAGTTGGTTTTTGGTAGCTTTTGGAGAGCTCACCATACAATAAGGGGGTAAAGGTGAGATGTGTACTTGGGATCTTTTATGTGAAGTCTACTGCAGTGCCCACTATGGTGCCTCACTGCTCTGCTGGGATGTATGTGTGGCCAGTCTACTAAGAATTCTGCCCCCCACACATCCCAATGGCTTTTTTTTTCTCTTGGACTTTTTTTCTTTTCCCAAAATGGTCGAAAAAGATGCACTGAGCACAAAAACATCTTGCAAATTAGCAAATGACCATTTTTGAAACAAAAAGTTGGACATTTTTCTGGTTTGAAAATGGTCATATTTGCTACTGGAGTTTGGGATATTTTTCACAAAATGTCCAAAATCAGATTTAGATATCATATTGAAAATGCCTATCCACACCTATAGGAAAACATGGTGATGCAAGCACTATGTAGAGGGAAACCTTGCCACAGCAGAGAGGGTTGTAAAGATCAAGGGGGAAATGGATAGTACCAGGTACATGCAGATCCTGAAGGAAAACCTGTTTCTGTCTCAGTCTGCCAGTCACTAGAACATACTAAGTATAAAGTAAAAGCAGCAATGGAGTGGCTCAGCAAGAAGAAATTGAATGTCCTTGAGTGGCCCAGTTAAAGCCTAGAACTGAATCCAATAGAAAATCTATAGCAAGGATCAAAGACTGAAATCCACAGATGATCTCCAATGAACTTCAAAGAGCTTGAACTACTGTACCATGAAGACTGGAAACAACTGCACCATCTCCATGGAAAGTTGGTAGACAGTTATCCTAAATGACTCATTATGGTTACTACTGCAGAAAGGGGCTTCCACCAGTACTGAGTCAAGGGCTGTGATGAAGTAGGCAGTCCTTGGATTCTCTACAAGAATAATTGTTTCAACAGTGGGTAACAGAACCAACACTGGTTGGAGCTATTCTAGATCTGGTGCTTATAAACGAGGAGAGTGTTTCTGATGTTATAGTGGGAGATCATTTGGCATCTAGTGAGCACCGAATGGCGTGGTTTAATATTAAGACACCAGAGAAGAGGGCTTATTCAAGATTGAAGGTCCTAGATTTCAAAAGAACTAACTTTGCCAAGATGGGGGGATTTCTCAAGGAAGAGTTAGTTGTTTAGGAACAGCTGAAGGAAGCAGAACATCAGTGGGAGAAACTGAAAGGAGCTATTTTAAAGGTGACAAATGTTTATGTTTTCTAACATAAAAGTAAGAGGAAAAGAAGGCCGCTCTGGTTCTTAAATGTCATAGCTGAAAAAGTAAAGGGAAAAAAGGTTAATCTTCATACATTACAAGACGACTCAGAAAGAGGAAGACAGGCAAAAATACCTAGAAAAGCTAAGAAAAGCTGGAATAGCTGTCAGGAAAGCAAAGAGGCAAATGGAAGAAAAGATAACTGATACAGTAAAACTGGGGAACAAGACATTTTTTCTGATATGTAAGTGACAGGAGGAAATGCCATATTAGCATTGTGAAGCTCAAAATCTGAAGGAGAGGAATATATAAAAGCTGATAAGGATAAAGATGCACTGTTTAACAATTATTTCTGTTCTATGTTCATGGATGAAAGACAGGGGGTAGGATCACAGAAAACAAATGCTAATGGGAATGGATGTATGGTAGACCAGAACTGATTCTCAGAAGACTGTGTTCATGAGGAGTAGCTAAACTAAAAGTAGACAAAGCGATGGGGCCTGATGGGATATACAGTGGGGGAAATAAGTATTTGATCCCTTGCTGATTTTGTAAGTTTGCCCACTGACAAAGACATGAGCAGCCCATAATTGAAGGGTAGGTTATTGGTAACAGTGAGAGATAGCACATCACAAATTAAATCCGGAAAATCACATTGTGGAAAGTATATGAATTTATTTGCATTCTGCAGAGGGAAATAAGTATTTAATCCCTCTGGCAAACAAGACCTAATACTTGGTGGCAAAACCCTTGTTGGCAAGCACAGCGGTCAGACGTCTTCTGTAGTTGATGATGAGGTTTGCACACATGTCAGGAGGAATTTTGGTCCACTCCTCTTTGCAGATCATCTCTAAATCATTAAGAGTTCTGGGCTGTCGCGGTTGCTAATGCTGCTGCTGTGATAGTGCTTTGTCTGCACTCTGCAGCTGCTCTCACCGGTGCCTGCTTCCCCCCCCCCCCCCCCCACGGCACGGCGTGAATGCGAAGAAGGGGAGAGGAGGGAAAGATGCCAGATCGCGGACTGGAGGAGAGATACAGGATCAGGAGAGTGGAAGAGAGGGGTTAGATGCCGGGCGGCGCGGGGGTGGGGTTTGTGATGCCAATAGATCCCCCCCTTACAAAGTGGGCGATCTAGTGCATCGGCGTTATTACACGCACAAAACCTGGCGAGATCCCATCTACGTTGGCCCTTTCAAGATAGAAGCTCTGTCAGCAACAGCTGCTAAGCTGGAGGACCACACATCCTGGGTCCATCTGAAAGATATACGAGCCTACCCTGTTGTGTGTGCTCACCATGCCCATGATACAAGGAGCACAGCATCTAGAAAATTTTCTGCAACAATTTACGACCACTTACGAAATAACATTACCCACTACTAAGGACACAACCACAATAACCCTTGATGTGTGTGCTTACACAATGTGTGGGGAACATCCTGTGCAGCAATATTTGTCAGCTTTTGAGGTATACCTGTGTCCCTTCTCCAATTGCGGAAGTTGGGCACAAGTATGGTGGTATACAGGTTCATGGATTCCCTACTCAGGTACTGAGATTCCAGATCTCAAAAAGAGCATTTCTATCATGAAAGTGCGAGTGAATGGCCTCTGTCCAATGACCAAATGTAATCAAGTGGCTATCACTTTCAGAGGAGTAACGGCTACTACATACAGAACTTATTCTTTAGGAATTGATGCCACAGGTAGAGATCCCATTGGAAAATTCAAGATTGTTCCACCCCCAGCCCAACCAGAAAAGAATCCTTTGATGCCAACAAAGATCCCAGAAATAAAGATCCCTTACCAGATCGTGCCAATTAATAATTCCAAAGATTTAGTGGCACTAGAAACAGGATTTGGAGAAACAAACCTATGGCTCGAATGGGCGCATTATACTACAAAGAGTTTGAATGTCTCTAATTGTTATTTTTGTTCCCATGCAAGAGCAGAACCAACAGTAGTTCCTTTCCCTTTAGATCTCCGCAATGATCCAGATGGTTTTTGGTGTATGTTAGAGTTGCTTCAGGTAACAACTGAAGTGAATAAGTCTTGTCAACATCTTGACGGGCACCACCCCTACTTACCCCCTCGGCTGAGGGTTCCACCCGCATTCAGGATTCCAGATCCAGCTACCAGATATCATACATGTCTGGAACGATATGGGGTGAAAAATACACGGTTTCTGGGAAATTTGACCAATTGTAACACAACCCTAGAAAAAGGAACTCTGCGAAATCTGAACCTCACAGACTTTTCACAGGCGAGAGCGGATGTATGGTGGTATTGTGGAACTCGCACTATCCACCATACACTTCACAGAAGTTGGACAGGCAGATGTGCTTTAGTCAAATTGGTAATTCCAATTATAATAGCCTCTTTGCTCCCTCCTCATAGCAGCTCTTCCTCACGAGTGAAGAGAAATGCAATGCCTGGATCTTTTGATGATCGGGTCTATATAGATGCAATTGGAGTTCCAAGAGGGGTTCCTGATGAGTTCAAAGCCAGAAACCAAATAGCTGCAGGATTTGAATCAGCCTTCTTTTGGTGGGCTACGATAAATAAGAATTTAGACTGGATCAATTACATATATTACAACCAGCAGAGATTTGTCAATTATACCAGGGATGCAATTCAAGGAATTGCAGCGCAATTGGACGCCACTAGCCGGATGACGTTGGAAAACAGATTAGTGCTTGACCAACTTCTGGCAGCAGAGGGCGGAGTTTGCCGGAAAATAGGTACACAGTGTTGCACCTTTATCCCCAACAATACTGCTCCAGATGGATCAATCACCAGAGCTTTGGAAGGCTTAACCTCACTGTCACAAGAGTTGGCAGAAAACTCTGGCGTAGATACATCCTGGACAGGTTGGATGGATAGAGCTTTTGGTAAATGGAAGACATTTATCATTTCCGCAGCCACTACTATAATTATAGTGGTAGCAATTTTTGTATTAGTAGGATGTTGCATAATCCCTTGTGCTAGAGGCTTAGTAGAACGCTTAATCGAAACTGCAATAATGAAAAAGACAACAGCTGGACAATATGTCCTGTACGAAAATCTCCTTCCCAACACCACAGGAGATAACACATTGGACTATCTCCCTCTGAGAAGGACCAATCGCTATGCAAGTGCTAGAGACACTAGAGAGATGTCTGCAACTGTATAATCAGGTAATAGCACACAGGGATACCATATAACCATACAAAGCTTTATAAGATGATGTGATACATGAGAAAAATGTTTACATAACCTATGCAAATCAATGCAAATGTATACTCAAGATATAATCAGTATATAATCAAAGATTTTATGATTAATAACAATATATACTCACTTAGGTAAGAAAAAGTTAGAACCTGCATACTAATGGGTTGAGAAAAAGTATTGGTATAAAAGAAATGACTGAAATAGTGCCTATGTTATGATCTGAATCTCAGTAATTTGACCATATCAGGTTTTAGAATAGACTCTGCAGAACAACAGTTTTATAAGGATACCTTCTGGAATGGATGGTACCATGGTACGTTAACCCTGGTGTCACCCTATGGGATAGGGTGAAGAGGGGAATGTTAATATGGATTGGAGCTAGAGTATCCACTGGAATAGTGGTAAGCCAGGTTACAGGACTTAGGTCAGCAGAGAAGCCTTGACTAGGCCTGATAACCCACTAATGGCATAACAGTTGAGAACCTGCAAATGCAGGACTATATGATGAAGTCTTAATAAAACCTGAAACAAAGTACAAATTGAATATAGCATATATGATGATAGAATAATAGATAAAAATGGTTTGTAAAATATAGCTTGTATTTCTATAGCAGGGCACACAGGTCATAAGATTATATAAAAATAGATTGTGAAACTGGTATACTGGTATTAAGACAGTTTGGAAACAATAAAAAAATAAAAATAAGATGTTCAGGGTAACGGAAATGATGTGAAGTTTTGAAATAGCAAAAACAAGAGATGTTTACCGGAAAAGACAGTTGGGTACAAATAGATGGACACCTGGCCCGGAAAAGAGATGTTTCAAAATAACTAGAACAGGAAAGAGTTGGTACAAGATGGTACAAAGAGTAGAAATCAACATCTGCCGGAAAAGGGAAAAAAATTGGTACAGAGATATTGGCCAATAAGATGAAGAAATAGGTACTGCCATAAGCATCTATTGAGATCTATGCCTATAAAAGAGCAAACATTCAGACAGAATAGTTAGAAGCTTCTTCAACACTTGACCGACAGCAGAGCTCTGTGCATTTGAACCCAGATGTATGTATTGAACTGAAGACTTTCTCTTGGTAAGAATAAATAAGATCTTATTCCTGAAAACTATCTTTGTCTTTATTCCTACATACTGTATTATATGTGCTTATCCTTATTATCTGCTATACACAAATAAGCCACACTCACTGAACCAAAAAGAGTAGATAAAAAAATATATATATGTGGGAACATAAATGGCCCAGGATATACCTAGATCCAGAAAGTCAGAAAGCAGTGGTCATGGGAATCAGTTTTGAATTACGGCTCCTGATGCCTCCCCAAAACCAACCCCCCTGGGATTGGAGGGAAACTGTAAAGAACCTTTTGGATGAACTTGAGATGTTTCCCCCCCCATTTGGAAGAGTCCAGAAGGGGTATAAAAGAGGTTCAATTAAACAGGTTGATTATAAGAATGGTGCTCGGTGTGTGAGGGCAGCCATGATTGACTTGGTAACCCGGAGAGTGGCCGTTGGGGACAGGTTTTTCCTTTTCGTCAGTATTTTTGCTCCAGTTTTCAGGGCATGAGACTGAGTCCGAGGAAGGCAACTGCTTCTACATTAGGTTTGCACTTTGAACTGAGGGAGCTGAGTTAAAATCGGAAGAAAAATGAGACGTACAGAAGATTCAGGACTGTACGTGAGGGTCGTAGGCTCACTGAAATCCAGTCTCAGAGCTTTTTGTAATAATGTGCTTTTTGTGAAGTAGTGTTTTCTTTTGGTTTAGTGTTAACACTTATCACAAACTATAGTCTGCAAATCCCAAAAAAATTTGTCCAGTGAGGATTGTATTATATGCTAAACATAAAAATACACAAAAATTAAGCAGGGTAGACTAACAAAGAGGGTTTTTTTTAACCCTTCCGCAGATGGCTAGGTAATCTGTCTCTAGCATTATGTAATATGCATTTAGAGGGTTTTTAAAATATTTTTTTCATATTAATAAGAATAATTTTCCATAGTAACTGATTTTTTTTGAGCAAGAGACTGGATACTAATTTTCTAGAAGTAATGGCTATCGCATCTGTTTGATATTATTCTGCATTGTGGTTGGACCAATAGTCCATGTAACCCAGTATCTTATTTCCAACAGTAGTCAATTCAGGTCACAAGTAATGCGTTCCATAGTTATGTGCTTATGTATGAGAGGACATGAAATGAGATTGAAGGGGGGCAGACTCAAGAAAAATGTCAGGAAGTATTTTTTCATGGAGAGAGTGGTGGATACTTGGAATGCCCTCCTGCGGGAGGAAGTGGAGATGAAAACGGTAATGAAATTCCAAAATGCGTGGGATAAACATAAAGGAATCCTGTTCAGATGGAATGGATCCTCAGAAGCTTAGCTGAGATTGGGTGGCAGAGCCGGTGGGGGGGGGGGGGGGGGGGGGGGGGAGGCGGGGCTGGTGGTTGGGGGGTGGGCCTTGTTCTGGGCAGACTTCTACGGTCTGTGCCCCGAAAATGGCAGAAACAAATCAAGGTCAGGTATACACATAAAGTAGCACATAAGAGTTTAAATTGTTGGGTAGACTAGATGGACCGTGAAGGTCTTTTTCTGCCGTCATCTACTATGTTACTATGGCGGGCCGGTCTCTTCCAACTGTGCCTGTGTACCACTGCTAGCACTGAGCTCCTCCGAGGACCCGTCCCGAATCTGGGTCGGATCCTAGGAGGAGCTCAGTACTGGCAGTGGAACACAGACACAGTTGGAAGAGATCGGGCCCGATGAGTCGCATTCACGCTGCAGGGGGAGGGGGCATGTGGGGGACAGGACAGCAGGCACCGGTGAGAGTAACTGCAGAGTGCAGACAAAGCAATATGGCAGCAGCAGCTTTAGCATCCAAGGTGCTGTGTCACTCACTTCAGCCTCAGACGGGCCTCAGCACTCCCGTGCTGCCACAAACAGGGCCAGGTGCAGGATCCAGCGCAGTCTGCAGTGCTCTGCTCCACGTGCACACTGACTGCATAGTGTGCATAACTGCAACAACATTTAAGCCCAGGTAAAAGCAAATGTTTTAATTTTTATTATGTATAATGCTGGACTGCTGGTGGGTTTCAGGGTGGGGATAGGCTCAATGCTCAGGTTAAAATAAAATTTAAAAAAAGGTTGTAGATTTCATGTTGGTGTGGATGGTCGCTTTTTTTAATGTTAACCTGGGCACTGCAGAGCCTATCCCCACCTAGAAACCCACCAACATTAAATACAAAAACGTTAAAAAAATTATTTTAACCTGGGCCTGGGTACTGCAGAGCCCAGGATTTAAAAAAAAACAAAAACCCGTTTTGTATTAATGTAGGTGGGTTTCTGAATGGAGGTGGGCTCTGCCATGCGCAGGACATTAAAATACAAAATGTTTTATATTTAATGCTAGTGTGCTTTAAGGTGGGGTGGGGGTGAGATTAGGAAGAGCAGGGGAGATGCAAGACGGGGGATGGGTAGGGCTTAGGACACGGCTGATGTTGGGCTCTAGGGAGGGGTGGAGGTAGGGTAGGGCTAATGCCTAGCTACAGGATGGATGGTGGAGATCTTGTCATATGTTGAGGTGTTTGCCATTATAGTAGACTTATGTCTGGTCAAGTTTAAGATACGGGATAATGTAACTATATAAAAAATATTGTTTTTTTTCTATTAAGTATGTATGTGGTTTATGTTGATGCAGGGCAGCTGTTGGGCAGACTACTTAGAAATTCGTGATCAAATGCATTCTAATGCATTATTTTGTAGTATTCCAAGAAACACTACTCATACTTATATATATAGTGCCCACCCATATTAGCTCTGGGCCCACCCAAAATGTCAGGTCTGGCTACGCCACTGCAAGGAACAGATCTTGAAGGATATGTATGCTTTGATGGATAGCCAATGTAGGTTCTGTAGCAGAGGTTTTGCACTCTCAAACCAGCTTTTTCCATATATGAGCCTTGCTGCTGTGTTTTGTGTCATTTGTAATTTCTTCAAGGTTAGTTCCTTACATCCAACAAAAATTCCGTTGTAATAGTCTGCATGAGCTAGAACTAAGGTTTGGACAAGTATGCGGAATGTCTCTTGGGAGATAATATTTTATACATAGTAACATAGTAACATATTAGATGACGGCAGAAAAAGACCTGCACGGTCCATCTAGTCTGCCCACGATAAACTCATATGTGTATACCTTACCTTGATTTGTACCTGTCTTTTTCAGGGCACAGACCATATAAGTCTGTCCAGCAGTATTTCCCGCCTCCCAACCACCAGTCCCGCCTCCCATCACCGGCTCTGGCACAGACCCCGTATAAGTCTGCCCTCCCCTATCCTAGCCTCTCAACCACCAACCCCTCTTCCCCCCGCCACCCAATTTCAGCTAAGCTTCTGTGGATCCATTCCTTCTGCACAGGATTCCTTTATGCCTATCCCACGCATGCTTGAATTCCGTTACCGTTTTCATGTCCACCACCTCCCGCGGGAGGGCATTCCAAGCGTTCACCACCCTCTTCGTGAAGAAATACTTCCTGACATCTTTCCTGAGTCTGCCCCCCTTCAATCTCATTTCATGTCCTCTCGTTCTACCGCCTTCCCATCTCCGGAAAAGATTCATTTGCGGATTAATACCTTTCAAATATTTGAACGTCTGTATCATATCACCCCTGTTCCTCCTTTCCTCCAGAGTATACATGTTCAGGTCAGCAAGTCTCTCTTCATACGTCTTGGAACGCAACTCCCATACCATCCTCGTAGCTTTTCTTTGTACCGCTTCCATTTTTTTAACATCCTTCGTAAGGTACGGCCTCCAAAACTGAACACAATACTCCAGGTGGGGCCTCACCAACGTCTTATACAGGGGCATTAAAACCTCCTTTCTTCTGTTGGTCACACCTCTCTCTATACAGCCTAGCAACCTTCTCGCTACGGCCACTGCCTTGTCGCACTGTTTCATCGCCTTCAGGTCCTCAGATACTATCACCCCAAGATCCTTTTCCCCGTCCATGTCTATCAGGCTCTCCCCGCCTAACACATACGCCTCCCTTGGATTTCTACTCCTTAAGTGCATCACTTTGCATTTCTTCGCATTGAATTTTAATTGCCAAATGTTAGACCATTCTTCCAGCTTCTTCAGATCTTTTTTCATGTTTTCCACTCCCTCTGGGGTGTCCACTCTGTTGCAAATCTTGGTGTCATCTGCAAAAAGGCAAACTTTACCTTGTCACTCACAAATATATTGAACAGAATGGGCCCCAGCACCGATCCCTGAGGCACTCCACTACTCATCTTTCCCTCCTCCGAGCGAACTCCATTTACCACCACCCTCTGGCGTCTGCCCGTCAACCAGTTGCTAATCCAGTTCACCACTTCGGGTCCTATCTTCAGCCCTTCTAGTTTATTCAAGAGCCTCCTGTGGGGAACCATGTCAAAAACCTTGCTGAAATCTAAGTAGATGACGTCCATAGCACGTCCTTGATTTAATTCTCCTGTCACCCAGTCAAAGAATTCAATGAGATTCGTTTGGCACGATTTCCCTTTGGTGAAACCATGTTGTCTCGGATCTTGCAACTTATTGGCTTCCAGGAAATTCACTATCCTTTCCTTCAGCATGGCTTCCATTACTTTTCCAATAACCGAAGTGAGGCTTACCGGCCTGTAGTTTCCAGCTTCTTCCCTATCACCACTTTTGTGAAGAGGGACCACCTCCGCCGTTCTCCAATCCCTCGGAACCTCTCCCGTCTCCAAGGATTTATTAAACAAATCTTTAAGAGGACCCGCCAGAACCTCTCTGAGCTCCCTCAGTATTCTGGGGTGGATCCCGTCCGGCCCCATGGCTTTGTCCACCTTTAGCTTTCCAAGATGTTCATATACACTCTCTTCCGTGAACGGTGCTCTATCCACTTCATTCTCAGGTGTACTTTTGCCAGTCCCTCTCGGTCCTTCCCCAGGATTTTCTTCAGTGAAAACAGAACAAAAGTATCTATTTAGCAAATTGGCTTTTTCTTCATCATTTTCTACATAGCGTTTTGCTGTATCTTTTAGTCTCACAATCCCCTTTTTAGTCTTTCTCCTTTCACTAATATACCTGAAGAAGTTTTTGTCTCCCCTCCGTACATTTCTAGCCATTTGTTCTTCCGCTTGCGCCTTCGCCAGATGTACCTCTCTCTTGGCTTCTTTCAGTTTCATCCGGTATTCCTCCCCGTGTTCCTCTACTTGAGATTTTTTGTATTTCTGGAATGCTAACTCTTTAGCCTTTATTTTCTCAGCCACTTGCTTTGAAAACCATATCGGTTTCCTTTTTCTCTTGCTTTTATTTACTCTCCTTACATAAAGGTCTGTGGCCCTGTTTATTACTTCTTTCAGCTTGGACCACTGTCCTTCCACATGTTGTGCGTTCTCGCAGCCCATCAGCTCCTTCCTCAGGTATTCCCCCATTTTGTTAAAGTCAGTTCGCTTGAAGTCCAGGACTTTGAGTTTAGAGTGGCCGCTAACCACATGAGCCGTTATATCAAAACAAACCGTTTGATGGTCACTGCTTCCCAGGTGCGCAGCCACTCGGACATTTGACACACTATCTCCATTCGTGAGCACCAGATCCAGCGTCGCTCCCTCCCTTGTGGGTTCCGTCACCATTTGTCTGAGCAGAGCACTTTAGAAAGCATCCACATTCTCTCTACTTCTTTCCGATTTCGCAGAAGGAACCTTCCAATCTACATCCGGCAGATTAAAATCTCCCAACAACAGCACCTCTCTTTTCTTCCCCAACTTTTGAATATAAGCGATCAGATCTTTATCCAGTTCCTCCAATTGTGTCGGGGGTCTGTAGACAACACCCACGTGGACCAAGGTTCTATCCTCTCTTTTTAAGGTGATCCATATCGCTTCTTCCTTTCCCCACGTCCCTGTCATTTCAGTTGCTGCGATATCATCTCTCACATACAGAGCTACTCCTCCACCTTTACGTCCCTCTCTATCCTTCCTAAAAAGATTATAGCTTGGTATGTTTACATCCCATTCATGGGAACCATTGAGCCATGTCTCTGTGACTGCAACTATGTCCAAGTCAGTCTCCAATATCAGGGCTTGAAGGTCATGAATTTTATTGCTTAGACTGTGAGCATTTGTGGTCATTGCTTTCCAACTACATTTCCTAGTATGTGTTTTGGGTTTAGTGATTTGTGAGTGTCTTTTCTCTTTGGGTACCTTCTCCTCTTTTTGTTCCCTCTTCCTTGCTTTTTCTTTTTCTTCTGTTTCAATTTTAGTTTCAGGAACATCACAGTGCTGTAGTGGAGCAAAAGAATTTTGTAGTGGCAACACTTGTGTGCGCGGATGCTTCTGTGGCACATGACGAATTCTGCCTGAGCCTACTGTGAACCATCTGTTCCTTTGTGGTTTTATTCTCTGAGGCAGTGGTGAGAAGTTATGATTCTGCACAGTCCTATAAGTTGCTTTAATTGCATCTAATTCTTGCATTACTTTATAGAGCTCTTGTTTTAAAGTAGATAGCTGAAGACAGATAGGACAAGCTTTAAGTTTCCAGATGATTGGCCTTGAAACTAAAGCAGCACAATTATTGCAGAGAATAAAAGTCATCCTGATTGGTTGAAATGGGTATGAACAGGTGTACTATGTTGGAGTATCAGCCTGCAAGACTGCCTGTGTATGATTGTGGAGTAAAGTTAATGAGGTTTGGTTTGTCTATAAATGAGTGGACAACCCTGGGGTGGGTAGGTTGTGGGGAGGGTGGGTGGGATTATAAGTCCCAATGGGTCAGCTAAGTGCTGCTATCAAGGGAATTCTCTAGCTGAATGGACCAAAATGGTAGTGTCTGATCCAGGACTTTACAATTTATTTTACTTTTTAAAACTGCCCTAGATATTAATAACTTTCCTTTTAAATAAATCTAGATATTGCCAATAATTATAGCAGTGTCAGCTATGTAAAAATGCCCCTCCCCTCTATCAGAGTTTGTCAGGAACAGAAAGAAAGAAAGACAGAAAGAGAGGTTTCCCAGTGCTAATTAAATTGATTAAGCAACAAGCCTTAAAAATTTAAGACAATATCAGGTAGGTTTCTCACCTAACGCCAGTCAATTTGAGAAGTATGGGATTTAGGGGTCAGAATAAACCTGTCCTTTTTGCAGGAGCTTGGTTCAGTCCCAGCACCTGGAAGTTAGAAGTAAAAGTGGTATGTCCTTTAGTTTGAGTCCAACCCTGCTTGCCCCCAGCTGTGGGGGTGCTTAAGTCCCAATGGGTCAGCTAAGTGCTACTATCAAGGGAATTCTCTAGCTGAATGGACCAAAATGGTAGTGTCTGATCCAGGACTTTACAATTTAATTTACTTTTTAAAACTGCCCTAGATATTAATAACTTTCCTTTTAAATAAATCTAGATATTGCCAATAATTATAGCAGTGTCAGCTATGTAAAAATGCCCCTCCCCTCTATCAGAGGGGCATTTTACGTTTGAGTTTGAGTTTCCACATTGTGTTCAACATTTTCTTTGTTGTGTTTTCTATCTGGTTGTCGAAGGTTAAGATGCGGTCAATGATGATTCCAAGGATTTTCAGTTTGTCTGCTATTGGGAGGGATGTTCCTATAGCATTGATAGTGGAGAAGCGTTCGATATTGTTTGGTGATATATCAGGTATTGTGGTTTTTTTCCCTATTCAGTTTCAATTTGAAGGCTGTTGCCAATGTTTCTATGGTGTCTATGCCTTCTGTGACTTTGGTTGTGATTTTTGATAGATCATTTTTGAAAGGGATGATGATTGTCACATCATTGGTGTATGTGAAGGCTAGGGGGACCATCATTAAGTTGAATAATATTAGAGAGAGTGGTGAACCTTGGTGAACTCCGCATTTTGCTTTCCACTGGGAAGAGATTACTGAGTTTGTCTTCACTTGGTAGGTCCTGGTTGTTAGAAATCCTTTAAACCGTTCTTTACCTTCCCTCCGATTCTTATTTTATCAAGTATTTTTTGTAGGATTTGGTGGTCAACCGTGTTGAATGCACTAGACAATTTGTTGCAATCTTTGGTGTTGTCTGCCCTTTGATCTTCTAGGTGTAGATTAATGTCTCCTATTATCATCATATTGGAGTTTATTACACAGGTGTTTGAGATGAAATCCATGAAGTTTTATTGAGCCATTCTCCAGTTTCCTGGGGACCCGTACAATAAGATGCAGCACAGGTGGTTGTGTAGTGTTTTGTCCTTTATTCTAATCAAGGCAATTTCCAGTTGGGGTGTTATAGATTCCATTATGGTTTCTGTGGTGAAGAAGGATCTATAAATTAGTGCAATGCCCCCTCCTTTTTTTTTCCTTGTCTGGTCCAGTGCAGTATTTTATATCCTGGAGGACCTAGGTTCAGTTTTATGGGATCTTGATCATGGATCCATGTTTCAGTAAGGAAGATCAGTTCGAGATCTTCATCCAATATCTAATCTTTTATTGTTTCAGTTTTGTTTACCGCTGATCTGTTGTTGATGTATCCCAGTGGTATTGGTAGGCAAGTGTTTGTTCTCAGAGCTGTTTGGGAATTTTCACTAATTGACTTTTTTTAGATTTTTGGGTTGGTTGTGTTTCTTTCTGGTCATCTGTTGTTTTTGAGATGTTGTTGGATGGTTTTCCATGGTTACATTTCTTCATTTGATTGTTTGAATTATGCCTTGATGGAAGGTGGTTTTTCTAGTTGGGTAGTTCAAGTTGCATAGTATTGGAATTACTGACTGGCATGAACAGAAATGTTAGACTAGCCTGCTATAGACTTAATGATTTATAATGCCTTACACTATTTTCATTTGCTGATAGTGAGAATGCAAATAAATATATCCCTCCCCCCTTCAAAAAGAAAAAAAAACACAGTTGTCTTTTATAACTGATAAAGGTGTGTTCATCAGGGTCATTAGACCTTGAACCAGCAACCTAAGGTTCTAGAGCTCAGGAACCTGCAATAGAGCCACAGGAGATATAGGATTAGAAAAGTATCAGGGGATACTTAACCTCTAGTTGCCAGGGAATGACAGGTGCATCCAGAAGGTCCCACTGACCTTGCATATGATGTGCCCTGATTGGAAGTAGTATATCAGTAGAGTAAAGGAGACACATAGGCCCGATATTCAAAGTGATTTAACAGGTTGACAATCCAGCTCATAATCGAAAGTCATCGCCGGCCATTTCCCGACACAAATCGGGAGATGGCCGGCGATCTCGGAAAAGCGGCAAAATCGGTATAATCGAAAGCTGCTTTTTTGACAGCATTGTTGCTTTCCCGTCGCCTTGCCGGCGAAAGTTCAAAGGGGCGTGTTGGCGGTGAAGCGAAGGCGGGACATGGGCGAGTATGGGCGTGGCTACCAGATAGCCGGCTTTCACCGATAATGGAAAACAAATATGGCGTTAAGCAGTATTTTGCCGGGTTTACTTGGTCCTTTTATTTTCACGACCAAGCCTCAAAAAGGTGCCCAAACTGACCACATGACCACCGGAAGGAAGCGGAGATGACCTCCCCGTACTCCCCCAGTGGTCACTAACCCCCTCCCACCAAAAAAACCCCACTTTAAACACTTTTTTTCAGCCTGTATGCCAGCCTCAAATGCCGTACCCACCTCCATGACAGCAGAATGTGTTCTGTCCTCCAACAGCCTTTTCCTGCTTGTGATGTGGCTCTGGGGTGAGTGTAAAACAAACAGTGGATCCAACAAAAAGTCCTCTCACAATGAGTGTCTTCCTGAACAAGGTCTTTATTCACAATGGCACAACTGACCCGACACGTGTCGGGTCAGTTGTGCCATTGTGAATAAAGACCTTGTTCAGGAAGACACTCATTGTGAGAGGACTTTTTGTTGGATCCACTGTTTGTTTTACCCTATTGGTTTTCCTGTGGAGAGCTCACCTTCTGTGGGTGTTTGCTTCTAGGGTGAGTGTGACATGTTTTCTGTTATTTGCACTGCAGAGTCACATCAGCAATGCATTGTGGTGGGTGTAGGTATTGGTAGTTGGTAGGCTCTACTCCCCTGGCACTTTCCCCCTGCTTACTGGGTCAGAGTGTGCCCTGTTTTGTTTCCTGTTGTAGTCCATGCGGTAGTGGCCATTTTTGTAAGCCAGTTTTAGTTCCCTTTCCTGTGTTACCCACGTTAGAGAACGTAGTTCTTACCTTGAATGGTGCTGAAAGAGAGCATTGTACACCATTGTGCCAGCTCTGACCTACTGCTAATCTTAGTACCAGGGGACTCTTTGTCAGTGGGGCACAACCTCTGATCTGCAGTTAACTGAGTAAACGTGCTTATTCCAATAAAGGACATTTTCAAAGCGATTAGTCTTTAGGTGTCAACTGGTGTGCCAAAGTTATACAGCAGCAATAAGTCCTAGAGGCTGTATGCAGGTCCCTGGATCAGTTTTAGTGGGTGCAGTGCATTTGTGAATAGTGGGTTGGGGGGGGGGGTTAGGGGGCTCAGCTCCCAAAGTAAGGGAGCTATGCACGTGGGAGCTTTTCTGAAGTCCACCACAGTGACCCCTAGGGAGCCCGGTTAGTGTCCTGCCATGTCAGGGGGGCCAGTGCACTAAAAATGCTGGCTCCTCCCACGGCCAAATGCCTTGGATTTCGCCGGGGTTTGAGATGGCCGACATAACTTTCCATTATCGCTAAAAAACGAAGCCGCCCATCTCAAACCCCGGCCAAATCCAAGGCATTTGGCTGGCCGGAACCATAGTATCGAAACAAAAGATGGTCGGCTATCTTTTTCGAAAATACGGGTCTGTCCAGCTGTTTGCGGCACCGCCAAAATACATCACCGGCCATGTATTTCGCCGGCGCCGTTCGATTATTCCCCTTAATGTTAGCTGACCAGTTAAATCACACATAACCGGCTATCTCTGCTGAATATTTACAGTTAGCATTTAACCGGGAGCTGCCTATCTTGAGGCGTTTTGGGGGCAGGTCACATTTAGGACCCAAAATTCAGTGCTAACCAGGCAAGGTTAGTGCATAAATAGTACCGCATAAATAGCTGTCCTATTTTTATGTGCTAGCCAATGACCGGTTAATGCTGAATATCAGCTTAACCGGTTATTGGCTGGTGGCCCAAAATGATACCGGATATTCAATGCCAGTTGCTGGAAATGGTCTGGCATTGAATATACTGGTTTAGCACTGGTGGTGGACTTTAACCGCAATGCTCACCACTGGCTGAAAATCGGGGAGACTCTTGCTAGTACAATAGACTCCTGAGATATCTCCTCTGGAATCTCTGTTTGCCTGGTCTATGCCCAGCACTCCAGACCATGTCCTTAGTCCCTGCTCTACGCCTGGCTCTCGCCCCACTTCCATGATTCCTACTATACACCCCTACTTCAATGCTTCTGTTCCATAACAGTCAGTCGTGGTTCTCTTGGCTATCCAAGCCTCTGCAAATGAGTTCTGAGTACCATAGAGTATATTTTTTGACAATACATTTAAATAACACTTGTGCCACTGGTCAAATACACCATCAAACATGCTTTATTGCTTTGTTGTATGTGAGTGAACTTCCCATATGTTTTGTTTTTTGGGGGTTTTTGCCTGTTAGTTTCCTCTGACTTTATTGGAACCATCCTCTGCTATAGACTACAATGCCATGTGCTTTAATTTGTAATTATCCAGAACTCCCCCCGCCCCATTTTTATTATCCCTTTTTCATCTAAGTAAGCAACAATCCTTTGTCAGGGTTCCATAGACCACAATTCCTAAGTCTTGTCTTGCTTGCAACCTGATTCTGGTTGCTAGCCCTCCGATATTTAGCAGGTGGCAGGCAGCGCTTTTGCTGTCCGCCGCTGTCATTAAACTTGGTTATTCAATGCTGGGCCATTTCCGTTGTCCGGCATTGAATATCCTGTTTCATTTTTGACTGGGGCAACTTAACTGATTAAGTGATATTCAGCACTAACCACTTACAGTGGTGGAAATAAGTATTTGATCCCTTGCTGATTTTGTAAGTTTGCCCACTGACAAAGACATGAGCAGCCCATAATTGAAGGGTAGGTTATTGGTAACAGTGAGAGATAGCACATCACAAATTAAATCCGGAAAATCACATTGTGGAAAGTATATGAATTTATTTGCATTCTGCAGAGGGAAATAAGTATTTAATCCCTCTGGCAAACAAGACCTAATACTTGGTGGCAAAACCCTTGTTGGCAAGCACAGCGGTCAGACGTCTTCTGTAGTTGATGATGAGGTTTGCACACATGTCAGGAGGAATTTTGGTCCACTCCTCTTTGCAGATCATCTCTAAATCATTAAGAGTTCTGGGCTGTCGCTTGGCAACTCGCAGCTTCAGCTCCCTCCATAAGTTTTCAATGGGATTAAGGTCTGGTGACTGGCTAGGCCACTCCATGACCCTAATGTGCTTCTTCCTGAGCCACTCCTTTGTTGCCTTGGCTGTATGTTTTGGGTCATTGTCGTGCTGGAAGACCCAGCCACGACCCATTTTTAAGGCCCTGGCGGAGGGAAGGAGGTTGTCACTCAGAATTGTACGGTACATGGCCCCATCCATTCTCCCATTGATGCGGTGAAGTAGTCCTGTGCCCTTAGCAGAGAAACACCCCCAAAACATAACATTTCCACCTCCATGCTTGACAGTGGGGACGGTGTTCTTTGGGTCATAGGCAGCATTTCTCTTCCTCCAAACACGGCGAGTTGAGTTCATGCCAAAGAGCTCAATTTTTGTCTCATCTGACCACAGCACCTTCTCCCAATCACTCTCGGCATCATCCAGGTGTTCACTGGCAAACTTCAGACGGGCCGTCACATGTGCCTTCCGGAGCAGGGGGACCTTGCGGGCACTGCAGGATTGCAATCCGTTATGTCGTAATGTGTTACCAATGGTTTTCGTGGTGACAGTGGTCCCAGCTGCCTTGAGATCATTGACAAGTTCCCCCCTTGTAGTTGTAGGCTGATTTCTAACCTTCCTCATGATCAAGGATACCCCACGAGGTGAGATTTTGCGTGGAGCCCCAGATCTTTGTCGATTGACAGTCATTTTGTACTTCTTCCATTTTCTTACTATGGCACCAACAGTTGTCTCCTTCTCGCCCAGCGTCTTACTGATGGTTTTGTAGCCCATTCCAGCCTTGTGCAGGTGTATGATCTTGTCCCTGACATCCTTAGACAGCTCCTTGCTCTTGGCCATTTTGTAGAGGTTAGAGTCTGACTGATTCACTGAGTCTGTGGACAGGTGTCTTTCATACAGGTGACCATTGCCGACAGCTGTCTGTCATGCAGGTAACGAGTTGATTTGGAGCATCTACCTGGTCTGTAGGGGCCAGATCTCTTACTGGTTGGTGGGGGATCAAATACTTATTTCCCTCTGCAGAATGCAAATAAATTCATATACTTTCCACAATGTGATTTTCCGGATTTAATTTGTGATGTGCTATCTCTCACTGTTACCAATAACCTACCCTTCAATTATGGGCTGCTCATGTCTTTGTCAGTGGGCAAACTTACAAAATCAGCAAGGGATCAAATACTTATTTCCACCACTGTAAGTGGTTTCCCCCAGATTCTATACAGCATGCCTAGAGACCTGTGCTGCAATCCAATCCAAGCCTATTCTGTAACAACCCGTGTAACTTAATTGGCTTAACTAGCCAATCAGCATTGATAACAGCACTTAACACGCAGTAATAAGCACTAATTGGCAATAACTAGAATTTACGTGCACAACTCACTAAGCGTATTCTGTAACACAGTGTGCCTAACTTCTAACGTGCGCAGTCAAAAAGGGGCATGGTTATAAGCAGGGAAATGTGCTTTCCAACATTTATGTCCGTAGTTATAGAATATGGCCCAGTCCCCCAGATTCTATATAGAGTGCCTAGAGATCCACGCTGAAATCCAAGCGTATTCTGTAACAATGCATGTAACTTAGTTGGCTTAACAAGCCAATCAGCGTTGATAATAGCACTAAACAAGCAATAATAAGCTCTAATAGGCAATAATTAGAATGTACGCACACAGCTTGCTAAGTGTATTCTGTAATGCAATGCACCTAACTTCTAATGTGCACAGCTAAAAGGGGGTACAGTTGTGGGCAGAGAAATGGGCCTTTCGTGGGTGTTTCAAAATTTATGCATGTAATTATAGAATATGGCCCAGTGTGCCTACATCAATGCACAGAGATTTACGCCATGTTTCTTTTTTGGTGTAAAAGGATGCATGTAGTTTTAGGCGCTGGGATATCAACTAATCATATTCTATATACCACACCTAAATGTAGGTGCCACTTATAGATTACACTTAGGCAAAAATGTTTTCTGCATGGATTTTTTAGGTGTCATATATAGAATTCCTACCTTAGCTGTTTAAGATAGACCTGTTATTTATGTGGCCTATTTTATCCACTAAACATAGCCAGTTTTTTTTTTTAGTTACATTTGTACCCCGCACTTTACCCACTCATGGCAGGCTCAATGCGGCTTACATATACAGGTACTTATTTGTACCTGGGGCAATGGAGGGTTAAGTGACTTGCCCAGAGTCACAAGGAGCTGTGCCTGTAGTGGGAATTGAACTCAGTTCCTCAGTTCCCCAGGACCAGAGTCCACCAACCTAACCACTAGGCCACTCCTCCACTCCTAAATATCCTAGCCCAGTGGTTCCCAAACCTGGTCCTAGAGGCACCCCAGCCAGTCAGGTTTTCAGGATAACCACAATAAATATTCATGAGAGAGATTTGCACTGCATGCAGATCTCTTTCATGAATATTCATTGTGGATATCCTGAAAACCTGACTGGCTGGGGTGCCTCCAGGACCAGGTTTAGGAACCACTGTCCTAGCCTAACTGGGTATGTCGCGCGATGTAGCCAGTTATTGGCTAGCCACAAACCACGGATATTCAGCGGGATATAAACAGTTATCTCTTGCTGAAGATCCGTGGTTAGGTGCTAAAATGCTATTTAACTGGGCAGGAGCTATTCCTGGCCAATTAAATAATTTTGAATATCGGACCTAAGATGTCATTGTGGCTCGTTTCCCCCAGGCTGCTTCTACTGCATCCTGAGTGAGCTCTGGTAGACTGACCTTTCTAATATGAGTGGCCTCCCCACCACTTCGGTTTTACTCCTCTCCATTCTCCCCTTTTATTTCTCTTACACTTTGTCTTTCTCCCTGTGCTTGAGACACACACACTTACACAGAGCTTTTCCAGTGTTAACATTAGCCTGGAGTTTCATCTGGAAATTAATTCTCTCCGTAATAGCATTTGGATGTGATTCATGCCTTGCAGTCATCTTCATTTGCAGTACTCCGTGATTTACTTGTGGACTCGATCATAAATTGAAAAATAAAACTGCTTCTGTCAGCACAAGACAAGAGATGCTCTGATGGAAGTACATTTCCAACTGAAATTAGTGCGGTGAATGAGATAGCTGGCCCACTTCGTGTGATCAGTAAGTGAAACAAAAAGCAGAAAGCAAAATATTGCTTTTTTATTATGGGCATTTGTTATATATCTTTATTCATGTAGCTAATAACTTTGTTAAGCCTAAAAAAATTCCTCTGTGTTTAGGGATTATGCAGCTCTGAGGTGCTCATGCTCTCTTTTTTTCTCCTCTGCGCTGCCTATGTCTCTAGGTATTTTTCATAGCTTGACACGTGGCAGTAATGGTTCTATTAGCTGCAGCATATCTGCTGAGCTCGCTATTTTCAGCGAACATGCCGTCACCCGTGCCTTTCTGCAGTTTTCTTATTAGCATGTGCCCTTTACTGACTCTGCAGGAACCATTACCTAGAATTAGATGCTTTCTGCTAGACCTGTCCTCACTCTGTGCAAAATGATTACAATCCATTATGCCACCCTCTTGCTGACAGCCAGATACTGCTGAGATTACAATAAAGTCACTCCAGATTTAAATATGATACTACCTTGCTGCAATGAGTCTTTGATGCTGAAAAAAAGAATTGAAAAAAATATCTTCCAATATAGAAAATCTGAAGGCAAACTTGTGAGGTCCTATTAGAGAAAATTTTCAGGTACTTACTAAAGAGATCACATCAACAGGGCTGTGATTGAATAATCACTACAGTGGAAGATCTAAAGCATTTGTAAGTGGCATTTTACAGCACAGGAATTTCAGGGAGAATGTAGGACAAAGTTACCCTTTAGCAAGGAAACAAATGCATAAAGAAAGAGAAATGGACAAGGAGGAGTTTTTGAATTCATTGTAATACAAAGGATGAATCTTGAGTATTCTTCAAATGTGAAGCATTATACTGTAAGTTATACATGGCTTTCATATTGTGGTTCAATTATATATGACATTATTCTTTTCCAGGATACCATGAGTGGTGATATTATCTGGAGCTGTGTAATATCACCCAAAGTCTATATATGGTGCCTTAAGTTGTGCGTGTTAATTTGGCCACGTGGCTAAATTGCGTGTACAGCTTAATTGATTAAAAAGCCAATCGGTTCGGTAAGGACCAAAATGGATGCACGCCAATGTTTGTTTTGCCTCACTTCCATTTTCGGCCCCCCAAAAAGGCCTTTTTTGCAGATGCACTGAAAAATGGACCTGCGCACATCCAATACATGTGTCTACACCAGCGCAGGCCACTTTTTGGTGCACCTTAGTAAAAGGACCCCTTAGTGGCATTAATTGGCTTTAGTTTGAATTTACATTACAGCTTTCTGTGCATATTCTATATCATGGTGCTTGTAAATTCTCATGCGCTCTGTTGAAAAGGGGACACGGCCATGGACATGGAATGAGCGTTTCAAAAAACTGTGCGCACTATTACAGAATAAACCTGATCTGCATCTAACTTAGGTTCAGGTATTTAGGCCTGGTTTTAGGTGGCCTAAATTGGTGTGCCTACATTTTAGTCACAAGAATGGCATGTAAGCATATTCTATAATCTATTGTAACTTTAAGCATTGTTTATAGAATCCATGCTAACCGAGTGGTTTTTCAGCGCTGACTTTTAAGGCGCCATTTATAGAATTTGGGTCAAATTCTATAAATGAGCCTTAAAAATCGTTGCTGAAAAATCATGCGGTTAGTGTGATTCTATGAATGGTGCCTAAAGTTACGCATAGTTTATAGAATATACTTATGCGTTGTTTATGTGACTAAAATTTAGGCGCAGGTATTTAGGCCACCTAATACCAGGCCTAAATACCTGCACCTAAGTTAGGCGCAGATTGGGTTTATTCTTTTATAGTGCGCATAGTTTTTGAAATGCCCATTCCACACCCATGGCCATGCTCCCTTTTTGACTACGTGCATGAGAATTTACACGCACCACATTACAGAATATGCCTAGAAAGTTGCGCTCATAAATTCTAATTAAAGCCAATTAATGCTGCTAATTTGTTAAGTACCAATTATCAGCACTGATTGATTTGTTAATCAATTAAGCTGTGTGCACAATTTAGTCATGCAGTCAATTTAGCGCTAACAACTAAAGATGCCATGTATAGAATTTGGAGGTTTGGCCCTATGTATATATATGTGCTATAGATAGACACAGATATAGTCATTACTAGAGAATAGCTGATTCTTACATGTACATCCGAATTCAATCAGTACAGTTTCTGGTATTTGTATTGCATCTGAACATTTTTCTACTTGCTCTGCATTTGTACATTGCTATGTCACAAGTGATGAAGAGGAATATATTTTTCTAGGTGACTCACATATCTGGTATCCTTTCTCTGCCATTTTTATGTGTGCAGACTGCTTTTTGGGATTTCTAAAACCTGTCACCAATACTGCATGACTGATAACTATATTTTCGCTTTCTGGATTATCAGCATTCTTCCTTTTTCTCAGGTTGTAAGAATATTTGCAATGCTAAATCTGCTGGGGCCCCGACATCTAGCATCCAGCTGTTGCTTTTTTGGAGCTTGTGGATGGAGCTGCATGGAGTACTGAGAGCCATTGATCTTATAAGCACTCTTATAATTAATTTAGTTGATATTTCCGTATTGTTTGAAGAATTTGCAGAACCCTGTGTGAGAGCATTTTTTTGGTATAGTATATATTTTCTTCTGTTTGTCACATAGATACCTCTTTATGTTCCCAGACCAGTTCTGGAGAAAAAGAACAGCGTGATAGGAAGTAAGACAGATTAATAGGATATAACTTAAAATGTGTGCTTCAGAATCCAGTTCCTACATAAGTTAATATATATACAGCTTGCTTCTTAACTTGTTTTTTAATGTTCTCTGAAACTAATAGGATATACCATTCACTCAGGGACCCTTTTACTAAGCCATGTAGGAACGTAAGCGCGTCCTATGTGTGTCAATTTTGAACTACCGCCCGGCTACCACATGGCCCAGGCGATAATTTAATTTTTTACGTGCATCTATTAAGCGCACTGGACAATTTCTGGCACATGGCGCTAACGGGGTGGTAATTGGCATTGTACGTTCTTACACCATTACTACCTGGTTACCGCTAGGTCAATGGGTGGCGATAAGGTCTCAGGCCCAAAGTGGATGTGTGCCAATTTTTATTTTGCCGCACGTCCATTTTCGGTCAAAAAAAGAGGCCTTTTTTTGTAGGTGCGCTGAAAAATGGACCTGCATGCGTCTAATACACGTGTCTACACCAGCACAGGACATTTTTCAGCGCACCTTAGTAAAAGGACCCCTCAAGTATTGATGTCATCTGACGGTGCCGACGAGGATGGTTTTACGTCGCTCTGGAAGAGCTTTTCTGGGCATATGTGATTACCTGAATGCACATACCACGTTGTAGTCTGTTTCTGCTCAATGACAGTTAGATGTGTTCTTACTTGATGAACAGTGAATTTTTTTTTTTTTTTTTTTTTTTTTGCAGTTTACGTAGTCAATCTTTACTTCCCTATGTGCATTCATTTTTCCTCCAGCTTTATTTAAGACCCACTTCTTTTTGACTTGATTCTATGGTTTTAAAGATTTCCCGTGTTATGACTTTAATATTACTACTACTACTACTACTACTATTTAGCATTTCTATAGCGCTACAAGGCATATGCAGCGCTGCACAAACATAGAAGAAAGACAGTCCCTGCTCAAAGAGCTTACAATCTAATAGACAAAAAATAAATAAAGTAAGCAAATCAAATCAATTAATGTGGACGGGAAGGAAGAGAGGAGGGTAGGTGGAGGCGAGTGGTTACAAGTGGTTACGAGTCAAAAGCAATGTTAAAGAGGTGGGCTTTCAGTCTAGATTTAAAGGTGGTCAAGGATGGGGCAAGATGTAGGGGCTCAGGAAGTTTATTCCAGGCGTAGGGTGCAGCGAGACAGAAGGCGCGAAGTCTGGAGTTGGCAGTAGTGGAGAAGGGAACAGATAAGAAGGATTTATCCATGGAGCGGAGTGCACGGGAAGGGGTGTAGGGAAGGACGAGTGTAGAGAGATACTGGGGAGCAGCAGAGTGAATACATTTATAGGTTAGTAGAAGAAGTTTGAACAGGATGCAAAAACGGATAGGGAGCCAGTGAAGGGTCTTGAGGAGAGGGGTAGTATGAGTAAAGCGACCCTGGCGGAAGATGAGATGGGCAGCAGAGTTTTGAACTGACTGGAGAGGGGAGAGGTGACTAAGTGGGAGGCCAGCAAGAAGCAGATTGCAGTAGTCTAAACGAGAGGTGACAAGGGTGTGGATGAGGGTTTTGGTAGAGTGCTCGGAAAGAAAGGGGCGGATTTTACGGATGTTGTAAAGAAAGAAACGACAGGTCTTGGCAATCTGCTGGATATGAGCAGAGAAGGAGAGAGAAGAGTCAAAGATGACCCCAAGGTTTCGAGCTGAGGAGACAGGGAGAATGAGAGAGCCATCAACAGAAATAGAAAATGGGGGGAGCGGGGAGGTGGGTTTGGGGGGGGGGGGGGAATGAGAAGCTCCAGACAGACAGCGATGTCAGACAATCACATCTTGTCAGCTTTTATTACTGAAAAGATTTTTGTTGTATGATTTTTTTTGTTTGTCTGCTTTCCTTAAGCAGTATCAAGTGCTCCCCTCTCAAATTTCAAGATATCCATTACTGAGCTTCACAAAGTCTACATGTATTGGCTGGGCCCAGAGTATATGATGCCTCTGGTTTTTAGCATCTGCATAAAGATAGGTTTCTTCAAAAGCTAAGTTATATCACTTTATATATTTTTTTGGGAAAAAGATTTAAAAAGTATTTAAGAAAATTTTCAAGAAGAAATTCATTTAAGAAATGATCGAAAATAAATGAACAAATAAGTTAAATATGTAAGAAACTGGGAGAAAACGGGTTGATCTATGACGAGGTGAACAGCTGCATCAGTATAACTGAAAAGTTTTTTAGATGGCTTTTTGCTGTTATTAATTCTGAAGATCCCCGTGTACTACAATATGAAGGAGTGAATAATGAATACACTGTGAAAAGACTGTAAATAATTTCTTAGTGTTTGGGATGATTTGAAGACTATTAACTGTAGGTGTGGCCATTTGCACCAGCTGAAATGTAGTACAAATATACACATCTACATTAAGCATGTATCCCTGTTATTCTATAACAATTCGTATTAATTTTAGGAATGCCCCCTTTACACCCTTGACCCTCCAATTTCCATGCCCCCTTTTTCAGATCACACATGGATACCAGTTAAATCTAATTAGTGCTGACAATTGCTTGTTAAAAAGCTAATTATTGGTGCCAATTAGCTCATTATTCCATTAAATTGTGTGTGCACCCAAATTTGCTTGCACAATTTTGACGACTTATAGAATTAGGAGGTTAGTGCGTGAACACTTTAGCTGGAAAGCACAGGAACACACACTCTCTGCCCATGACAAGCCCCCACTTGAAAAATATTTTTAAAAATTGATAACGTGCTGGTTATTGCGTAAACTGGCAAAATATAGCAAAATGCTTAAACGGTAGCCTGTTCTCTTGCACTAACTGCACATTTAAGGGCTGCTTTTACAAAGCAGTGCTACTGATTAAAGGCACACTGAATGCAAAGAAGTGCATTCAGTTTCCAAGGGCTTCTTCACATTCAGCATATGCTAATCGGTAGCGCCCTTTTGTAAATGGCCCCTTTTTTATGGTGGCCACTCCAGCTAAATAATTCTGTAAGTGTATTCAGTCGCATTAATATGTTGGTCCAATAATTGTACATATGTATTCAGTAAATCCAAGAAAACAGGAGGAGCCTCCACGGAGAATCAAAGCAATACAGCAAAAGTAGAGGCTGACAAATGTGCAAACCAATAGGGAGATAATATCAAGAAGCAGTTTATTCAGAATATTCATATCAAGGACCCGACACGGTCTGTGTTTCGGCGCCAAAGCGCCTGCCTCATGGGTCACAAACAACTTTCTCTGAGAAGAAGCTGATTGGCTTGAATAAATCATTTATGTATACATGTGGTTATAAAAACAAGTTAATCCACAGAGAGAACAAAGAAACAGCCAAACAATCAGCAAGCAACACCTTGTCACAATTTTTAAAATTCTCTAGGAGTTACTCATAAGGGTCTTTGTGAAATGTTGTTTGAAAATCCAAATACACTATGGGGGTATTTTATTAAAGTGCATGTTATCTGCCATAAAATCCAATTTACTGTTTTGGGCCTTGTTGCAGATAACATACGCTAAGCTTTAGTGAAAAAAAAAGGACTATATCTGCTGGATTGCCTTTATCCACATATTTATTTATGCCTTCCAAAAAATGTAGCAGATCACGAGGCAAGTCTTCACATAGTTATATCCATGTTGGACGCTAATGTGCTGTGGCACACTCTTTATGCAGAAGCAGTGGCGTAGCAGGGGGGGCTGCCTCCCGGGGCGGGGCGGTTCGCCATTGCACACCCCCCCCCCCCGGGTGCAGCACGATGACACCCCCCCCCCCCGACCAGCTCCCGCACCCTACCTTTAAAAAGAATATCGGGAGGCCTGCCCTGCACGTAAAAGAAATGTGGACCGTCGGGCCTTCCCTCGCTCTGTCTGTCCTGCCCTTGCGGAAATAGGAAGTTGCATCAGCGGAGGGTGGGACAGATAGAGCGAGGGAAGGCCCGACGGTCCACATTTCTTTTACGTGCAGGGCAGGCCTCCCAATATTCTTTTTAAAGGTAGGGTGCGGGAGCTGGTTGGGGGGGGGTGTCGATTTGCTGAGAGGGGGAGCTGGCAAGGAGCACCCCCCCCCCCGAGCTGACACCTGGGGCGGACCGCCCCTCCGGCCCCCCCCCCCCTTGCTACACCACTGTGCAGAAGCTATGCTTTTATTCTACTAAGGTTTGCTGATTTTATGGGGTTTTAGCTCGACATTTTAAATACATTGACATTATTGACCCCTGACACAGGTGCTTGTCGCTGAAACATGGCCCATGTCAAGTCTACTAATAAAAGAGACTTGACTCCCCTATCTTGAACGGCCCCTGGTGCTTCTTTGCCTTCTTTCTGGAAACAGAATAAACCACAACTAAAAGGCACAGGAAGCCTTAGTTTAGACTTTTAACTTTAGTCATTTTAAAGACATCTCTATCAATACAAACAGAAAGAAAATTAGGCCCATACTTGTGACTATTTAGTTAAAATTCTCTACTGGAGAAAGAAACCTTTACAGAGAAACTTTGCAAGAGTTTTCCTTTTAGGCATCAAGATAAGCAATGTGTTCAGTTATCTGTCAGTCAAACCACAGCGAGTGATTAAAGAAAAAAGTTCAAAGGGCCATGATTGCAGTGTGAATCACAAAGGAAACACACATACACACACACACACACACGCATGTGCAGAGCAGGGCTGAGGTCTACTCAGTTCAGAAGAGGTGCTGTGAGAACAGTTCCAGAGTACAGAGCTCCACAGGAGCGGGGATAGCGGAAGTCTTGTGAGGCCATCGCTGGAAGTCTCGGCAGCCATATAAAAAAAGCAGAGACAGCGAGAGGATCAGCAGCAATGGGCAGGAAAGAGTGAGGATCTTTCCTGCTCTGAAGAAGCTAGCAATTGAGGGGAGGTGGATGGATGGATTTGTGATGATAAAAAGTTGAAGCCATTTAGATGGGTCTCTTCTTCCCCTTCCTCTCGCAGCCGTCATTGCCATTCACTCAAAACAAAGCAAGCAAATGTATGAGCTGCTGCACCCATTGTTGTCATTATTTATTGTTAGTGGCATTTTTATTTAATCTCACTTATAATTTCAAACATGCTGGCTTGTGCAGCATACGGATGTACACAGAGGAAGTATAATAACGGAATAACTTTTCATAGGTAGAGTAGTAATTTGTTATAAATCGTAATCAGTGTGTAATTTGAAGAGGCTGGTTATAGAGACACCCCAGCGCTGTTATATTCGTTCAGAGATTTTTTTCTCCTGGTAAAGGGGCCACTAAAACAGACATCATGTTCTACGAATCAGGTGCTCAACATTCAGAGTTTGTACCTATCTCTTTACTTATTTATAACATTTATATCTCACATTAAACATGAATTAGGTTGAAACCTGGGAGCATTTTAAATCTTTTTTTTTTCCTGTGCCTACATCAAAAGAAAAAGATGACATGTGGGAACTTGCTCCTTTTGTTTTGTAGATTGCAGTAGTATATTATATCAACCCACACAACTAGCAAGTGAAGCTCTCTCTTATGATGGGTGTTATATTAATGGAGGAAAAGACTTCAGATGCTCTGCATTCACTTTATATACGTGTATACACTGTGAATGGCTAGCTGCCCAGAATCCACAATTGAAGATTACTCTTCTTTATGTGAATATATTGTGAGCTCCTCATGAGTCAAAAAACCTCCTGGATATTTGAGCCCTCATCTGTATTAAGTGCTATAAATGTTTTAACCCCTATCCCTTTTAAGGGGTTACAATGATACTCTATGTTCTATTGAAGTTGTGAAAAAGGCACTTATCTGAACTGTAGCTTTGTCACTGGGAACGCTCTACAGTGAGCCCCTGTTTTGCAAGTGCTTCTTATGGAGCTGTAATTACACATTGAGTGAAGACATTTTTTCTCTGATTCATTTTAAATTTACTACATTTTAGTTTCATCGCATGCCCCCTAGTCCTAGTATTTTTGGAAAGCATAAACAGACACTTCACATCTACCCATTCAACTCCACTCATTATTTTAAACTAGCATATAACTAATAATCTTAGGGGACTTCAGTTTATATATTCCCAATCCATTAGCAATCACCAGTAATAAGATGCAGGCAGCAGTCCAGTAGCAAGATGGGTGCTATCCAGTCTTTTGCGCTGTCACATGTTTGATTATCTCCTAGTTGGTGAGAGCTCCTAGCACTCAGGGAACGGGTCCAATCTCTGGAGGCTAGAATAGCAGACCTGGATGAGCTGAGGCAGACAGAGAGATTTATAGAGGAGGCCTACAGGGACATAGAAGAGAACCTCTGTGCTGCCATGGGGGAGAAAGGTCTCCTGAAGGGAGAACATCACTGTGGAAAGGCAGGAAGTAATCCTTTAGCCAGGACCTACCCTCAGGTGATGCAACATCCTCTTACACCAAGGATGTGTCTCCAGAGGTTCTGCCCAGGAGAGAAAGGTTAGGACTGCCGTTGTAGAAGGATCGCTTGGTCACTTGCCTGCCCGGTGCGAGGCGGTGGACCTCTTACGGCACCTTGATAAGATACTTAGATTGTAAGCTCTTTTGAGCAGGGACTGTCTCTTTGTTTCAGGTGTTCAGCGCTGTGTGCGTCTGGTAGCGCTATACAAATGCGAATAATCTTAATAATAATTTAAACAGTGCTGGAGAGGAGCCAGCTGCCTGGTTCATGTGGGTACCAATGACATTGGAAAATGTGGGAGTGAGGTTCTGGAAGCCAAATTTAGACTCTTAAGTAGAATGCTCAAATCGAGAACCTCCAGGGTAGCATTTTCAGAAGTGGTTCCTGTTCCAGGCACATGGACCAAGAGACAGGCAGAACTCTGGAGTCTCAATGCATGGATGAGGTGATGGTGCAGAGAGGAGGGGTTTAGATTTTTTAGGAACTGTGCAATATTCTGGTGAAGGGGGAGCCTATTCCAGAATAAAGGACTCAACCTTAACCAGGGTGGAACCAAGCTGCTGGCAACAGCATTTAAAAAGGAGACAGGACAGCTTTTAAACTAGAAACTGGGGGAAGGCTGACAGTAGCTGAAACGTACATGGTTTGGAACAAGGTATCTTTCAAAGATATCACCATAGCAGGGAAGATAGGACATCCTGATAATAAGGGTGCAATATATTAGACCAGGAGGCATATTTTCAAAGCACTTTGGGAGGCTAAGTTCCATCGGTTTCTATGGAACTTTGGGAGGCTAAGTGCTTTGAAAATGAGCCTCCAGGTGTCTTTAAGTAAAACAAAAAACACAGACAGATTTTCAAGATTTCAAATTATCACTGTCAACTGCTGTGCAAGTTATAAATAGGAATAACAACCATAGTTTGAAATGTCTATATGCAAATACCAGAAGCCTAAGAAATAAGATGGGAGAGTAAAAATATATTGCACTAAATGAAAATATAGATATAGTAGGCATCTCTGAGACCTGGTGGAAGGAGGATAACCAGTAGGACACTGTCATACCAGGCAAATTGGTGGAGGGGTAGCATTATATGTTAAGGAGCACTTTGAATCGAATAGACTAAAATTTCTGCAGGACACAAAACACATCTTGGAATCCTTATGGATAGAAATTCCATGCGTAAAGGGGAAAAGGATAGTGATAGGAGTGTACTACCATCCACCTGGCCGGGATGAACAGACAGATGTAGAAATGTTATCAGAAATTATGGAGGCTAACAAGCTGGAAAACATAATAACCATGGGTGATTTCAATTACCCGGATATTGACTGTGTAAATGTAACAGGGCATGCCAGGGAGGTAAAATTCCTTGATGAAATCAAGGACTGCTTTATGGAGCAGCTGGTTCAGGAACCAACAAGAGTGGGAACAATTCTAGACCTAGTCTTTACTGCAGTGCATGACCAATGCAGAAGGTAGTGGTGCTGCGGCTCCTTGACAACAACGATCATAACAAGATCAAATTTGATATAAACTCTGGAGGAAGTACACAGAGGAAATCCAATACATTAGCATTTAACTTTCAAAAAGGAGACTATGATAAAATGAGAAGAACAGTGAAAAAAAAACTTAGAGGATCAGCTGCAAAGGTCAAAAACTGACATCAGGCATGGATGCTGTTCAAAAATACCATCCTCAAAGCCCAGGCCAAATATATTCCATGTACTAAAAAAGAAGGAAGGAATGCCAAACGACAACCGGCATGGTTAAAAACTGAGGTGAGCTCAATGGTTGGTGGTAAGGGTTCCCCATCGCATGGCCACACGGTATGAGTTCTTTTACTGCATGGCCATATGTGTCTGGGAGCCTTTTACCTGCTACAGTAAAAAGGGCCCTTGTGCACGGGAAAAACAGCCCAGCCGCTATCATAGGTCTCTTTTTCCTGCAGCTTGATAAAAGGACCCCTTAATTGGTCACTTTGCACTCAATTGGCACTAAGGATCTATTAATTAGCTTTAGCAAACCAATTGTTAGGTGCAGAAATGTCTTCCGAGGTATTCTATAAGCACTGCTCCTAACTTCAATGGCATGCAACTCCAAAGTGGGTGTGGCCATGGGAAGAGCATGGGCAGGTCAGGGACATAGCTAGAAGTTAAGCATGGCTTTTCTGTACGTAACTACCAGGACTTAGGTGTGAGCATTTACACCAGTCTGTGGCTGGCGTAGATTGTTTTGCCTAATTTTAGGTACAGAAATCTGCGCTTAGCTCAAATTCTGTAATGGCAGCACCGCATGGTGTTTCTGTTATAGAATTCACACTGACAGCAGATGATAACTTTGGGCACAGTTTACTGAAACTGGCCCAGTATGTGTGTGTATGTGGTATATTTATTAAAATTGCATATCTGAGGGGAGCTAGTTAAGGAACCAAGCTGTGAAACTCAACCTTTTGATATTTCACGATGGTTTTAAACTCCAGAGAAGTACACACTGTTCCTTGATCTGACACTCCTCTAAACCTCAGGTCTAAATGAAGAGCCAGCTTGGGTGTTATATGTGACTCGGAGCAGGTGTAAATGCTGGTATGGAAATTTCCTGTGGTATATATACATTATCATTACATAATATGGAAATACTTGTGGAATGCAGGCTTACAACCAGGGAAGCCCGGTTCAAATCTCACTGCTTCTCCTTGTGATTTTCGACATCAGTTAAACTGCCATTGCCTAGGGGCCCTTTTACTAAACTGCAGTAAAGATTAATGGGTGCATGCCACATCAAAAAATGGCTTACAAGGGGATGTGCTGAGGTGTCCCATGTTAATTTTGAATGTGTGTGTGCTATCCCTATGCTAAAAAATCGAAATTTATTTTATAGCGCCAGGATAGGTCTGGAGGTGGAGAGTGGAGGTTTTTTGTGCTAATCGGTTACCATAGCTACATTGCTGAATGCTAACCAATGTTCTTTGCACATGAGCCCTTACCACCTACATAATGGGTGGTGGTAGGAACTCATGCGTTAAAGGGTAAAATTAGCACGTGAAGTACACAGCAAGGTGGAAGTGAGACAGTACGAAATAACCAAGGTTTTCATCAGCTTCTGCTAAGGTCACGTTTATAGCCATGTCACTCTGGTCTATCGGTGTTTGTTCCTTAATGCACTCTTTGACATAACCCACTCATGTTTTTTGGTGGCTTACCGTGTTAGCAAGATCACATACCATCACAGGTCACATCTCTTGCTTAGCTTATTCAGGGGCCCTTTTACTAAGCTGTGTAAGTGTCTACGCATGCCCAACGCACACCAAAATGGAGTTAGTGCCTGGCTACCACGTGGCTCTTGTGGTAATTTCATTGTTGGCGTGCGTATGATACATGTGTCCGAAAAATAATTTTTACTTTCAGATGTGTATCAGACGCACGCCAAGTGGCATTGGACATACGTAGGTCATTACCTCCCGGTTACTGCGTGAGTCTTTACTGCTAGCTCATTGGCTGGTGGTAAGGTCGCAGACCCAAATGGACGCACAACAATTTTGATTTTGCCGCACTTCCATTTTTGGCAAAAATGAAAAAAGGCCTTTTTTATAGGCACGCTGAAAAATGGATCGGCACGCACCCAAAACCCATACCTAAACTACCGCAAGCCATTTTTCAGTGCACCTTAGTAAAGGATCCCTCAAACTTTACACAAATATACACCTAGCACTGGCATCAGCATCCGCTTCACTCCTATTCTTTTGCTCCATAAGTTTTTAAGCTGTTCACAAACATTAACTCACTGTTCATGCTCCTTTTATAAAGACATTTTTAAGAAATGCATACACATGTACCCAGCATTGTAAGCAATGCTGTAGCATTTTCTTTTTTATTTGTATTTTTCACTCCAAAGCTCTATGAGCTTTATGACCATTATACTAACAGTCCAGGGTTGATCACATACTGCCTCTCGGCTACCATATACTGACGCAGCTCAGACTTTTTCTATTACACTCACTTTTTATAGCAGGCACTTTGGTATAGATGCCTTTCATCACTTCTCTTTAGTTCACCACCGTTGTTCTTATTTATGTATTTATCTATCTTTGTTCATGTATGATATGCTAATTTTCTTGATGCGGTTTTTGTGTCATTTATCTTTTCTGTTTCACCATCGGGTGCAGCACATTCCCTCAGGCACTTAGTATCAATGACATCACACATGATCTTGAGTCATAATTGAACATTTCACTCAGTCTTGTCCAGTACAGTTATACACCATAAATAATGCTCTGAAACTTTACTCATTTCACAAACACACAGAGATAATCTGTTTTAACATTAGTATGTATATATGTATATATTTATTCTTTTTCATTTTAGTGATTTCATCACTAATGGAGTTTTTGAGTTGAAGGATTTGTATGTGCTTTAGATTATTCATATCATCATGTCTGTGTGGATATTTTTATACACAAGGTATCGTTTTATATATTTTTTTCTTTATACAATATGCTGTTTATTTAAGCTATGTTATATGTATTCTTTCTTATATACAGTGGGGGAAATAAGTATTTGATCCCTTGCTGATTTTGTAAGTTTGCCCACTGACAAAGACATGAGCAGCCCATAATTGAAGGGTAGGTTATTGGTAACAGTGAGAGATAGCACATCACAAATTAAATCCGGAAAATCACATTGTGGAAAGTATATGAATTTATTTGCATTCTGCAGAGGGAAATAAGTATTTAATCCCTCTGGCAAACAAGACCTAATACTTGATGGCAAAACCCTTGTTGGCAAGCACAGCGGTCAGACGTCTTCTGTAGTTGATGATGAGGTTTGCACACACGTCAGGAGGAATTTTGGTCCACTCCTCTTTGCAGATCATCTCTAAATCATTAAGAGTTCTGGGCTGTCGCTTGGCAACTCGCAGCTTCAGCTCCCTCCATAAGTTTTCAATGGGATTAAGGTCTGGTGACTGGCTAGGCCACTCCATGACCCTAATGTGCTTCTTCCTGAGCCACTCCTTTGTTGCCTTGGCTGTATGTTTTGGGTCATTGTCGTGCTGGAAGACCCAGCCACGACCCATTTTTAAGGCCCTGGCGGAGGGAAGGAGGTTGTCACTCAGAATTGTACGGTACATGGCCCCATCCATTCTCCCATTGATGCGGTGAAGTAGTCCTGTGCCCTTAGCAGAGAAACACCCCCAAAACATAACATTTCCACCTCCATGCTTGACAGTGGGGACGGTGTTCTTTGGGTCATAGGCAGCATTTCTCTTCCTCCAAACACGGCGAGTTGAGTTCATGCCAAAGAGCTCAATTTTTGTCTCATCTGACCACAGCACCTTCTCCCAATCACTCTCGGCATCATCCAGGTGTTCACTGGCAAACTTCAGACAGGCCGTCACATGTGCCTTCCGGAGCAGGGGGACCTTGCGGGCACTGCAGGATTGCAATCCGTTATGTCGTAATGTGTTACCAATGGTTTTCGTGGTGACAGTGGTCCCAGCTGCCTTGAGATCATTGACAAGTTCCCCCCTTGTAGTTGTAGGCTGATTTCTAACCTTCCTCATGATCAAGGATACCCCACGAGGTGAGATTTTGCGTGGAGCCCCAGATCTTTGTCGACTGACAGTCATTTTGTACTTCTTCCATTTTCTTACTATGGCTCCAACAGTTGTCTCCTTCTCGCCCAGCGTCTTACTGATGGTTTTGTAGCCCATTCCAGCCTTGTGCAGGTGTATGATCTTGTCCCTGACATCCTTAGACAGCTCCTTGCTCTTGGCCATTTTGTAGAGGTTAGAGTCTGACTGATTCACTGAGTCTGTGGACAGGTGTCTTTCATACAGGTGACCATTGCCGACAGCTGTCTGTCATGCAGGTAACGAGTTGATTTGGAGCATCTACCTGGTCTGTAGGGGCCAGATCTCTTACTGGTTGGTGGGGGATCAAATACTTATTTCCCTCTGCAGAATGCAAATAAATTCATATACTTTCCACAATGTGATTTTCCGGATTTAATTTGTGATGTGCTATCTCTCACTGTTACCAATAACCTACCCTTCAATTATGGGCTGCTCATGTCTTTGTCAGTGGGCAAACTTACAAAATCAGCAAGGGATCAAATACTTATTTCCCCCACTGTATATATAATTTTCCCAAACCTAGGTTCACTCAATTATACTGGTTGAGCTAGCATACAAGCAATTACCAAAAACAACCGTTATATTAATTATCAATCTTTATTCATATAACACATTAAATAATTCACATTATTGTTCAATACACAATTTTAAAATCCACTCACATCAACCCATTGATTCCAACAATCATCCACAATCATATTCTATTACAAAACATACTCTATTAAAATCATTCCACAAATTACATCATCAAAACCGTCATCAACACTGCTACAATATCCTTATTCCATGCTTTTGCTCCTTTTATAACTCCTTCTGTCAGGGATAGTATCTTACATCAGAGATAGTCCATATAGATAACTCTCTCCTCTTGTTAATAAATTTCAATGGATTCCACTAAAGTTTGCCAGCTCTATAAACACATGTTCAAGTCTTTTCCAAATCTTATTTTCTTCAAATCTTTTATTGGAATCCAAATAGTTCTCGATGACCATATCCTCTTAGTTTTTTTATCAAGCCAAACTTCAATATCCTTAATAACACTTTTCAACCGGCAGACTAGAGAAATATATGCATCAATGTTCATCTCTGCCGTGTCTATTGGTTTAATCCATGACCCAACACGAACGTGTTTCGCTCCCTTGAGCGTCTTCAGGGGTCAATTTCGGCTATCGCAGGCATTAGGCATTCGAGCGCAAGTCGCTTGCGGAAATGTCAAAGATGCCTACACGTGCGCACAAGCAATGTCAGGACCCAGTATTGTAATGTCAGTGATAGGTGTTTAAATGTGTTATATGAATAAAGATTGATAATTAATATAACTGTTGTTTTTGGTAATTGCTTATACATACATACATATATATATATATATATATATATATATATATATATATTTTTTTTTTTTTTTTTTTTTTTTTTTTTTAATATGTACTTGTGTTGTAGACCCCTGAGGAAGGCTCTCTAGCCAAAACACGGCCCATGTTTTATTTGTTACATTTGTACCCCACAATTCCCCACCTATTTGCAGGCTGTTTTTATTGGGTCAGATTTTCCATTGGCAAACAAACTTCTTGACACTTTTTCCCCTGGTCTGCCATGGTTACTTAGTACAGTCCCACTTCCACCTTGCTGTGTACATTTTGTTCTTTCCTTGTAGAAGGCGTGTGGATTCCTTTTTGGTTTTTTTCTTCGTTTAAAATTAGCATGTGGCCATTACTAGGGAAAATAGAAATATTTACATTTTATTTTTATTTATTTGGATTTTGTTCACACCTTTTTCAGTAGTAGCTCAAAGTGAGTTACATTCAGGTACACTGGATATTTGATTATTGGGTATTCATTATTTGAAAAGAAAATGAAATAACCATTACCTGTGGGTCGCAATAGTGTGCCTGCATCATGACATCAGCTAGGGGCCATTTTACTAAAGGCTTAGTACGTGGCTATCCAGATCTACCACCGGGCTATACAGGAGTCCAGCAGTAGTTCCTATCCCCAGCACACGCCATATCTGGTGCTATAAAAGTATTTCTATTTTTGTAACACTGGTGCTTACCCAGCGGTAAATCAGGCAGTGGCGCTTGCTGGCCGGTGACCACCAGGTTAGCGTGGGAGCCCTTACCGCCACCTCAGTGGATGGTGGTAAGTGCTCTTCCCCCCCCCCCCCCCCGATGTGGCCGCACAGCAAGTGGTTCACTTACCGCACGGCCATTTCTTTCCTAGCAAAAAAGACAACCTTTTACCTGCTGTGGTAAAAGGGGGCCTCAGCACACTTAAAAAAAAACACGCTGATGCTAACGCAGACCCCCTTTTCCCACTGCTTAATAGCAGGACCTCCAAAAGAGGACAGTTACCTGAGTGTGTTACAATCCCTCATCATTCAAGGAGCAAAAATGTTCAACTACCAAATAGTATACAAGTGAGCATTCTTTGACAGATCTGCCAAAGGTTGACAGTGCTTCCTTAATGGAAAAGAACAACTGAATGTGTAATATGATTTTTTTAAATCTATGATTTTATGATTTTCCTGTCTCACTTAATCTGCTCTAACTGTATGCTACTGGAAGCAAAACCCATATTCAGCAGCAACACGGTGTCTAGGATTCTACATTTTCATCTGTAAGGGGGTCATTTTACAAAGGCATGCTAGCATTTTTAGCGTGCACTAAAAATAAGCATGCGCTAAACAACAGAGATGTCCATAAATTTCTATGTACAATACTTAATAGTTGGCCGATTCAATTAATGATTGGACTGGTCAAAATATATCTCAACAGTTAACTAAGCCAGTCCACAATAAATATATTATTATGTTTCTTCACCACATATATATTTCTTTAAATATTGTTCACAAAATCCTCAGCAGTCAATGTAATCTTATAATGTTGCTATATTTTTATAGAGTGCCTCAGTGATGTGTGTCGTCCACCACCCTTGCAGGCTTTATGTGGCGACCGATATTAACATCAACCTCTTCATTAGCCCAATTTATTCTTTTATAGGCTACTTAAACTATAATTTATATAGACACTTTAGCACTTATCTTATCTGTCGGACTTGGGGGTATCACTGCCCGACATGCATGTTTCGCTTGCAATGGCAAGCTGTCTCAAGGACCTACCCCCGGTAGTCTTCCTAAACTAAGAACTATGGTGGAGCTGGCGCTAGGAAGACTACCGGGGGTAGGTCCTTGAGACAGCTTGCCGTTGCAAGCGAAACATGCATGTCGGGCAGTGATACCCCCGAGTCCGACAGATAAGATAAGTGCTAAAGTGTCTATATAAATTATAGTTTAAGTAGCCTATAAAAGAATAAATTGGGCTAATGAAGAGGTTGATGTTAATATCGGTCGCCACATAAAGCCTGCAAGGGTGGTGGACGACACACATCACTGAGGCACTCTATAAAAATATAGCAACATTATAAGATTACATTGACTGCTGAGGATTTTGTGAACAATATTTAAAGAAATATATATGTGGTGAAGAAACAGAATAATATATGTATTGTGGACTGGCTTAGTTAACTGTTGACATAAATTTCTATGGGCATCTCTAGTGTTTAGCATGCACTAATCATTAGTGCGTACTAAAACCACTAGCACACCTTTGTAAAATAGCCCCTAAGTGATTAGCCTTAACTGTGCTTTGAGAAAAGCATCAATATCAAATAATCTTGACAGCTGTTGCTGGACACTTGATAGTAATATGGGGAAATTAAAGAAATTAGGAGAAGGCAAAGAAGTCATAATCTAAATGTGTTTTTTTTGCTTGTCATTTTAATAGAATATGGTTTAATATATTTCCCAGCGTTGTTTTAGTGCTATGTTTTTTTTTTTTATTCAGATATACAGTGTGGTAGAGGTTTCAGAAAACAGAAACCAAAGAATTGAAATGAATAATGCAAAAGCTCTGGTACAAATGGCCAACAGTGTAATTTCCTGAATGAGTTCAGCAGTCCTTGCTAGGATATCAGGTTCTGGCTTAGTGTGCTGATCAATAAGCACAATAATTTTTTCCTTGATTCAGCAGTACGTTTTTAATGTATTGTATATAGGTGATTGGAGCACTCTACTACAAACCACAAATTGCAGGCAATCCGGTGTTATTGCATAGTCGGTATACATGATTGGTGGTTGAATCTATGTAGCCACAGAGTATACCGGTGAAGTTCTTATCCGCTCTGCTCCTGCAGTCTTCATTAAAACTTGCTCCAGAGTGAGTTTGAACATCTAAGTTCATTCCCTTTGAATTTCAAATACATTCATAGCGTTTGAAACTCAGATGGAATACATTTCAAATCTTTTGGGGGAATGTTAAATGAGGTTGTGCTTTGTATTATACTTCAAGAGTAGGAAATCTAATGAATATGACTTAACGCAAATTCAAGCATTAAAGACAATAGGGATTTGAACCCACAGTGCACAGTTTACAAGGACACAGGCTTTCTAAATCACTTAAGCTTAGTTCACTCACATAACATCATGATTGTATTAATTAGGTTATTAAGCCACCAGTGAGAAAGCCAAACAGATTAACATAGAAACATAGTAGTTGGCAGCAGAAATAGACCAAATGGTCTTTACCATATTCCTTTCTTTGTTGTTGTGTTTGCATAAGCATCAGTATGGCTGAGCAATTTTCTTAAATGATTGAGGGGCCTTTTTACTAAAGTGTGTTAAGCAATTAGAGGTCCTTTTACTAAGCTGCATTAGTTTTGCCATCTGTGTGTGATAACTTCTGCAGTAATTATTTTTTGTAATTTTTTGGGGGGAGGGGGCATAAGGGATAGAGAATGGGGGTGGATATAGTAATCAGCTAGTGTGTGCACATTACTGCCGTGCTAACTAGTTAGCATGTCTATAACGTGGGAGCCCTTATTACAATCTAAATAGGAGGCGGTATGCGCTCCCATAATCATTTTTTTAAATGGTCACATGCTAATGTTGACATTAGTGCATGAACTCAACTTTACAATTTTATAGGGGACTGAGTCTTCTTATTGATTATACCCACACTCAAATCTAAACAAGGTTCTAAATAAATATCATATGCACACTCTTTTTATGAAAAGGAGGAAAAAGCCTCGAGCAAACTCTTGGACTCAACAAACAGTCTTCAAGGAGTTGGACTTCCTCATCATCGGCAAAAAACCTCCTGGGGTTCTTAATAATTCTTTTCTATATTTCAAACTCTCAAACTAGGTATAAATTCAAACTTAGCTTTGTAGTATTGATCTTAGCACGTTTCTCCAAGAGTTGGCCATGATCAACGGCGGCCAGCGTTTCGAATTGCCCTTTTTGCTTCAGGATCACAGGCCAATAAATCTGGAATCAAAGCAAAAATACTTAAGTATTGAGTAGTGAAATGGTTCCCCATCTTATTCCTCATATTACTTTAGTGTGCTTACCTCCGCTCAATCTAGCCGGCGGAAGCTACTAAGACGCCCTTCCTTGAAAATGGCGGGTTCTTAAAGAATTACAGATGTCACACGTCATTCTTACGTTGTGTTTAAGATAACTACCATAAATCTTCATCAAGTGTGACTCTTAAAATTTTAATTATTTAATGGACCTTTAAACAAATTACTCCAATGTTAATAAATCAAAGAAAATGGATCCATTCAATTTTGAATTAAGACCGATTAGAACAGAAGCATTTAATTTAAAAATCCATCTTTGTTCATTTTGTAACAGAGTCCGACGGCTTACAGAGTCACTCTGCCAGTGATTTGTTGTAATACTAGACATCGAAGGGTATTAAGCTGATGCTGGTGTTCTTCGCAATGTACTGCTAAAGGAGAGGCACTTTTTACAGTTTTAATCGCACTATTATATTCCACTAGTCTAACAAGGGTCCGTGAAGTTTGACCAACATAAATTTTGTTGCATGGGCAAATAATGTAATACATAACAAAATCTGATTTGCATGTGGTATTTATCTTCAATTTATATGTCTCTCTAGTGGTTGGGTGTGTGAAGCTTGTGGTTTCTATCATCAAATCACACATCCCAAAGGCATTACACTTTTTATGGGTGTATTTTGTACTGTTTGAAGTCCTTTCAAATTGGTCTGAGATATTCCTGTATATACTACATTTGCATATTCCAGCTGTAAATATTAAAAAATAGAAACCATCTAGAGCGCCAACAGATTTTAGATTTATCAATATACAGGCTCAAACGATGTCCCTATATCCAATCAACAACCTCCCAAAGGCATGTTTGAAGATTTGAAAATTTAGGGTAAATGTGCTGAGTCCTATCTACTTGAGGGTATCATCCACATAGCAATAGATGTTGAGTCCAAAAGCTTGAATGAGTTCAATTAGTGGACTGAGAAATATATCGAATAAGTTGAGAGAAAGGGCTGATTGCTGTGGTACTCCACATTTAGACCAAAAGATTTTTGATCTTGTCGATCCTAAAAAAAACTTGAAATGTTCTCTAAGTGAGAAAAGATGTAAATCATTACAAAGTGTATATATCGCAAAAAGGGGAGTAGAGAGTATTAATACTATGTAACACCACAATTTCTCATATATAATGGTAATAGGTACTTTCATAAGACTAAAGTTCTGTGAAGTGCATAATTTAAATTTTTTTGAAAAAAAGGGGAAAAAGCCTCTGAAAGAAGTCCAACCACCAACCCAAACAGTCATTAATGAAAACGAGGGTTGAGGAAGATCAAAGGGCAGATATATATCTTCACTGGCATAAAAAAAAACCTTATCTGTTTATTTAAATATAGAGGCGCTGACCTCACAGAACTGACTTAAGATGGATCCTCAAAAAAGTGAAAAAGGTTACTCAACTTAAATCTCAAATACAAAGAGCAACGATGGTCGGTCCGTCACACCGACTTTGGCCAGAGTTTTGCTGTATTCATACTTTGCTGGAAAAGTTAAATTAGAGATAGGCCCATAGGTTGTCATGTCTACAGTATCCCCTTTAGGAGTTTTTAAACTTGAATGTACTCATGCATGCTTCCATGCTGTTCAAACTGTTCTTCTTAATGCCATCTCTCCTACTCTTATTCCTTTTATCTGTCACATTCTCAACCTCTCACTTTCCACTGCGACTGTCCCTGCTGCCTTTAAACATGCTGTGGTCACACCTCTCCTTAAGAAGCCTTCACTTGACCCTACTTGTCCCTCTAATTACCGACCCATCTCCCTCCTTCCTTTTCTCTCCAAATTACTTGAGCGTGCTGTTCACCGCCGCTGCCTTGATTTTCTCTCCTCACATGCTATTCTTGACCCATTACAATCTGGTTTTCGCCCTCTCCACTCAACCGAAACTGCGCTTACTAAAGTCTCCAATGACCTATTACTGGCTAAATCCAGAGGTCAATATTCCATCCTCATTCTTCTTGATCTTTCCGCTGCTTTTGACACTGTCGATCACAACATACTTCTCGATACCCTGTCCTCACTTGGATTCCAGGGCTCTGTCCTTTCCTGGTTCTCTTCCTACCTCTCCCTCCGCACCTTTAGTGTTCACTCTGGTGGATCCTCTTCTACTTCTATCCCTCTGCCTGTCGGCGTACCTCAGGGTTCTGTTCTTGGTCCCCTCCTCTTTTCTATCTACACTTCTTCCCTTGGTTCATTAATCTCATCCCATGGCTTTTCCTACCATCTCCTTGCTGATGACTCCCAAATCTACCTTTCTACCCCTGATATCTCACCTTGCATCCAAACCAAAGTTTCAGCGTGCTTGTCTGACATTGCTGCCTGGATGTCTCAACGCCACCTGAAATTAAATATGACCAAAACCGAGCTTCTCATTTTCCCCCCCAAACCCACCTCCCTGCTCCCCCCGTTTTCTATTTCTGTTGATGGCTCTCTCATTCTCCCTGTCTCCTCAGCTCGAAACCTTGGGGTCATCTTTGACTCTTCTCTCTCCTTCTCTGCTCATATCCAGCAGACCGCCAAGACCTGTCGTTTCTTTCTTTACAACATCCGTAAAATCCGCCCCTTTCTTTCCGAGCACTCTACCAAAACCCTCATCCACACCCTTGTCACCTCTCGTTTAGACTACTGCAATCTGCTTCTTGCTGGCCTCCCACTTAGTCACCTCTCCCCTCTCCAGTCGGTTCAAAACTCTGCTGCCCGTCTCATCTTCCGCCAGGGTCGCTTTACTCATACTACCCCTCTCCTCAAGACCCTTCACTGGCTCCCTATCCGATTTCGCATCCTGTTCAAACTTCTTCTACTAACCTATAAATGTATTCACTCTGCTGCTCCCCAGTATTTCTCCACACTCGTCCTTCCCTACACCCCTTCCCGTGCACTCCGCTCCATGGATAAATCCTTCTTATCTGTTCCCTTCTCCACTACTGCCAACTCCAGACTTCGCGCCTTCTGTCTCGCTGCACCCTACGCCTGGAATAAACTTCCTGAGCCCCTACGTCTTGCCCCATCCTTGGCCACCTTTAAATCTAGACTGAAAACCCCCCTCTTTAACATTGCTTTTGACTCGTAACCACTTGTAACCACTCGCCTCCACCTACCCTCCTCTCTTCCTTCCCGTTCACATTAATTGATTTGATTTGCTTACTTTATTTATTTTTTGTCTATTAGATTGTAAGCTCTTTGAGCAGGGACTGTCTTTCTTCTATGTTTGTGCAGCGCTGCATATGCCTTGTAGCGCTATAGAAATGCTAAATAGTAGTAGTAGTAGTAGTCCAGTAGTCAGACTCTGATTTACCATAAAAAGCAACAATGGGACAAGTCCATGCTTAGTCATTTTTATCCATGACATAAGAACATATGAATAACTGTACTGGGTCAGACCAATGGTCCATCTAGCTAGTATCCTGCTTTCAAAAGTGGCCAATCCAGGTCACAAGTTCCTGGCAAAGACCCAATTAGTAGCAATATTTCATTCTACCAATCCCAGGACAAGTAGTGGCTTCCCCAATGTCCATCTCATGGCACTGGATCAAGAGTGTTATTAATTCTCTTAATTTTTTATAATAACTTTTAAAATGTGACCAAAGAATGTTCCTGAAACAATTTCAACAGTGATAATTGTGAATTTTGGCTCAAAAATCCATCCGCCATAGTTGTGAAATTCTTTGATAAAATACCTGAATTTAAAACTTCTGTTTTCTGCTTTAAAAAAAAACAGCTAATTGATCTGCCAATGGCATTTGTATGTGCTCAAGATTTATTTAAGTGTGTTAAGAATTTGAAACAATTGATGAGCAAAATTATCACTCATATTGTTTTCCATAATACTTCCTTTTTGCCATCTTGATTTGTTGACTATAATATCTCCCATGCACTTTATATATTTGATATCTTTCTGATGTTCTCTTTTTACACCATATTATCTCATAACATCTGAGCTGTCTTTTTAATACTTGTAAATAAACTCTCTTGATACAGCCGTTCAATGTCCTTGTTTTTTGTTTTGTTTTGGTGTTTTTTTTAAATTGTTTTCTCTGTGCAATTGCATCCATCTCCGCATTTAAAATCTTAACCAATCTTCCACTTGGGATTTCATAAAGAAGTCCTCTGTAAATAACGTACAAAAAAGGCGTTAGAGTTTCTGGATCTATTTTATACCACTCTCTCACATAGACGATGTCATTATAATTTAATTGGAATCCTTCTTGAATAACACCCACTGAAAATCTTATTAAACATGATCTGTCCAAGAATATGGTAACACACTAAAACCTGCACATTCTAAAGTACTTTTAACCATACAGTTTATAGTTGTATTTTCAATGACACTCAGATAGTGCTGCTAAAAATGTGGTTAGATTGCTTCAGCATAACATTGACATTCGCACATCAGTCAGTCTATTTATCACACCACTCTTTCTCTATTTAAATAACACAATAACACTTTCTTTGGAATAAAATTTGGCTGCAGCTTTATTCACCAAACATCAATAAATAACACAACTCCACTTAACATCTTCTTAGTAACATATAAATCTTTTATCACCAGGTTAATTTCCCAGAGCGGTTCAATAGTGCTAAGCCATTCGGTAACAAAACTGGCTCACTTTCCCCCACATTACCCCCTTCTCCCCATGTGACTTACGGTGCCGTCAAGCCACATCTTACTCATGGCGGTTCCACCCCCGAGTTCTTTTCCATTCCATATATTTCACAATATTCATTTAACCGCCTCTGGTGCCTTTTAACCCCTCATACAGGCCCCTTCAAAAGCTGTTACCAATCCCCCGACTACTCTCCGCCCTCTCCCCTTCTAACTACCCCCAACCTTTTCTCCCACAGCACCCAACTCACCAACTACGTCGGCCAGGCTGGGAAGGGTCATCAAAATCACACCTATCCACCCTCACCTTCTCCTACCCACCTGCCTAATACTTTTGAGCGCCAAAGCCCCTTATCCTATCTTATCCTCTTCCCGTTTCAACCAATCTCCATCCCTTTACTTTAACCAATCCCTTTCCTTCTGTTGCTATCCTGCATAAGCTCATCCTACCCTGCCCACCACCCTCCCTGTTCCTACCCTTTCTTCCCACAGCCCTTCTCATTCTATACTAGACTGACTTTCTGCCTCAGTCAATGTTATTATCCCCACAGCTTAAACTGTGAGGGTTTCCCTATCCAAACAGTGCTGAGTCTGAATCTGGGTAGATTCAGGAGTTACCCAGTTAGCAACAATATTCAATCTGCTAACCAGGTACCTTACTGGATAAAGTTAGGATGGTGAAAAATCGGTCAAACCTTTGCCCAGGTAGTTATTTGAGTACCAGTCTGAATACAGCTGGTACCTGAATAAGTGCCATCTGCTGTATTATATTAGGGGGCCCTTTTACTAAGCCGTGTAAGTGTCTATGCGTGCCAAAATAGAGTTACCACACGGCTATTGCGTGGCTCTTGTGGTAATTTCATTTTTGCTGTGTGGCCAAAAAATAATTTTTATTTTCTGCCACGCATATCGGATACTCACCAAGTGGCATTTGTCGCATATAGGTCATTACCACGTGAGACTTTATCACTAGGTCAATGGCTGGCGGTAAGGTCGTAGACCCAAAAGGGACACATGGCAATTTTGATTTTGCTGCACGTCCATTTTCGGCAAAAATAAAAAAGGCCTTTTTACAGGCGCACTGAAAAATGGATTGGCGTGTGCCCAAAACCTGCGGTACCCAAAACCTGCGCCTACACTACCGCAAGCCATTTTTCAGCGCACCTTAGTAAAAGGACCCCTAAGATATTCAGCACTGGTATCCGGGTAAAGCCCGATGCTCAATATTTGGGTCTAAAAAGCCTGCAGCGGCCTGCGTCAAAAGTGTTGACCACTGTGGACTGAATATTGACCTGACTGCATTCATCTGCCTATACTTGGTGGGATATACTTGGCTCTTTAAAATACATAAACCATATTTAATTCATACCATATAGAAGGAGTGCAAAGAAAAAATGTATCTTTAAACTCATACAAATATATTTTCCTAACAAATAAGGCCAGGTGATGACTTTAAAGTCAAATGGACAAATATATATTATAGAAGAAGTATGTATAACAAGGTGAGTTTCAGTGTACTCTCATGTTGTTGTGCTATCATCTAATTTAGATAAGGCCAAAAATCAGTCACTGAATGACATTGCTGAACTGGCAAATGTCTCTGTTATTGGAGGTCATTTGAAGTTCACAATCATGTACTGGTTGCTTCATATCAAGGGAAAGAAAGGTAACACCTTTCCTTCAGGTGTTATAGGTATGTTTATTTTTAATAAGGGAAGAATAAAGGGAAAAGATTAATGGAAGCTGCATTTCAACAACCATCTGAAGGCTTTATGAATCCTTCTTCAGTTATTTGAAATGAATTGAGATCTGGCTTAGCCCTCAGCTATACACTTTTATCTCTTTCTAGTTCATCTTTTATTTCACTCTCAATATATAGATGTTTAGATGAATATGTTTAGTCAGTACAACTTATTGTTCAATACATTTACCCCCCTAGCAGCTGCCGTGCAGCTCAGTAAACAGGGAGGTTATTGTATTATGGTGCTTCTATGGTCTATTTTAAAATTTTCCATAGTATATAATGCAGATTTCTAGTAGCATTATTGGTCCTGGTCAAGTTATAATGTGCACACTTAAAAAGCAATTCTATAGCTAGACACCTGAGGATAGGTGCCCTATTGTGCATGTAAATGTACCAAAAACAGCACTTACATGGATAAGCACCCTAAGTGCTATTCTATAAGGGCTCATGCACGTACAATAACATGCAACTGCAAGGGGGAGGAGGCATACACATGGGCAGGACTTGATCGTGACTCTCAGTATCACATGCAACATAGAATACTTGAAGTTACGTACACCCTTGCCACCATTAAGTATGCTTAGTTAAGCTAGCTCTAAGTCTGGTGTAACTGTGGGTGCTTAAATGAAGGTGCACCAATGCCAGGTCATGCTAATATTCTAAAAATAAATGTGTGGGCTCCCAGATACTATTATAAAACAGATGCTCCCCACGTGGAATCATAGAATTACAACCTTACTGTGGCAGAGTGACTTTATTTATTTATTCATGACATTTATACCCCACATTAGCCCGAAATAGACTCAAGTTCAATATGGCTTACAAACAATAAAGTGAATAAAACATAATAATGTACAGAATATAGCACAAATTACAATGTTCAAGAAACAAATTACTACATGTGCAGTAAGTAACCAGGGATTTAAACTATCTCAAGGACAAATAATTAAGGGTGGATAGGTGAGAGCATAATTAGGCAGGACTAGATGGGAAACGAGATTAAGAAAAGGGTGTGGGTAAAATTCAAATACAGTTGTGTTTTTAGAAGACTTCTAAAAGTTAGGTAATCATCTGTAAACTTGTTTGATTTAGGAAGAGAATTCCAAAGTTTGGTGCCTTGATAGGAGACATTAGCAGAATGAATTGTTTTATATATCACATTCTTACAGATAGGGAAATGTAACACAAGATATTCGCTAGATAATGAAACAGCATTACGAGGGGGTAATTCAATAAGGTATTCATATAATATGGGGCTTAACCAAACAGAATTTGGTAAATGAAAACACATAATTTGAAATATATTCTATCTCTTATTGTTAACCAATGTATCTCATATAAAAGAGAAGTGGCTTTGACTTTTTTTCCCTTCTCTTGGTGGCCCCCCAACAGATCCTCCTTTCCCCACAAACATTACACCATTTTTGAAGCATGATGGCTGTGGTAAAGATGTGTGGGGTCAGTTAGAAAAAGCTTCAGCTGATATTGTGGTACAGAGGAAGTTCCAAGATGGTGCTGAGTCCTTGATACTTGACCATCAGCTGTGTGATTGGAGAGTGTAACCCCGCAATGGTTGTGGCTTGTTTGCTGCTGCTGTGGGTCTAGAGAAGCAGCAGCAGTGGTGGAGTGGGGGGAGATGGGGAAGGTTCCAGTACCCCAGTTGCGTGGCAGTGAAGAACTGCTTCACAGCAGCTTAAGAAATGATGCGCAGCAGTGCAGCTGCAGAACTTAAAGGAAACACTTGGGGAGAGGGTTATTTTTCCTTGCAAATGAATTTAATGTATTTAATAATATATTTGAGCCTTCTCAATTATTTATATTCTTGGCCAGGAAACGGCAGTCAAGTACCCCTGTAGGCTCACTCTGATATGTAATGTGAGGGTGGATTGGTATGTTGTGTGCTGTATTGCATTTATACTTTAATTTGGTAGTTTTTCCTGCTAATCATGTTAAGAATCCTCTCCTATTTTTGAGGATTTGATAGAGAATTTTCTCAGTATGTATTTTTCACTCTCTTTTTCTGTACAAGTATGATATTTGGTAATTTGTATGGAAATATTGATTTAAAAAAAACCTGGGATTGGTAGCTTGGAATGTTGCTACTATTTGGGCTTTTGCCAGGTACTTGTGACCTGGATTTGCCACTGTTGGAAGCAGGATACTGGGCTGGATGGACCATTGGTCTGACCCAGTATGGCTATTCTTATTTAGTTCATGTTTCATTCCAAAGCTGTAATTTTTTACAGGCATACTAAAAAATGGATCGGCGTCAGTGCATTTTTTTCTAGCAAAAAAGGTGTCCAAATGCTAGGCCACCATTCAGGGGTGGGGTGATCACTGAGAGATCCACCCCAGAATAGCCAGGCCCCCTGCAACCAGTCACAGAATCTATGATAAGGCAGAATTGGTGTGTAGAGCCTGAACTCTTTCCTTAAAATTTGGCGTCCATAGGTCAATTTTAGCAGACAGTGGAAAAGGTGCCGCTACTCATTACCCCCAAGTACCCCCTCAAAAAAAAAGCCCTGATCGGCGCACTCCCAAAACCCTCGCCTACACTACCGCAAGTCATTTTTCAGCACACCTTTGTAAAAGGACCCCTATGTTTTTGGTACCTGAGAATAAAATAAAGCTTAGAAATAGAGAATAATTGTTAATGACAGGTTGGGTGGAGTGGGGTAGGCAAATAGGGATTACAAAAGTGTACTGCCTCACATTTCAAGCTGTTAAGAAATAACAGGTTATCCTTGAGCCATGAGGAAAGAGAATTCAGACAAAGTGTTGAGAGCATGTAGAGAATTTGGATGTTGTCTGTATAATAGTACAGATGACAGCCTAGGGATTGGATAATAAGAAGAGGGACAAGGAAAATTTGAATAAGTTGGGATGAGAATTGACCCCTGAGGAACACCACATGTAGCAGAGTGAATGATTAAAAGACTGCTGTTGTAAGAGATTTGAAAAGAATGCTCTGAGAGATATGATTTGAACCATTGAAGAACAATCCCAGAAATGCCAATACTGTGTAGATGGGTAAGAAGAAGGTTGTGATCTACAAAATCAAAGGCTGATGAGAACTCTAACAATACTGGAACTAAAGAGCTACATTGGTCTAGAGATGTATAGATTTAGTTGTACAGTGCTATGAGGATTGATTCTGTACTAAGGCTTGTTGGAAACCCTCCCTGATAGGAGTTTAAAGACAAGGGGTTTCTTGATGTGAGAGGAGAGCTGAGTGTGAACTACTTTTTCCAAGAGCTTACTAAAAAAATGGCAGATTGGAGATGAGGCAAAAACTAAGTTCTAAGTGTGGTTTCTCGAGAAGAGGAATAACCAAAACACATTTCCAGTCTTGAGGAAGTTGACCTATGTGGAGACAATGCTGGTGAACTGGAAAAATTATGTGGAGAATAGATGTGGAAAATCATTTAATTAGATGTGTAGGCCAGGGATCAAGCATTGTAGATGTTGTATTTAAGGCTTGTGTTGCTTCTGTTAGTTTGCACAATGTTAAGGAAAAGATGTCCAGGAGTTGTGTGGGAGGTGAGGCGAAGATGGAGGAGAAATTGTAGTTAACTGTGGTTCGGATGGGGGTACACCCAAACTACTGTGGAGGATATTGATTTTGTTCTGCTAGCCTTTAACAAGGGGGTCAAGAGATAAAGAATCAGAAGAATGAGAGGAAGATTACTTAATTTAAGTGCAATATAGTCAAGTATTTTGCAGTTTATTAGATGCTTTATTGATTTCAGTAGCATAGTATTTCCATTTGACAGCCTATATGGAGTGGTGATACTCCTTGTATTGTGCATGAAAGGTGATAAGGAAAAAAGCTGTTCATCTCTTACACTAACGTTCTGTATTGTACCATGGTGAGTGGTCTCTTTTTGCGCATGGAGATAGTCTTATGCAGTAGTGCAACAGTATTAACTGTGTGGGAAAATGAAGAATGAAGTGCTAGAGACATAACTTGTAATCTACTCTGTGGATTTTGTGTATGGAGGCCTAAAGTGTGTGTTGTTCTTTTCTTTTCCAAGGAGACATGTAGGTAGTTGTAAAATAGGCTCATAAGTTAACATTTGGGAAAGGAGGCAGAAGATCTTCTGGATATTTCTGCTTCTGACTTCCATTCCTATTGGATTGATACCTACAGAATTGTTTGTGAATTGATAATTACAGCATTTTGTTTTTGGTTTTGACTATTTGTCGAGTATTATAGGGCTGCATTTAATTTAAGTGATGTGTTTGAGGAACATATTTAATGCATAACATGGCTTTATAAATTTAATTTTTAGACATTTGTCCTTTACTGTTGACTTTCTGTGACTGACCTGTCTTATGATTAAAATGAGATTTGCTATGACTATTTAGCAGCTTTGACTGACAGCTGCAGTGAGTTGGCAAGCAGTTTATTTAGTCTTTCCACAAGTGGTATGAGCATCTCTCTATTATGTGTTAGATTTGCATGCACTACATGAAACACAAAGCCATCTCATGCATACTCATCACAAATGTCCTGAAAACCCAACTAGCCTAAGGTTTCCCTAGGACAGGTTTAGGAATTGCTGAATTAGACTATTCTTTGAGCTGTGCAGAAGTCTCTCTATTTGAGGGAAGAATAGCTAGTATTTCTCTATTTAATTTTATATTTGAACAACTTTGTAAAAGGAGTAATTTATAGTACAGTGGAGGAGTAGCCTAATGGTTAGTGCAGTGAGCTGAGATACTAGGAAACTGGGTTCAATCCCTACTACAGCTCCTTATGATCCTGTGCAAGTCACTTGACCCTCCATTGCTCCAGGTACAAAAACCACCTAAGATTGTGAGCCCACTAGGGACAGAGAACATCCCTGTATGTGTACAGTGCTGTGAGTGCCTAGTAGTGCTACAGAAATGATAGTAGTAGTAGTAGTAGTAGTAAATCAAATAGTGATGTTATATCGATGTCTGAAAATGCACTTCTGCCACTGGTTTGTGTACAATGAAGAAATATCTTTCTTTGGGACCGCTGGCTAATGCTTTACAAGCCTATTGGCTATAGGGAGGGAGATCTTAATATATTATTGTAGTGTTCACTTTCATACCTCCTTACTTCATAAATGTGAACACACACATAAAAAAGGCAATTCTGTAAGGTGCACCTAAATGTAGGAACATAAGAATAGCCATACAGGGTCAGACCAATGATCCATCTAGCCCAGTATCCTGTTTCCAACAGTGGCCAATGCAGGTCACAAGTACCTGGCAGAAACCCAAACAGTAGCAACATTCCATGCTACCAATCCCAAGGCAAGCAGTGTCTTTCCTCCATATCATCTCAAAGCAGACTATGGACTTTTCCTCCATGAACTTGTGCCAACCTTTTTTAAATCCAGATATGCTAACTGCTGTTACTACATCCTCTGGCAAAGAGTTCCACAGCTTAACTATTCATTGAGTGAAAAAGTATTTCCATGTAACCTCCTTGAATGTCCCCTAGTTTTTGTACTTTTGGAACAAGAAAAAAATCGATTCACTTCTACTCGTCAACCAGTTGATGTCAAAGTTTATAGAATAGTGGCACTTACAAGCGGGATTGGTGGCATTAATTAGCTCATACACACTTAAGTGCTTGGTGTTATTCTATAAAATTGGTACTGTGCATAATTGAAAGTGAGCCGTAACTGTAGGTGGAACATGGGCATGTCACCATGCGATGTGTGCAACTTATAGAATACTGTTAGTTGCATGCACTGCATGGTGCACTCAGGTGCAAAAATTAATGCCAGCCGTTGATCTGGCATAAGTGGTTGTGCCTACGTTTTGGCATTCCAAAGCAGCTTTGCACATGTATTATGTGACAGGTTACACACACCTCAAAGTAGTTACAGAATTGGCCTCCTGCTTGCTTAAACCATCCTGAGCTGGCTGGTTGCCAATATCCAGCAGTATTTCTTGGATGAAAATGCTTAAACTCAAGTTAAATGCAGATAAAACTACATTTTTATTGATTAGCCATTCAGCTTTGGGGGGGGGGGGGGGGGGGGGGGGACAGTGTTAGAATCAATCAGATATAATTTCAGTTTTCTCCATTCATACAAGTTTTGGGTATTTTACTAGACTCTAGATCAGTGGCATTCCTAGGGTGGCTGACACCCGGGGCAGATCGCCAATGCGCCCCCCCCCCCCGGGTGCAGCATGACCCCCCCCTGGCGAAAGGCCACCTAGTGCGACCCCCCACCACCCGGTGAAAGGCCACCTCCCCCCGGCGAAAGGACACCCCCCCAGGGTGCATTTTTACCTGCTGGGGGGGTGGGGTGCCGCGCGCCTGTCTGCTTTTCTCGTTCCATGCTCCCTCTGCCCTGGAACAGGAAGGCTCTGTCTATATTCTGCAGGAGTGATAAAAGTGAGATATTCTGCTAATCTTTAGTTCTGTATAGGGATTTGTAGCAGTCTGACTTGTTCTGTTTTTCCAACAGGAAGTATATTGGTATAATTGGATGCCACCTTTTATAGATAAGGCTATCCCTGTTTGAGTCCTGGATTCTACTTTGTATCCCTCTGCCCAACACTTAAAAACCCTGGTCTCATACACACTGCACCCAGATAACCCTCAGTTTTGACAAATACCATTCCCTCTCTCCCTCAGCTCCCTGACTGGAACTCTTACGATCCCCCCCCCCCCCCCCCCCGCCCCAGTGTGCACTGTCTTGGAGAAGATAGTATTACAGGTGTTCATCTAAATATTTCTGCCCAGGGCCCATTCAGCCCTAGCTGCACCACTTCTTAGACTGTCCAAATGTAGAAGATATGTTGTATGCAACATGAAATTCTGACCAGCCTTCAGGAGTCACAAAAACCCTACTACTAGATCTGCTAAAGAAATAAATTATGAATTAACATATCCAATTCACTAATACATTCTCCTCTCACTGTTTCTTTTGCTCCCTGGAACTCTCTCACACACACTCTCTCTATCTCCTCTTTTCACTCCCTCTCTTTCAGTGTTCAACCTTTTCATGTCTGCTTGTGTGTAAAAGGCATAGATCCAAGATTGTGTAGAAAAGTAGCAGACCAGACGAAAGACGTCTGTCAACAATTTTATTCACCACAACATATAAAAAAATGAAACCTAAAAGCCCCAATTCAGCCTAAACATGGCCATTTTGGGCTTTTAGGTTTCATTTTTACATGTTGTGGTGAATAAAATTGTTGACATCTTTCATCAGGTCTGCTACTTTGATTTAAACCTGCCAGGCTTACTCAGAGGGTGCAGTGAATCTGACTGTAATAGCATACCTGTTCAGTCAAGTTTGCTTCTTTCTCACTAATGTCTCTGTTTAAGAAACAAATGTTGCCCTGGAAAGTTGGAATAAGTGTTTAGAGTGTGTTGTAGAATTACAATTGACATAATATTTTTGTGTTATAGAAAGATGCTTTAGTGGTAGAATAAAACCACCCTTCCACTATGTAGGCAAGCAGCTGGTGCTAGCTATAACATACCTTGTTCATTCACAAAGGGCTTTTGAACATTTTCTGCCTACAGGGAAAAAAGGCCTTGTCTATGTCTAATAAAACCAGGGGGCGCTATTCAGCCTGTGGCAGTCAGCAGTTTTAAAGCCATTAACAGCCATGGGCTGAATTAGACCCATGTATTCAGTACTGGGCTATGTTCAGTCATTCTCATTGAATATCTGAGGTCTTCAGCAGATCCTGAAGTTATATATATATAATATCTGATATGCTGTACTGGCATCTGCAAACCTAACTGGCAAAGATAGGACTGCTTTATATGCGATCCTATCTGCCCAGTTAACGGGCAGATAGGATCGCATAAAAAGCTCTGAATATCACTAGTGTCTGCATATCTTCTGGCTCTGTCCCTAGACTGCTATGGGAATGCCCAGAGCCAATATTTAGTGGCACTATCAGGTTTAGTGCCGCTGAATATCGGTGTAGAAGTGTAGAACGAGTAGAAGTAGATCGATTTTTTACTTATTCCTAAAGTACAAAGACTAGGGGATACTCAAGGAAGTTACATGGAAATACTTTAAAATCAAATAGGAGGAAATACTTTTTAATTCAAAGAATAGTTAAGCTCTGGAACTCTTTGCCAGAGGATGTGGTAACAGCGGTTAGCATATCTGTGTTTAAAAAAAGATTTGGACACGTTCCTGGAGGAATCGTCCGTAGTGTGCTATTGAGACAGACATTGGGAAGCAATTGCTTGCCCTGGGGTCTGTAGCAAGGAGTGTTGCCACGATTTGGGTTTCTGCCAGGTAATTAAGACCTGGCTTGGACACTGTTGGAGACAGGATACTGGGCTAGATGGACCATTGGTCTGACCCAGTATGGCTACTCTTATGTTCTTGTGGAAGACGACTGGATGAGCGCAGTTTAACCATGCAGGAGCTTCTTTTGGCTGGTTAAATCATTTTCAGTATTGATCTATACATTTTTAATGCATAATTTTGACTCTCCTAGCCTAAAATGTTTTAGCTAGCTCTTCTGAAATTTTCTATGGTAGTGTTTTCTCACCTTCATTTAGAAGTGCCTTTCCCCAAATAGATTTATACACTTTGGTTAGTGGGTGTGATTCCTAGTAGTTGCACCTTTCTTAGCAGTGCTAGACAGTTTGTGGTAGTCAGCCTTGGAATGTTGAGCCTACAGGTTGAAAAATGTGAATTGGAAAAAGCTCTCTTTTGAGAGAAACATTTAACAACTTGGGGCTCATTTTCAAAAAAGAAAAAAAATCTCAAAACAGCATAAAACATCCAAATCACAATTTTCGAAACTTGGATTTGAGATGTTTTTCCAAATCACAAGGGGGCATGTTGGGGTTGAGATATGGGCGTTCTCACAAATTAGACATTTTTGCCTTAGTGAAACAAAGCACAAATATTCAGAGATAAAAGCTAGATGTTTTGGTCTAGACCTGTTCCAGTCACACTTAAGTCACAAAAAGATTCCCTAAATGAGATGGCCACTGGAGGGATTAAAGCATGATCCCCCCCCCCTTTTCTCCCCCCAGTAGTCACTGACTTCTCCCACACTTCAAAACTGTGAAAGAAACAGTACATACCAGTCTCTTCATATATTATGGCCAGTCCTATTAAAGCAGCAAGCAGGTCCCTGTTGTAGCCTAGAGGTCAGTGCAGTGCACTGTAGAGAAGGGGACCCAATCCTATATCCCACTATCCCACTCTAACTGTTACCCATGTGGTGGAATGTGTGAGCTCTCCAAAACCCACCAAAAACCTACTGTACCCCACATATAGGTGACACCTGCAGGCATAAGGGCTAGTGTAGTGCTGTACAGTTGGGTACAGTAGGTTTTTGGTGGGTTTTGAAGGGCTCACCATACAATATAAGGGGGTAACAGTGAAATGTGTAACTGAGACCTTTTATGTGAAGTCCAGTGAAGTGCCCCCTTGGATGCCCCACTGTTCTGCTGGAATGTTTGTGAGGCCAGTCTACTAAGAATGCTGACCCCCCCCCCCCCCCCACCCCCTAGACATCTCAATGGCTTGTTTTTGTGCATTTTTCCCTTGGACTTTTGTTTTTTAATTGTCCTAAAAGATAGAAACACTGAGCACAAAAATGTCTAGCAAATGGCCATTTTCAAAATGGTTTGAAAATGGTCATGCTCGTTATATAGCACCGTTCACAGAAGAGAGTGTGTATCAACAACTTGGAAAGCTAAAGGTGGACAAAGCCATGGGACCGGACGGGATCCACCCCAGAATATTGAGGGAGCTCAGAGAGGTTCTGGCGGGTCCTCTTAAAGATTTGTTTAATAAATCCTTGGAGATGGGAGAGGTTCCGAGGGACTGGAGAACGGCGGAGGTGGTCCCTCTTCACAAAAGTGGTGATAGGGAAGAAGCCGGAAACTACAGGCCGGTAAGCCTCACCTCGGTTATTGGAAAAGTAATGGAAACGATGCTGAAGGAAAGGATAGTGAATTTCCTGGAAGCCAATAAATTGCAAGATCCAAGACAACATGGTTTTACCAGAGGGAAATCGTGTCAAACGAATCTCATTGAATTCTTTGATTGGGTAACTGGAGAATTGAATCATCGAAGTGCTATAGACGTAATCTACTTAGATTTTAGCAAAGCTTTTGACATGGTTCCCCACAGGAGGCTCTTAAATAAACTAGATAGGTCCCGAAGTGGTGAACTGGATTAGGAACTGGTTGACGGACAGACGACAGAGGGTGGTGGTAAATGGAGTTCGCTCGGAGGAGGGAAAGGTGAGTAGTGGAGTGCCTCAGGGATCAGTGCTGGGGCCGATTCTGTTCAATATATTTGTGAGTGACATTGCCGAAGGGTTAGAAGGTAAAGTTTGCCTATTTGCGGATGATACTAAGATTTACAACAGAGTGGACACCCGGGAGGGAGTGGAAAGCATGAAAAGGGATCTGAGGAACCTAGAAGAATGGTCTAAGGTTTGGCAATTAAAATTCAATGCGAAGAAATGCAAAGTGATGCATTTAGGGAGTAGAAACCCACGAGAGACTTATGTGTTAGGCGGTGAGAGTCTGATAGGTACTGAGGAGAAGAGGGATCTTGGGGTGATAATATCCGAGGATCTGAAGGCGACGAAACAGTGTGACAAGGCGGTGGCAGTAGCGAGAAGGTTGCTAGGCTGTATAGAGAGAGGTGTGATCAGCAGAAGAAAGGAAGTGTTGATGCCTCTGTACAAGTCGTTGGTGAGGCCCCACCTGGAGTATTGTGTTCAGTTTTGAAGGCCGTACCTTGCGAAGGATGTTAAAAAAATGGAAGCGGTGCAAAGAAAAGCTACGAGAATGGTATGGGATTTGCATTCCAAGACATATGAGCAGAGACTTGCTGACCTGAACATGTATACCCTGGAGGAAAGGAGGAACAGGGGTGATATGATATAGACGATCAAATACTTGAAAGGTATTAATCCGCAAAAAAATCTTTTCCGGAGATGGGAAGGCGGTAGAACGAGAGGACATGAAATAAGATTGAAGGGGGGCAGACTCAAAAAAGATGTCAGGAAGTATTTTTTCACGGAGAGGGTGGTGGATGCTTGGAATGCCCTCCCACGGGAGGTGGTGATGAAAATGATAACGGAATTCAAACATGCGTGGGATATGCATAAAGGAATCCTATGCAGTAGGAATGGATCCTCAGAAGCTTAGCCAAAATTGGGTGGCGGAGCAGGTGGGGAAAGAGAGGTTGGTGGTTGGGAGGCGAGGATAGTGGAGGGCAGACTTATACGGTCTGTGCCAGAGCCAGTGATGGGAGGCAGGACTGGTGGTTGGGAGGCGGGAAAAACTGCTGGGCAGACTTGTACGTTCTGTGCCCTGAAAAAGGCAGGTACAAATCAAGGTAAGGTATACACATATGAGTTTATCTTGTTGGGCAGACTGGATGGACCATGCAGGTCTTTTTCTGCCGTCATCTACTAAGTTACTATGTTACTATGTTACTAGATCTTTGGTTGTTTTTTTCAAAACGTCCAAAATTGGATTTAGACATCATGTCGAAAATGCCCCTCCACTTTTTCTCTCTTGTGGGGTTATACATTTTTCAATGAATAGTTGTGATGTTTAATAAAATTGCTATTTTTGTAATTTATTCAGTGTGCTTACAGATAATATGTGGAACCTGAGAATTGGGAATTAATAGATTCTTGGTGGTGTATTTCTACAGACACAAGACATTTGATGATAGTAAACTGTTTCTCTTTGTTGTATCTTTTTTTTAGGTGGTGATAGACATAGCTGGGGATAGACATGTGAGTAATTACCTACGTTCTTTTTATATTTAATTTCTGCCATTGTTGCATGCAACTCAGTTAATTGTATTACAGTCAGCATTCTCTCCAGACAAGTCTAAAAGAGGAACACATTCTGAGGTCATTGTAGAAGCCTCTACACATGGGAATAGTGGTATTTGCACATGTAGACCACATACAGGCGTAAAAGGTGACTTCAGAAAGCCATTGCTTAAATGTATAGATGGCTTGGATGCAGAGTTTTCAATGAGGCTTGGTTTGGGCAGGCCGAAAAAATATATCTTGCCGATATTCAAAACTATTTAACTGCCCAGGAGCAGCTCCTGGCCTGTTAAATAGCGTTTAATTGCCTAACTGCGGATATTCAATGGGAGATAACCAATTATCTCCGCTGAATATTTGTGGTTAGAGGCTAGCCCTATACAAAGGGGGTCTTTTAGAACGGCGAGCTATTATTTTTAGTGCATGCTAATGTTAGTGTGTGCTGAATGCTAGAAACACCCATGGGCACCTCTAGTGTTTAGCGCACACATATTCAATTCATGTGTTAAAACGTTAGTGCACCTTTGTAAAAGGACCCGGAAGTGACTTAAACGGCCAGGATCCTCTCCTACTGGTTAAATTACTTTGAATATTGACCCTTCGGTTTCCACAAGCTGTCACAGCGGTCAGTATTATTTGCCAGTATTTTTTTTCTTTTTGGAGGGGGGAACACTGGGAATTAACCTGTGGATTCTATATAGCACGACAGAAATTGCATGTGCAGAGCCAGTCATAATCTGGATTTTCATGCACAAATTAATTACTTAACAAGCCAATCAGCACTGATAATTGCCATGTAACAAACAATTATTGACACTAATTGGCGTTAATTAGAGTTTATGTTTATTCGAAATTCTTGATATATCGCCAAAATTGGACCAACCAAGACTAGGTGATCTACAATTAAAATACAAAGAAAGAGAAAAGAACTTAATTTGTATAGGAAAGATAATCCAAACATCTTTAAATCTATCAGAGAGAAATAGAAAGGAAGAAGGGAAGGGGAAATAAAAATAAAAGGTACAATTATCGCTGCAGTTAAAAACTCTCGAAAAAAAAAAAGATGGGTTTTTAAACTGATTTTAACATTTTTGTATGATAGCTCAGCCCGAAGCTGCTGAGGTAAATTATTTCACATTGAAGGAGCTAGGAAAAAGAACGTGCTGTTGCGAGTTGAGTCCCAGTGAGCTCGTCACAGTGTCGGGAGGACTAAAAAATGGTCATTAAGTGGTCACAGTACCTGACTCAGAACATAAAGAATCATGAGTTTGGATACGCGCACAAATTGCTAGGCGTACTCTGTAAAGTGGTGCATGTAAATTCTAATGTGTGCTGCCAAAATGGAGGTGTGGCCACGGGCATGGAATGGGCGAACCATAGGTGTTCCAAAAATCTATGCACAGGATTATAGAATACACCTACTCTGTGCCTAACTTAGGTGCCAGTATTTACATCAAGTTTTACTTGGCTTAAGTGGATGCACCTAGAGTTAGGTACAGGCATAGCCGCTAGGCATATTCTATAAACCGTGCCTAAATCTAGACGTGGTTTAGAAAATACGCCTAGGTGGAAATATTTTCGGTGCCGATTTTTCAGGTGCTATATAAAGAGGGTGACTTCCTCTAATCCCTCTAGAAGAACGTTGTATAATATAAACACCTTTATATAACCTAGATGTCCATGGGAGTAGCTGTAAATCCCAATGTTGATTTCAGGGTGCATAAATGTGTATTCTCTATCTGAAATGGTGAATCCCAGAGCATGTTTTAGCCTCATTCTAATCCAACCCAAAACATGCCCATACCATACCCCCATTTTTGTGATATAGATGTCTGTGTCCTGGCTTTCTAAAATTGGTATTTAGATGTATTTGCGATAAACATGTCTAAATGCCAGTATATGCACCTCCGAATCCTAAATAGGCTTCTAAAATGACTGCTAGAGCTTCATAAATTTCCACACTGGCTTTTGTACTGTATCTTTGAGGCATGGACTAGTACTAGTTATTTGCTTATTGGATCCAGGGTTACCACCAATGATCAAGCAGGCATTTATACTAATCTCAGTGGAGTCTAATACTATCTGAAAAACTCATGCCCAGATGATCAGAAGCAAACGTGGGCGCTAGTGGCCATTAGCGCTGGACTAGCACTGGTGTTTGCCTTCACCTCAGGATCAGAGTCAGGGAGTGCATGAAACAAGTGCTCGCCAGCTCTGACTTCTAATTGCTTGCAAATACATGCAAACGAAGGTCTCCTGCATTCCTCCTTCATGATCAATGGGCAGTGTGCCAAACAAGGGCACTGCTCCCTCTGCAAACCCTTCGCAAATTCGGAGCTGCATTAAGGTTTGGAGGAATGCAGGTTTGGAGGAATGGGGGAGACCAAGAGGTTTGACAGGTCTGGAATTTTCTCCCAGACCTGTCAAACCTAAGCCCACCCCCTCAAACACAACGTCTGAAGGTCCAGTGGACTTCCAGGCCCACCACCCCCAACATTAACAAGACCCCTGGTGTTCCAGTGGGACCGCTAGCCCTCCACCCCCTAACAAAAAAGCTCCCTTGCCCTGGCCCAGCCTGTCCTGGCCTGACCAGACCCGACCCGACAACCCCTCTGATGGAAGATGACCCAACGATCACTCCAACCCCTGACAGAAGAGACCTCCCTGGTGGTCTAGCACCCCCCCTTTACCCCAACCTGACCCCACCCCCATACCTTCAAATGATAAGGAGTGAGTCGTATTCCCTCCACCTTCCTGCACCACCTCCAAAATGGTGGTGCCCTGCCCAGTGCATCCTGGGATGTGCTAGGTGGGGCTTCCCTACCATATAAGGGTCTCTCCATGTAGTCTGTGGAAAACTTGACTGCAATGCGTGAAAACTGAATGGGCAGTTATACTGATATGTTGTGTAGAGCTGCAGCAGCTGTACATAGGTGACTGTGATGGTGCTGTAAGCTTTAGCAGGATGAAGGAAGAGAAGGAGAATCTGCTGATTGTCTGGTCCTGGTAGTTCACTTGTGACTCATGCTGCCAGTGCTCCAGTGCTGCAGTCCTCCCCTGTGGTAGACCAGCTTTAAATTGGCTACTGTCAAAAGGAGGATATGGGCTTTACAAAAGAAATAGTGTAACTTCTTTCTTTAATCTGGTGTTTTGTTACACTCCTTGATAGTTACTGCTCAGTGGTTTTGACTGTTTGAGAACATAATAGAATGCATAATCCTGAAAGATTTTCTGTTTTTGTTTAACAGATCAGCTAGGGATGAAAGCCATTATAGAAAGGCAAATTTTACTAGTTAATAATTTTCTGTTTTCTTTTTGTTCAATGAAGAAAATGACCCCCTGAGATCCTTTTCTCATTTTCAGAACAGCCCCTAGGGAAAAATCATGCTGGAGTCATGAAATCTTTCAGAGAAAAAATGTGCAGTGCTCATATATTAAAAGTCTGGATTAATCAAATTTAAAAGCAACAACCGAGAAAGCAATTTAAATCAATAGTAGGAATTTATTTTAAAGTACATTTAAATGTAAAAACTTGTTTTGCTGCATTCACTGTTGTTCTTGTAGGAAAGAAGTGCTTCTGCTGTTCCTATGCCACATTAAAAATTGTAAGTTATTGTGTCCCCTGTGGGACAGATCTTATCAGATAATAGACTTGCCTCACAAGAGGTACAGGTTCTGGTACTCAGGGTAAGACGACAGAATTACTGAATAAGATGTGTTCCGCAGAGGACACAGAATTCTGCAGAAATATTTTGTCGTTATACTGTATAACTGTGACTCAAGGCTTTCCTATAGGAAAACATTTGTGAGTTGTTTAACATTCTGGGAGATGTTATGGTTTAGTTTAGTGTAGCATAAAACACTCATGATTTTGCCTATTTAGGGATACTTGATGTTGAATTTTAAAAAATAAATACTAGTTAGGCATGTGGGACTAGGTTCTATATATCACCCCTGGAAATAGGGTGCCAAAATGAAACTTGCCTAAGCAAATTCTATAAAGTACACTTTAATTTAGGCGTGCTTTATAGAATAAGCCTACATTTCCGCACGGTATGTAGAATACGCTGAGCGGCCATGTCAGCGCCAAACTCTAGGCATAGCCATTGATGCCAAGTAAAGCTTGGTGTAAATACCAGCGCCTAAGCAGAGCAGGTGTATTCTATAACAACACACATAGTTTTCCAGAACGCTATGACCTGCCCATTCCATGCCAATAGCCACACCACTTTTTGGCAGCACCCATTAGAATTTACGAGCACCACTTTGCAGAATATGCTTAGCAGGTAGTGCGTGTAAATTCTAATGAATGCCAATTAGTGCTGATAATTGCTTGTTAACATCAAATTATCAGCACTAATTAGCTTGCTAACTAATTAAGTGGGCCTTTTACAAAGGCTCGCTAGGGCTTTTAATGCATGCTAAAACTAAGCATGCGCTAAATGCTAGAGATGCCCATGTATTCCTATGGGTGTCCCTAGTGTTTAACACGCGCTAATAATACTACCACACCTTTGTAAAAGACCTCCTAAGTTATGCTGATTGTTATGGAATACGCTTCAAAATGCACGTGGAAATCTCAGCGCAATATATAGAATCCAGAGGATGAAAGGCAATTTTATAACTGGTTTCCCACATTTATGTGCCATTTGTGCACATAAATGTATAGAATACTAGCCCTTTTGAATGTAAATGTATAGTTAGATTAATCAGTGGCAAGCTAAGTGCCTTAGCGTGCAACTTTCTTTAAATTAGTCCCTTATTTTCTTACTCCTGTTGCTCTATCTTATCTGTCTATATGTTCTATCTTTGCTTTCACCCTATGCTGTGTATTAAACTGTTTTATTGTGTATTGTGATGACATTGTAAGTAGTATACTATGCCATACTTTGTATTGCTATTTGAATATTTTTACTGCTATAATTGTCTATTGCTTATGTTTGACATATTCTTGATATACACCGCCTTGAAAGAATTCCTTCAAAAAGGAGATAGATAGATAGATAGATAGATATTTTGTATATGTCATAGTGTGTAAATGTAAGAGAAAGGGAATTGGGACTTGATATACCGCTTTTCTGTGGTTTTTGCAACTACATTCAAAGCGGTTTACATATTCAGGCACTTATTTTTGTACCAGGGGCAATGGAGGGTTAAGTGACTTGCCCAGAGTCACAAGGAGCTGCAGTGGGAATTGAACTCAGTTCCCCAGGATCAAGGTCCACTGCACTAACCACTAGGCTACTCCTCCATGGTAGACACATAGGCATGCTCTCCACTTATGCATGCAACTTAACAAATACAATAAGTTATGGTTAGTTGGCATGATTCCTGGTAGTTGTGCCCTACTTTCATACCTCGTTACGATTGGACACCAGTGTCTACATCAAAGAAAAAAGGAAAAGATTAGCAAGCCCTGGGTTTTTCATCTCACCAACCACTGTTGCTCGGTTGTTGAGCCCCCAGGTTCGGGTAGCCAGGAAGACTGTATCTCCACAGAGGGCAGCTAGCTGTAGACGAGGGTAAGGTGCATCATACAGCAATCTGGAATGTAGCTGGAAGCAGGGGTCCAATATGGCAATACTCCATAGCATGGTCAGGCACAAGCAGGGTTCAGGTCCGGTGGCAAGCCTTAGAGTGGTCAGGTTCAAACAGGGGTCAGGTCCAGAAGTCAGGTCAAAGCAATCCAAAGCATGAGACTGGAAGGCGTGACTCAGGGAAATCCATTGCCAACACCCTTACAGTCTAAACGGAGGTTTAAATGATGTGGGCATCTGACGTCACTTGGGAGTGCTGGGATCCTCCTCTGGAAGAGGTTGCTGCAGATGTGAGTCCTTGACATAGGGAATGCACCAGGCAGACAGTGTGTGCCACAGGAGGCCCAGCAACAACCCAGAAGCAGAGAGAGAGAGATGCAGCCCCAGGCACAGAGACACGAGGTATCCTGCTGCCCCACCCCGCACCCGACAGACTCCACGATTGGAGGCAGACCCATCCCAGGCTGCAGCCCAGGAGCAGAAATTATCTGGTACGGTGGGGGGGGGGGGGGGGGGGCACATGATGCCTACTTAGTGATTCTAGCCAGTTTGTGGACAGTCAGCCTTGGAATGCTGAACCTACTGGCTGAAAAATGTGAATTGGAAAAAGCTCTCTTGTGAGAAACATTTAAGAACTCTGGGGCTTATTTTAAAAAAAGAACAAAAAGACATCTCAAAAACAGCATAAAACAACCAAATCACAATTTTTGAAACTCAGATGTTTTAATGGTATAACTGTGGGTACCTAAATGCAAAACGTGCCAGTGCTGCGTTTATCTAGTGATCTATAAAGGAATCTGTGCATCTAGATGCTGTTGTAAAATAGGCATCAGAGCCCTTAAATGGGGGTGCTCAGTTATATACATGCCTCCATAGGGAGCGGTTGTATAACTGGGTGCCTCCAATTATGCACTCAGATGGTATACAGTAGTAGTCTATATTACAAAATTTATTCAAATTATTATTATACAAAACTTATAAACCTCAAATACCACATATAGTTCAATACAGGTAAAAATAAATAAAAATAGAACGTGAACCAATCATTCAGATGCTACATATACATACATATACATATACATACATATACATATATATACATATATATACATATACATATACATACATATACATCATGAACACCTGGGCTGATGCATTCCGACTGAAATTGAACGCAGAAAAAACTCAATGCCTCATACTAACCTCCCAATACAACACATCAAAATTTACCGCCATCAATACACCCAAACTAAACCTGCCAATCTCAGAAAATTTAAAAATCCTTGGAGTGACAATCGACCGCCACCTTACACTTGAGACTCACGCGAACAACACAACAAAAAAGATGTTCTTCTCCATGTGGAAGCTGAAAAGAATAAAACCATTCTTTCCAAGATCTGTCTTCCGCAACCTGGTACAATCACTCGTATTAAGCCATCTGGATTATTGCAACTCACAGTACGCAGGCTGCAAAGAACAAATCATGAGAAAACTTCAGACAGCCCAGAATACAGCAGCCAGACTCATCTTCGGAAAACCAAAATACGAAAGCGCAGCACCATTACGTGAGAAACTACACTGGCTCCCACTCAGGGAACGTGTCACCTTTAAAATATGCACGTTAGTGCACAAAATCATTCACGGTGAAGCCCCTGCATACATGTCTGACTTAGTAGACCTGCCACCCAGAAACGTCAGAAAATCATCCAGAACGTTCCTCAACCTCCACTTCCCTAAGTGCAAAGGCATAAAGTATAAAGGATTACATGCATCAACCTTCTCCTACAAAAGCACGCAACTCTGGAACGCACTACCATGCGGCCTGAGAGCGGTCTACGAGTTGACAGACTTCCGCAAACGATTGAAGACCTATCTCTTCGAAAAGCATACCGCAAGGATCAAAACATATAAATCCCATATACATCACAACAATGCCTCAAGACATTACCTCACGTACTCCACTTCCCCGTACTCTCTCCCTTCCAACAATCTACCCATAGATAAAAACTGTTTACCCCATCGCTCTCCTGCTATTATTCGATCACCGTAGCAATTCCCCAATGTCTTATCCTATAGTTTCTATGCCCCAAAGGTGATTGATCTGACTCTATCTTCTTAACTTTTCACAATGTAACCCATAATCGTAATGTAACACACTGTATTTCCATTATTTACAATGTATTGTAAGCCACACTGAGCCCGCAAATAGGTGGGAAAATGTGGGATACAAATGCAATTAAATAAATAAAATAAATAAATAAATACTAATAAAAAGTACAAGGAAAATGCCTAATTACAATAATCACTCAAATCAAATGAATGAAGGTGCCTGTTTTCCTTTATAGAATACTAGTGTACCATTTAGGCACTCACATTTACACCAGCCAGTAGAGCTCGTGTAAGTGTGAGCTAGTAATATGCAAATTATCTGTAAAATCAAGCATGGTACCGGAAGATTGGAGGGTACCCAATGCAATGCCAATTTTTAAAAAAAGGTTCCAGAGGTGATGCAAGAAATTATAGACCAGTTAGCCTGACGTCGATGTTGGGCAAAATGGTAGAGACTATTATAAAGAACAAAATTACAGAGCATATTCAAAAGCATGGATTAATGAGACAAAGAGGGGTATTTTCGATATGATGTCTAAGTCCAACTTTGGACGTTTTGCAAAAAACGTCCAAAATCTGAATAGCAAAGAAAGTCATTTTCAAAAAAGAAAAATGTCTGTCTTTTGTTTTCAAAAATAGAAGGTTTTGTGATTTGGACGTTTTATTTTTTGGTCCATTTTCCAAAAAAACAAAACAAAAACAAAACATACAAGTGCAAAACGCAGATGTAGGAGGAGCCAGCATTTTTAGTAGACTGGTCCCCCTGATATCCCAGGAAATCAATAGGGCACCCTAGGGGGCACTGCAGTAGACTTCATAAAATGCTCCCAGGTACACATCTGACCATTGCTCCCTTATCTGCTGAGCTCCCCAAACTCCCCCCCCCCCAAAAAAAAGAACCCACTTCCCCCAACTGTACACCACTACCATAGCCTTTGCGGGTGAAGGGGGCACCTACATGTGGGTACAGAAGGTTTCTGGTGAGCTTTGGAGGGCTCACAGTTTCCTCCACAAATGTAACAGGTAGGGGGAGGTAGAAACCCGGGTCCACCTGTCTGCAGTGCACTGCACCCACCACTAGACTACTCCAGGAACCTGCATGCTTTTCTAGTGGACCTGAGTATAACATCTGAGGCTGGCATCACATTTTTGGAGGGTGGAAGGAAGTTAGTGACCACTGGGGGAATAAGGGGAGGTCATCCCTGTTTCCCCTCCAGTGGTCATCTGGTTATTTAGAGCAACATTTTGTGCCTTATTCATTATAAAAACAGGTCTAGCACAAAATGTCTTAGTTTTAGTCCTGGACGGTTTTGTTTTCTTCCATTATGGCTGAAAAACATTTAAGTCTCAGGAACACCCAAGTCCCGCCTTGAACACGCCCCTGATATGCCCTTTGAAATTTGGAAGTTATCCTCTTTTGTCCCAAACATTATTATTATTATTATTTATTGCATTTGTATCCCACATTTTTCCACCTATTTACGGGTTCAGTCTGGCTTACAATATATTGTAAATGATTGAAATACAATTTGTTACAACTCGGTAATGGATTACATTGTGAAAAGTTATGCGAAGACAAAGTCAGAGTATCGTTGAGGGAAAAGAACAATGGAACAATGGAAAGAGACAATGGGAAACTGATAGGGCAACAAAACAATAGTAGGAGATCATTCGGTATAACATTTTTCTGTAAGTAAAGCTATACATGTGGTAAAATTAAAGGGGGATGAAAATTCCAAGAGAATGTATTGATGCATTACTGCCCAATATCTGTCAAAAAATGGCGGCCATTTTTTGACAGATGCAGAAGCATGTTTGAAGATGCAAACCTCTTCCCTGAAGAAGTCTCACGAAACCTGGCCAAGTCGGCGGAGGTTTGATCTGGTTGAAAAATCGTTGCCAAAGTTAAGTAGTGTGATTATGTATCTTATCTTAGAAGTAATGAGTAATTTTTAAATAAAAGAAGAAAAAGAAAGAAGAAATTTAGTTAAATAAAAAGATTGTATGCTACGGGTGATTCAATGAAGATCTATTCAGCGCCAATAATATTGGGGACTCTGCCCCCGCATGGTAAAGCTGATAATACTCTGAAGATCCCCGTTAAAAGAAAAAAATGTACGGTAAATGAAGTACATATTGTTGGATGTTGGATGTTGGACTGTGTATTTGTTAGATATTGGGATGTTTTGGGACAGAAGAGGATAACTTTTGAGTAAAGTCCCCACATCAGTAAGAATTGGTCTCCTTAATTACTTTGAAATTTGGACGCACTTCTGAAGGACTTCAAAGAAAAATGGCTAAACATTGGTTTTGAAAATACTTATTTGGACGTTTTTGTGAGACAAACGTCCAAATGCTGCTTTATGCCACTTTTTAGATGTTTTTCTGTTTTGAAAATGAGCCCAAAAGCCAACATGGATTTAGTGATGGGAAATCTTGCCTCACCAATCTGTTATATTTATTTGAAGGGGTGAACAAACATGTGGATAAATGTGAGCGGTTGATATTGTGTATCTGGATCTTCAAAAGGCATTTGACAAAGTACCTCATGAAAGACTCCAGAGGAAGTTGGAGAGTCGTGGGATAGGAGATAGTGTTCTATTGTGGATTAAAAACTGGTTAAAAGATAGAGTAGGGTTAAATGGTCAGTATTCTTAATGGAGAAGGGTACATAGTGTGGTTCTGCAGGGGTCTGTGCTGGGACCATTGCTTTTTAACATATTGATAAATGACCTAGAGATGGTAGTGAGGTAATTAAATTTGCTGATGACACAAAGTTATTCATAGTTGTTAAATCACATGAGGATTGTGAAAAATTATAAGAGGACCTTACGAGACTGGGAGGCTGGGCATCCAAATAGCAGATTACTTTTAATGTGAGCAAGTTCAAAGTGATGCATGTGGGAAAGAGGAACCCGAACTATAGCTACGTAATGCAAGGTTCTACATTAGGAGTCACTGACCAGGAAAGGAATCTAGGTGTCATCACTGATGATACACTGAAACCCTCTGATCAGTGTGCAGTGGCGGCTGAAAGCAAATAGAATGTTAGGTATTATTAAAAAAGGAATGGAAAGCAAGAAGCATAAAATGTATTGTACCTTTGGTCTTTCCCAGTATGGCAATACTTATGTACTTTTGTAAGTGCGACAGGCATACAGGTAAAATACACACCTAAGCATATTCTAAATACTGTGTGTAAATCTGTGCACAGTATTTTAGAATACGCTTAGGCATATTTCATGCATGTAAATCTACGCACATCCATTTACGCCAACAAAAAGCTGGTTTAAATCCATGCGCATAGCCCATATTTTATAACAACACATGTAGATTTTGGAACACCTACAAAATGCCCATTTCCACACCCCTAAGCACGCCCCTTTTTACTTGCATGTGTTAGAATTTAGGCGCAGTATGTTACAGAATGCGCTTAGCAATTTACGTGCGTAAATTCTAATTTTTGCCAATTAGTGCTCGTTATTGCTTGTTAAGAGCTGTTAACAACAATTTGTTAAAACAATTAATCTACACCAGTAATTATAGAATACACCTAGATTTATGTGAAGAACCACACATAACCATAGGCGCGCTATATAGAATCCAGGGGATAGGGGTTAATTCTATAAAGAGGGTGCTAACATTTACACACATAGCTGTGTAGAATAATATATATATATACCCATACTCATGCCAGTGCTTCCCAAACCTGTACTGGGGGAATCCCAGCTGGTCAGGTTTTCAGGATGTCTGCAATGAATATTCATGAGATCGATTTGCATGCACTGCCTCCTTGGTATGCAAATCTATCTCATGTATATTCATTGTGGATATCCTGAAAATCTGAACCCCTGACAAATGTAAATGCTAAATTCTGTCTAAGTCCTATTCTGTAAGCATGTATATACCTTACATTTAATTTAGGTGTGGATACCATGCATTGAGTGCCAATTCTATAACAGCATCTGTGTGTCAAGATGTTATTATAGAACACTTGCTTAAGTTGGCAAGCGTGTACCTCCATATATGCCAAGTCGTTGACAGTTGTACATAGGCATTCTTACATGTGCTATGAATGTAAATCTAATTAATAATAATAATTTAAAAAAAACTGAGAAATACAAAACTTTGTAAACATTCTGTTGTATTGCTTTGCTGCAGTTATATCAGAAATGGTGGGAAGATTGTGGTTGGTTGACTTTGACTTTATTCGGGGTTGTATCAGGTATGTGCAGGTGGTGCAGCCACACAAGATGCAAGGGGGGGGGGGGGGGTTGGAATTGTATCCTATTTCCTGCATTGTTTGGCTGCAACACCGTGGGCAGGGTAGAGACTCTAGGAGATATGTTGTACAGGGCACATTTGTGGCTCGGGATGGACCTGGTTTATATGTGTGTGTGTGTGTCTGTATATTAGTGTGTCTGCCTATCTATAAAACATTCCATGTTGAATTTTGTTTTCTGCAGAACTTTTGTTCTGCTTGATTCTACATCTTCTGTAACATATAGCGTTACTCCTCCACCAATTTAATTCAACTTATCATGGTGATATCATTTGAAACCTGATATTATTGTGTCCCAAAGGTCTTCCTCCTTCTGCTAAGTGTCTTCCGCTTCATTCAGTACTATATATTCTAATTATCCCACATTATTTTTCAGATTTCTTTCATTAGCATACAGACATGTCAAAGTATGTTTTGTGTTTGCATTTACAATCTATGTCCAATAAAAGGGTTGAGGAGAAAGTCATCAACTTGTAACACAAAATACTATCCCCAAAATGTGTCAACAGCTGTAGTTTGACAGTCTAAATTACTCATAAAATGGGAGGAAAAGCCTCAAAGAGCTCAGGGCTATCACACCCTGGGAGCTGAAAAACGTTTCATTATCAGCAGAAAAACCTCACCACCTATTATTTTTTTTTTTACATTTTATTACAAACAGCAGCATAGAATAAATTGTTATATATATTCAAAAGGATTACACTACTTTTAAACAAACTGAAGTGTACTTATCTAGCCTTCTTGTGCCATCAGAAACATCCCCAAACTGACGCTGACCAGCGTTTCGTTTTCTCTGTTTCAAGGTTGGGGGATCTAAAAAACAAAAGAAGGGACTTAATACGGGCATACACAATCTATCTGAAAAACTTAAAAACCAAGAACTTATACATTTAATGTTGCTGAACAAAGTCTAGTGGCAAAAGAACAGGCTTCTCCCTAAATCCCCAAAAATGGCTGCCTGCCTGACATCAGATGCTCCCAGCAGGAAGTGCCAATCAAAACACAGAACATTGTTAAAGAGATTCCACAACTCAGGGAGTCTTTTACTAAAAATTAGCTTGAGTTATCTGCAGCAGAGCCCGTAGGAATAATATGGGCCCTGCTGCAGATAACTCAAACTAATCTTTAGTAAAAGACCACCTACTACTACTACTACTACTATTTAGCATTTCTATAGCGCTACAAGGCATACGCAGTGCTGCACAAACATAGAAGAAAGACAGTCCCTGCTCAAAGAGCTTACAATCTAAAGCAGTAAAAGAACAGGACAGATAGAAGAAATGGATTAGAAAAAACTCAACACTCAAGTAAACCAAGTAATTGAAAACTAAGCAGGCTGGAAAAAATGACCAGTTTAGAAAAAAATGAAACATTTTAGAAAAAAAGACACCACTCAGTTTTAACATTCAAACCCTGAGGTTCTATCGAGTTCAAATTGTGAATCCATTCCTGTTCACACTGCACCAACATCTTCCATCTATCACCCCATCTAGTTAAAGGAGCCACATGAGAGAGTATAATACATTTCAACGATTCAAATGAATGGTGAAATTGAATACAGTGTTTAGTCAACAGAATAGTAATCTTCTGGATCATTATAGTGCACTTATGTTCCCTTAATCACACTTCAAAACTTCTACTCATTTGTCCAACATACTGTTTATTACAAGGGCAAACAAAACAAATATGCCACAAAGTCAGTTTTACAGGATGTTTGCGATCGTAGCTTGTAGGTCTTGTTAGTAATCGGATCCACAAACTCTGAAGTCTCAATCACTTGTGCACAAAACCAACAATCACTGCATTACCTATGTCCATACTGTGAAGATTCCAAATTGGAATTCATCATTCCTAATGGTAATGAAGAAAGACACAACAGTTCTTGAACATTTCTCCCACGGCTATATGCAAATCGCAAAGAAGCTGTTGATAAAGCTGTAATTATGTCCCAGTGCTTATGCACCAGTCTGGTCAAATTGGGGGTCATTCAAGATACAGTGCATCACGTATGTAAAAACATCATCACCATCGATAGGTTGTTTTTTCTCTGCATTAACAGTAACTCCGTATTGTTAAACTTGGCTCTGCGATATGCAGTCTTGACAATAACCTCTGTTTTGCAGTCTCTTGGACAAAAACTTTGCTTGTTTCTTGAAATCCTCATCCCCAGAGCAAATCCTTTGATATCTCACAAACTGGGAAAATGGAAGACTGTTCTTTAAAGCAGGGGAGTGACAACTGCTATAGTCGAACAACATATTCTTATCAGTCTATTTTTTCTAACCTAAAAGTAGTGTAATCCTTTTGAATATACAGTGGGGGAAATAAGTATTTGATCCCTTGCTGATTTTGTAAGTTTGCCCACTGACAAAGACATGAGCAGCCCATAATTGAAGGGTAGGTTATTGGTAACAGTGAGAGATAGCACATCACAAATTAAATCCGGAAAATCACATTGTGGAAAGTATATGAATTTATTTGCATTCTGCAGAGGGAAATAAGTATTTGATCCCTCTGGCAAACAAGACCTAATACTTGGTGGCAAAACCCTTGTTGGCAAGCACAGCGGTCAGACGTCTTCTGTAGTTGATGATGAGGTTTGCACACATGTCAGGAGGAATTTTGGTCCACTCCTCTTTGCAGATCATCTCTAAATCATTAAGAGTTCTGGGCTGTCGCTTGGCAACTCGCAGCTTCAGCTCCCTCCATAAGTTTTCAATGGGATTAAGGTCTGGTGACTGGCTAGGCCACTCCATGACCCTAATGTGCTTCTTCCTGAGCCACTCCTTTGTTGCCTTGGCTGTATGTTTTGGGTCATTGTCATGCTGGAAGACCCAGCCACGACCCATTTTTAAGGCCCTGGCGGAGGGAAGGAGGTTGTCACTCAGAATTGTACGGTACATGGCCCCATCCATTCTCCCATTGATGCGGTGAAGTAGTCCTGTGCCCTTAGCAGAGAAACACCCCCAAAACATAACATTTCCACCTCCATGCTTGACAGTGGGGACGGTGTTCTTTGGGTCATAGGCAGCATTTCTCTTCCTCCAAACACGGCGAGTTGAGTTCATGCCAAAGAGCTCAATTTTTGTCTCATCTGACCACAGCACCTTCTCCCAATCACTCTCGGCATCATCCAGGTGTTCACTGGCAAACTTCAGACGGGCCGTCACATGTGCCTTCCGGAGCAGGGGGACCTTGCGGGCACTGCAGGATTGCAATCCGTTATGTCGTAATGTGTTACCAATGGTTTTCGTGGTGACAGTGGTCCCAGCTGCCTTGAGATCATTGACAAGTTCCCCCCTTGTAGTTGTAGGCTGATTTCTAACCTTCCTCATGATCAAGGATACCCCACGAGGTGAGATTTTGCGTGGAGCCCCAGATCTTTGTCGATTGACAGTCATTTTGTACTTCTTCCATTTTCTTACTATGGCACCAACAGTTGTCTCCTTCTCGCCCAGCGTCTTACTGATGGTTTTGTAGCCCATTCCAGCCTTGTGCAGGTGTATGATCTTGTCCCTGACATCCTTAGACAGCTCCTTGCTCTTGGCCATTTTGTAGAGGTTAGAGTCTGACTGATTCACTGAGTCTGTGGACAGGTGTCTTTCATACAGGTGACCATTGCCGACAGCTGTCTGTCATGCAGGTAACGAGTTGATTTGGAGCATCTACCTGGTCTGTAGGGGCCAGATCTCTTACTGGTTGGTGGGGGATCAAATACTTATTTCCCTCTGCAGAATGCAAATAAATTCATATACTTTCCACAATGTGATTTTCCGGATTTAATTTGTGATGTGCTATCTCTCACTGTTACCAATAACCTACCCTTCAATTATGGGCTGCTCATGTCTTTGTCAGTGGACAAACTTACAAAATCAGCAAGGGATCAAATACTTATTTCCCCCACTGTATATAACAGTTTATTCTAGCACTGTTGTTTGTTATAACATTTTAACGATAATAGGTGGTGAGGTTTTTCTGTTGATGATGAAGAGTTTTTCAGCTCTGAGGGTATGATAGCCCAGAGCTCTTTGAGGCTTTTCCTCCTACCTCATAAGTAATTTAGACTGTTATACTACAGCTGTTGACACGTTTTGGGGATAGTATTTTGTGTTACAAGTTGATGACTTTCCCCTTAACCCTTTTATTGGACACTAGTAAAAAAAGGCCCGTTTCTGACACAAATGAAACGGGCGCTAGCAAGGTTTTCCTTGGAGTGTGTATGTTTGGGAGAGTGTATGTGAGAGTGACTGTTTGAGAGTCAGAGTGAAAGTGTGAGTGTGTGAGAGAGAGAGTGAGTCTGGGTGTGAGTGTGTTTGTGAGAGAGTGTGTGTGACAATGAGAGTGTGTGCAAGTGTGTATGTGAGACACAGTGTGAGAGAGAGTGTGTGTGTGTGGGCAAGAGAGAGAGTGTGTGTGAGACACAGATTCTCTGTGAGAGTGAGTGTATGACACCAAGCGAGTGTGTGAGTGACTGTGTGGCACATAGAGAGTGAATGTGATACAGTGTGAGAAAGAGTGTGTGAGAGTGAGAGTCAGAAAGACATTGTATATGAGAGAGAGAGTGTGAGCCGTGCCCTCCCAATCCATGGCCATCTGTCCCCTGCCCCCTCCATTCATCCTTTTCCAGCAATTCCCCTCTGTCCCTGAGCCCTGCCCTCCCAATCCATGGCCATCCATGTTTGTCTGTCACCTGCCCCCTCCATTCATCCCTATCCAGCATTTCCCCTCTCTGCCTGAGGCCTGCCCTGCAATCCATATCCATCCATGCCCATCTGTCCCCTCCATTCATCCCTATGCAGCAATTCCCCTCTCCCTGAGTCCTGCCCTTCCAATCCATGCTCCTCTGTCACCTGGTCCCTCCATTTTTCCCACTCCAGCATTTCCCCTCTCTGCCTGAGGCCTGCTCTGCAATCCATATCCATCCATGCCCATCTGTCCCCTCCATTCATCCCTATCCAGCAATTCCCCTCTCCCTGACTCCTGCCCTTCCAATCCATGCCCATCCGTCACCTGGCCCCTCCATTTTTCCCACTCCAGCATTTCCCCTCTCTGCCTGAGGCCTGCTCTGCAATCCATATCCATCCATGCCCATTTGTCCCCTCCATTCATCCCTATGCAGCAATTCCCCTCTCCCTGAGTCCTGCCCTTCCAATCCATGCCCATCCATGCTCCTCTGTCACCTGGCCCCTCCATTTTTCCCTATCCAGCATTTCCCCTCTCTGCCTGAGGCCTGCTCTGCAATCCATATCCATCCATGCCCATCTGTCCCCTCCATTCATCCCTATCCAGCAATTCCCCTCTCCCTGAGTCCTGCCCTTCCAATCCATGCTCATCTGTCACCTGGCCCCTCCATTTTTCCCTATCCAGCAATTTCCCTCTCTCCCTGAGTCCTGTCCTCCCAATCCATGCCCATCCATGCTCCTCTGTCCCCTGCCCCCTCCATTCATCCATTTCCAGTAATTCCCCTCTCTCCCTGTGCCCTGTCCTCCTAATCCATACCCATCCATGCTCCTCTGTCCCCTGCCGCCTCCATTCATCCTTTTCCAGCAAGTCCCCTCTCGCCCTTCCATGACCCCCCCCCCCCCCTCGCATCCATGCTACTCTCTCTCCCATGTCCCAGCCTGGCCCGCCCTCTTCTCCCCCCCCCCCTTCGCATCCATGCATCCCTTTTTTTTTTTTTTTTTATTCTTTTTAACTTTACCTCCGTGGCGGTTCGTGCAGCGAAGCGTCAGGGAAGGAGGCGGCGCTCCCGACGTCTAGCTTTCCTTTCGCTGTGTTCCGCCTTATTTTGAAGGCGGAACACAGCGAAGGGAAGGCTAGACGTCGGGAGCGCCGCCTCCTTCCCTGACGTTTCGCTTCCCGATTTGTTTGTTTTTTTCGCGAGGGCGGGGCAGAGACGGCTGGCTGGCTTGAAGGCTTCACACCACGAATCCACGAACCCTACAGCTTCAGTGACGTCAGATGGCTTCACAGAACGTTGTCCTCATTAGAACGTTCACGGTGCGTTTTATTATATTAGATAGTTGATACTACTTTATTAGGATAATTATGGCTTCACAGTCATGGAAAACAGTGCATAGTTTTTCCACAGAACATGTGATGGACACTCTGAGTGGTCCTTCCTCATTACAATTGGATCCTTCAGCTGCTTCAACTGGTTATGACTTTGACATGTCTGTATGTTAATGAAAGAAATCTGAAAAATAAGGCACTTAACTAGCAAATAATGACACTAATTGATATTAATTAGAATTTAGGCACACAACTTGCTAGACATATTCTGTAAAGTGGAGTGCATCACTTCTAATGCACACTGCCAAAAAGGGGGCATGGCCGTGGGCGTGGAATGGGCAGATCATAGATGTTCCAAAAATCTACCTGCACGGTTATAGAATACACCTGCTCCATGCCTAACTTAGGTGCCTGTATTTACACCAAGTTTTACTTGGCGTAAATGGATGCACCTAGAGTTAGGTGTAGGCATGGCCACTAGGCATATTCTATAAACTTTGTCTAAAATCTAGGGGGTCCTTTTACTAAGGTGCACTGAAAAATGGCCTATGCTGTTGAAGACATGTACTGGACGTGCATAGGTCCATTTTTCAGTGCACTTGCAAAAAAGGCCTTTTTTTTTTTGCCGATAATGGATGTGCGTCAAAATAAAAATTGGTGTGTGTCCATTGTGGGCTTGAGACCTTACTGCCACCCATTGACTTAGCAGTAAAGTCTCACACATTAACCAGGCAGTAATCATCAGTATGCATACACTGCTGATTACTGCCCAGTTAGCGCTGTGCGCCGGAAATATTCTGGTGCGCATAGTGGATGCATGTAAAAAATGAAATTAATTCCCGGGTCACGTGTTAGTTCCAAATTGGAATGCGCTGGGCATGCATAGGCGCCTACGCAGCTTAGTAAAATGGCCCCTAGGTGGGGTTTACAGAGTATGCCTAGTCGCGCCATATATAGAATCTAGTCCATAGTGCCAGCAATTTGATCTACCTGATCATTGTGGTATAATTTGTACCCTGATATCATAGTGCTACATTGATTATTCTTCTTCCACCAGGCTCTGTCATATTCTAACTTTTCATTCAGTGCTACAAATTTTAACCCTTCCATCATATTTTTTAGATTTCCAGCATTTGTGTATAGACATTTCAAAATATACATTTTGTTTATATTTACAACTTGCATAGCAGTTGACAGGGAACATTCAACTCTATCTGCTCTTTACTGAAAGGCACCTGGGCTACTTTTGCCATTATTGTAACTTCTCCATCTGAATGTCTTAACTTCCCTGTAAGGTTGCTGTCCCTTACAAACACATCCATTCTGAAGCATGAATTCCTGTGACTATCAGCTTTCCTCCATGATCTAATATTTATTGATCCAGTAAGGAACAAATTCATACATGTCCTATCAAATGTAAAGTACTGTTTCCTGCACCATCGTCTCATCTACTCATTGAGACTCCAGATCTCTGCTTGCCTCTACAGTTCTGTGCATGGAACAGGGAACATTTCTGAGAATGTTTCCCTGGAAGTTCCGTATGTCAGCTTTCTACATAAATCTTAAATTTGTCTCGCAGAATTTCCCTCCTGCAGTTTTGTATGTCATTGGTACATATATGTACCATGACAGCAGGCTCCTCTGCAGCACTTTCTAAAATCCTTCTAGGTGATGTGTGACATCCACCACCTTTGCACCAGGCAGGCAAATTACCAAAGCATCCTCATACCCACTAGTCATTTAGCTATCTACATTCCTAAAGATTGAATCATCAACCCTTCCCTCCTGGGCACATCCACCTGGAAACAGTCTAACAGGATGAGACAATAACACACTAGTACTCTTCATGGATGAACATAAACCACCCAGTTTGTTAAGATTTGTAACCTGTCAGGTACCTCTGCAGTCACCATTGTACCTAAAATGTTCCATGCACTAGTCTATCGACCGGAAATTACAAGTCTTTGTGAGGACAATTCCTTTTTGACTTCACTATTTAATCACTTTTGAGAATGTCTTAAGTTTGATCTCCAGTCCAACCCCCATCCTTGAATGGTTTTGAATCTTTTACTAGGTGATTATCTGGCACAGATCATGTATGTAGTGATATTCATGTCACCTCCCTGTCACATGTTCCAAGCTAACCTCTGGAATTTCTTCTCATCCCTGGAGGCTGAGGCAAGTGACTTCTCTCTCTGTGTCCAGACTCTCTTTAAAGATATTATACTGTACTCTTTCATCAAATATAATCCCTCTTCCAGTGCCCCTAAAGACCTCTGCACCACAGTTGTCTTTTAAAATCCCCTTCCCCCAGTATTTAACCTGTATCAGTCAGTGAACTTGAGATTCTGACTAATTTTGAGCTGAATCCAACCCCTAATATTCAATGCTGGGCCTAATCCAGACATCAGCCTTGAATATCTGGGCCAGTGCCTGGATAATTTGCTGGATAAAGCTAGGAACCCCTTTTTTTTTTTTTTTTTTTTGCTGTCCTAACTTTATCCAGATGCTTATCTGGTTAGCAGACTGAAAATCACCCCTAACCGGGTAATTAACTAACTGGCCAGCAAGATTTATCCGAGTGGGAGTCATCCTATCTAGTTAAATCCCAATGAATATCTATCTCAGTATACCCCACACAACAGAAGCAGAAAATAGCAGATAACTGCAATCTACAATTTGGATGCTCCAAACGCTTGCAGTAAAATTGATTTTCCTCTTCCTTGGAGGCTTTTGTGCCAGTGACACTGCATAGTGGTTTAAGTACAAACTGTACCTGCTTTAAAATATACAGAAAGACCTAAGCAAGAATGGAATTTTAGTTCTCCTTTGAGATGAAAGATGCGAGTGAGAAAAGATTAGGCAGCATTTTCCACTCAAACACAGTTTGATTTCAACAGCCAGCTTGTTGAAGGAGCCCCTGCAGAGTATTATAGTAAGCAACTCCTTGGTTATGAGAAGCTGCTATAACCAGGAAATCACCTATGTACACACAGTAAGCTCTGTGTCAAAGTTGCAGGATGTCATATATGCTTATTCCATACCCACATCTATCCATGGCTGCTCATTCCTTGGCCTATAGGAAATATTTGTAATCCAATCAGTGGGCTGTGCTTATGTTGCCAGTCAGTATTTCTCTTCCAGGATAACATCTGTCTAATTGTGAAGTGAATCTAGTACTACAATAGATGCTAATTCTTTTCCATGGCAGTAAAACCTGCTGCCACATTACTCTGCAAACATTCATAATACACCTTTAATTGCTTTTAATCCCTTAAATAGGTTGAGCTCTGGCTCCGGTGTGTGTGGATTATGCTGGTAAATTTTGCTGTCATGCACCAGAGTGAACTGCAGTGATAGCAATCCTTTGAAGCCTAATCCTTTTGCCTTTCTTGTTAAAGCTCAGGGGCAGGTAATTTATTATCTACCCATTCACCCCTAGTAGGTCAGAAGCAGAAAACTTCAAAATCTTTCATTTGAGACTATCAAGACAATGGGGAGATTAAATCTACATTGTGCAGTAATCTGCCGGACAACTACTGCCATCAGTAAAATGTCGGAGCTGTCAGCATGGTTAATGTTAGGGACATGGTTCTAGTAATCACCAACTGAAAAGAAGGACAAGTAATTTAGCATTAGAGCAAAGTGAAAACTTAACCCCTATGATTTCAGAATTTATGACCAAATCCATGTGGGAGACAGAAATAAAACTCATAATACACAATGTGCTGTACAACCTAAACCTTATTTTTTTTTAATGCTGACCAACAGTAATTGTTTGAGATTATTTATTTTTAAGGAAATCAATTGTTTACAGGAGGAAACCACAGATATTAATTATTAATGGGGTATGTTTAATGAGAAACAGTTACATTAATATCTTTGCCTGAAATTTTCGGGTATTTCTTGGAATTTCTTATAGTTAGCCTTCTCTTCTGAAATTCTACCAGTAGCACTATTGCATTGTATAAGTTTAAAATTCCCAGTAACAAACCCTCACAGTGTTAAGTATTAGGAGACCTGGGCCTCCCTCACAGTGTTAAGTATTAGGAGACCTGGCCCTCATTCAATTGATTCTCAGTGATTTTTCCAAGATTCTGATGCCAGATGTTACATTTACATTTATTGACACTTACATCCCATATTAGCCTATACTAGTTCAATATGGTTTACAATCAAGATACAATTGAAAATAATTATCATAAAATCCAAATAACAAAAAGAATAATACAAATAATAATCAGATTGTGACAAAAATCATGCCAAACAGGAAATTTTTTTCACGTTTGTTGTTTGGTAGGAGAACCTGATTGAATGTATAGTTTTATAAACTATTTTGTTACATTTTGGATAATGAAGAGTCAGACACTCCCTTGAATCTGCTAGGCCTTGCATATAAGTTAGAGCAGCAACATATAATATGTGATGGACTAAGGTACATAACGTAAATACAGATCATGCCTCTACTGGCAACCAATGTCATGTCAATAGCAGGGACACTATTCTTTCACATTTTGACACACTATAGGTCAACCTTGCTGCAGTGTTTTGAGCTGTCTGAACTTCTCTTAAAACACCCTTTTGCTGGGGCTTGGTACATTCTTGCGGACATTGGTGTACACTAAATGCTCTATAGCTATGGTCCATGTGGCACTTAGTGGACACTGGTGTCCGTTGGCATGCACTAAAACTTTAGGGACCCTTTTCTAAGATCCTTTTAAAAGCTATCTCTCATTTGCAATATTATTTGTATATTAAATAAACCCTTTTGAAGCTAAAAATATAGTCTCTTTGTGTTCTGAGTATATGGTACCTTTTAAAGTTATACTGATAGTGCATGGTCACTTTTAAAATTTAGTGCCATACTCTGAGTACATACTTTTAAATCTTGCAGTACCTGCTAGTGAAATTACAAGCATATAGCATTTAATTCCTTGTATTCTTGCAATTGTAAATCATTCTTACCTTGTAAGTAAGTGGTGGAGAAATATTCCCCTGCTCTTTGTTCTTAAATATCATATTAGGACTGTGACAATTTTGTAACATTTTTAATGGATATTAAGAACATTTAAATTATTTACGGTAACAAATTGGGTGGCGGAGCAGGTGGGAGGAAGAGGGGTTGGTGGTTGGGAGGTGAGGATAGTGGAGGGCAGACTTATACGATCTGTTCCAGAGCCGGTGATGGGAGGTGGGACTGGTGATTGGGAGGCGGGAAGTACTCCTGGGCAGACTTGTACGGTCTGTGCCCTGAATAAGGCAGGTACAAATCAAGGTAAGGTATACACATACTGTATGTTTGTCTAGTTGGGCAGACTGGATGGACCGTGCAGGTCTTTTTCTGCTGTCATCTACTATGTTACTATGTTTTATGAAGCAGCGGTAAGGCCAATGTGGGCTTACCACTCACTAAAATGGAAGTACTGCCGGGCTACTGCAGCAGCCCGACAGTAGTTCCCTTTCCCAGCGCACTCCATTTCCATCACTGCAAAAAATATTTCAATTTTTGCAGCGCCGGTGTGTACCCAGCGGTAATCGGGCAGTGCTGGTCGCTGCTCGGTTACCGCCAGATTAGCACAGGAGCCCTTACCACCATCTCAATGGGTGGCAGTAAGTGCTCCCTCCCGAAATGACCGTACTGCAAACGCTTCACTTGCTGCACGGCCATTTCTTGAAAAAAAACAAAGACCTGCCTTTTACGTGCTGCAATGGGTTTGTGGTGGGTTTTGGAGAGCTCGCTGTTTCCTCCACAAATGTAACAGGTAGGGGGGATATGGGTCTGGGTCCTCCTGTCTGAAGTGCACTGCAGTACCCACTAAAACTGCTCCTGGGACCTTCATGCGCTGTCATGGACCTGAGTATGACATCTGAGGCTGGCACAGAGGCTTGCACAAGATATTTTTAAAGATGTTTTATGATGGTGGGAGAGGGTTAGCGACCACTGGGGGAATAATGGGAGATCATCCCCGATTCCCTCCGGTGGTCATCTGGTCATTTTGGGCACTTTTTTGTGCCTTTTTTGTGAAAAAAACACATCCGGGTGAAAACGTCCAAGTGTTCATCATGGACGTTCTTGCTTTTTTCAACTATGGGTCAAAGACGTCCACGTGTTAGGCATGCCCAAGTCCCACCTTCACTACACCTCTGACACGCCCCCTTGAAATTTGGACGTCCATGTTCCAATTTATGTGGCAAGATGGACGTCCTTCTCTTTCGAAAATGAGCCTAATAGTGGTCTAAAACTCTTAGTGGTAGAAGCCACAGCTTGTTGTTCAAAAGACAAATAGTTATCAATCACAATCCCATGTATTTTTTAACTGGTTTACAAAACATATTAAGCAGTTTCCAATAAGAAGTGTTATTTGTTTTAGAAAATAGAAGTTTTCTGTCAGTGGCAAGATCTACTAGATATTTTAGTAGCTGTTAAGGCACATTTTAGATGAGTTATGGAGAGGGAATTTTAGATGCTCAGGTTAGGACATACTAACTTTAATCTGTATTTTACAAAAGGCTGTGCTGAACATAGAGCATTTTGTAAAATATTTCTAAAGGCATACAGACATGCATGTAAAATAAAGCAGCTCATTCTGCAAATATACCTGTGCACAAAAAGAGTGTTGTCAACACAACAGCTCCCATGTAGCAGTGCTGGAACTTCATTAAGGAAGTGGTGATTTTTGCAACTGCCACATATAAGTGTCAGGTATTATACAATAAGCCCTTAATTCTATAACAGGTCACCGAAAGTAATTTACTTATTTATTTATTTAAAATAATTATTTTCCACATGATCTTAGCAATTCTCAGCAGATTACAAATAAAACATACATAATAAGATAAATGAGACATAACACATAGTAAAGCCAACAAGCATAAAATACTGCAATCATACTCAAGCTTCCAACAATTCCCTACAAGGTCCAACCCCCAACTCTAGATTCTCAGCTTCCCATTTTCCTGATAATACAAGACTCAATTTTCAGTACATTAATATCAGATTCTATCATATGCCTGAGTAAACAGAAATGTTTTCGATTCCTTCCTTATTAAAAAGATGCAAGCTCTGAATCCTTTTTAGACTAAGAGGCAAAGAATTTCAAAGTCGCAGACCAACTATGGTAAATATGGCTAAGCGATATTCCTCTAATTGCACCAAACAAAAAGATGGAACCTCCAAAAGGGCCTTGTGTACTGATCTCAGATTTCTTATTGATTGGTATAAATGTAGCCTTGCTGCAATGATCATGGAATGGTTGATTCCTGGCGTAACATTTTGTCTGCTATTCAGATAGATATGGAGGAAGTCACTGCTTGCCCTGGGATTGGTAGCATGGAATCTTGCTATTGTTTGGGTTTCTGTCAGTTATTGTGACCTGGATTGGCCACTGTTGGAAGCAGGATCCAGGCCTGGATGGACCATCAGTCTGACCCAGTTTGGCTATTCTTATGTTCTTGTGTATTTCTCATTGTACTTATGTTTTTGCCATTTGTTTTTACTCATTTAGGGGTCCTTTTACTATGGTGCACTAAGTCCTAACGTGGGTTTAGCATTCCGACAAAGTCTTATCACAGGATGTGCTAAGGTGTATTGTGGTAATTTCCTATTTGCATGCACTAATCGTTTTTTGAAATAATTTTTTTGGGAGGCACCAATTGTGCATGTAAGTTATAGAATACTAGCACTTATGCATGCAACTATAACAGTTTTATGGGTAAGTGCTAGCCACACACTCAGTGGTATTCTATAAATTTAGCACTAACTACAAGGGGGCATTCATAGGATAAGAAGCATGGGTGGGCTATGGGCATGTCTCCCACATACGCTCATAACTTACAGAATACTATGAGTCCAAGCTTCCCAAACTATGGGTCAGGGCTTCAAATGGACTTTCAAAACCCATGTTTGGGGTCATGGCCAGTGGACTTTCCATGGGTGCACTTCAAATGGGTCATACAATTTTATTTGGCTGCGATCATAGGTTATGACCACAAAACAAGTACCGATATATGTTATGTGCATAACTGTTACATTTAGGTGTGCACATTTACTCCTGCTATCAACATGGTGTAAATGGATATGCCTAAATGTAGTTGTCTGACTGCCGATTATGCTAGTAGTCTGTAACAGAAAGTATGTGTGTAATTGCTGATATAGAAAGACTCACACCAGGGGCATAGCCAGACTTCAGCAGGAGGGGGGTCCAGAGCCCATGGTGAGGGGGCACATTTTAGCCCCCCGTTTTCATCTCCACCACCTCCCACAGAAGGGCATTCCAGCTATCTACCACCCTCTCCATGAAAAATTACTTCCCAACAGTATTCCTTAGTTCAGTCCCCCCCTCCCCCCCAGCAATCTCAATTCATGCCCTGTAGTTCTACCATCTTCCCATCTCTGAAAAATGTTTGTTTTTAAATGAATATCTTTCAAATATTTGAACATCTGTATCATATCACCTGGTCTTTCCTTTCCTCCAGTGTATACATGTTCAGTTCCTCAAGTCTTTCCTCATACATCTTGTGACACAAACCCCATACCATTTTGGTCACTTTTCTCTGAACCACTTCAAGTCTTTTTACGTCCTTAGCAAGATACGGCCTCCAAAACTGAACACAATACTCCAAGTGGTGCCTCACCAAAACTTGTACAGGGGAATCAATACCTCCTTTCTTCTGCTGGTTATACCCATCTCTATGCCGCCTAGCATCCTTCTAGCCATGGCCACCACCTTGTCGCATTGTTTTGTCACCTTGAGTTCCTCGGACACCATCACCCCAAGGTTCCACTCCTGAGCTGTGGTTATAAATCTCTCTCTCCACCTATCTGGTACTTCTCCACATGGTGCCATTTTACAAACCTCTAAGCATAAGTGCTGTCAATTAATGAGTGAAGTCACACTTTCTTTTATTCTTTAATTTGGAAGCAGAAATAAAAAAAAGCAAGTGTTAAAGAAATTACTTTCTTCATCTTGTATATATAAAGACCTAGCTGAAACATGCATTTTTAAAAGATCAGCACATGACTCTGAACTGGCACAAAACCTGATAGTGAAATTTATTTGAATATACATTTATAAAGTTTTGACCTGCCCATGCTGCACCCTCTTGAAATGTCTGCATCCTAGGGATCCCTACGTGTAAGTAGTTTCATGTTTATTTTTTCATTTGATATACTGCCCATCAGTAGAGCCATCTAGGTGGTTTACATTATATATAATAATTGTTTAAAGGTAAGAAAAATAACTACAATAACCAAAGAAAAAGTCATTGATTACTGTGAGAATACAGTGGCTATCATAGCATACAGCCAGAGTTGAGGATTTTATAGGTATAATTATTAAGTGCCGTAACCTTTTGAAAAGAAATGTGTTTTTTTTAAGGCTGTCTTAAATCAAGTATATAAGGATTCAGGTCTAAGTTTCAGAGGAAGATTGTTCCATAGGGAAGAGGTACAAAAGAAAATACAGAAGACCGTTTAGACTTGAAGCAAATTTGGTGAAAGGATACTATCATTATGAGAGGTCGTTGAGATGATCGAAATACATGAGAAGGCAGTTAGTTTATCAGGGTTTTTTTTTTATGTCTTGGATAATTTCCTGAAAGAAAAGTCCTTAAGCCATTATTAAGATGGGAAAAATCCACTGCTTGTATCTAGACTAGGCAGCATAAAATCTGTTTTACTGTTCTGGGATTTTGCCAGGTACTTGTGACCTGGATTGGCCAGTTTAGCAATGCTTATGTTCTTAGGCTTATAGGGTCAGATTAAGTAAATGGTGCTCAAATTTAGGCGCCGGGAAAAACCTGCACTAAGCACCATTCTATAAAGGTCACTGAGAATAGAATAGAAGTGTGCTGAGAGTGAATTCCTGTGCTCAGATTTGGGCTTTAAGACTTACACCAGTTGAAAATTGGTGTAAATCCTGGTGTGCAAGTTGGGCCCTTAACCCTGGTATTCCATAAAGGCCCATTTTACCAAGCTGCGGCAAAAGGGGGCCTGCACTTGCATCAGCACATGTTTTTGATGCGCACTGAGGCCCCCTTTTACTGCAGTGGGTAAAAGGTAAGTCTTTCTTTTCTTCAGGAAATGGCTGTGCAGGAAGTGAAGCACTTGCCACATTGCCATTCGGAGAGGAACTCTTACCGCCACCCATTGAGGTGGAGGTAAGGGCTCCCATGCTAACCCAGTGGTAACCAGGCAGCACACGGCACTGCCCGATTACCGCCGGGTACACACTGGTGCTACAACAATAAAAATATTTTTGTAGCGCTGGATATGACAGCATGCTGGGGGTGGGAAGTACCACCAGGCTGCTGTGGTAGTGCAGTAGGGCTTCCTTTTTTAGCGGGCGCAAGCCCGAATTGGGCTTACCGCCACTTTGTAAAATGACTCCATAGTGCATCTAAATATTTGGAACACTTCTGACCTGCCCATGCCCTCCCATGGCCACACCCCTTTTGGGTTGTGCATGAGATACTTTGGGTGCACCGATTTATGGAATAGCACATAGGCAGATGCATGGGTAAATCCAAATTAGTGCCAATTAAGTGCCAGTTAACTCCAATTAACACTAATATTGGCTAATCTAATCTAATCTGCAGTTTATATACTGCACAAATCCCAGCAAGAGGTTCAAGGTGGTTTACAATATAAAAAGCTGCACAAAAGCAGGAAGAACCAATTAGAGAAGGAAAATAACAATTTAAAATTTATCAAATAGAAAAGTCTTTAACTTCTTAAGTAACCGCATACAATTTGATTCTAAGCGGACTAATGGCCCTGTTTACTAAGATGAGCTGTAGGCGTGAAAACTTTGTAGCGCACGCTAATGCTAGAGATACCCATAGGAATATAATTAGTGTCTCTATAGTTAGCGCATGCTAATTTTTAGCACACGCTAAAAAGTTAGCATGCCTACAGGGCTTAGCAAACAGGGCCACGTGGGGTGCTTTTACTAAGCCACATAAGTGCCTACGCACACCCAACACACACCAGTTCTGAGTTACTGCCCAACTACCACGTGGCCCGGGCGGTAATTTCACTTTTGACGCGCGTCAAATATACACGTAAGAAAATATTTTTATTTTCTGACGCGTGGGCGGTAATCAGCATTTGGACACGTGTTGACCATTACTGCCCGGTTAACGCATGAGACTTTACCGCTAAGTCAATGGCTGGCAGTAAGGTCTCAGACCCAAAATGGACGCGTACCAATTTTCATTTTGCCGCACGTCCATTTTCAGGTGCGCTGGAAAATGATCCTGTGCACAGCTAAAACTTGCGCCTACACTACCACAGGCCATTTTTCAGCGCATCTTAGCAAAAGGACCCCTAAAACTGGTAAAGAATTCCACTCAGCAATAGCACGAAAAGAAAACATAGAATCAATCTAGCATTTGAACCTTATATTTTTAAATTTGGATACCTGAATAATAAATTGTCCCAAATTCTAATAGAATTATGAAAACAGCACTTGAAAAAGAAGACAGCTATGAAAATAATTCATGCATGAACACAAAGCCAGTGCAGCTCTCTAAAATAACCAGAAACACTTTCAAAGTTCCTTAATCGAAAAATCAGCCGCACTGCTGCATTCTGTATAAGCTGAAGTTTAACAAGCAATTTGTTGTGCAGTCCAATATATAAAGAATTCTAGTAGTCCAAATTAGATATTACCAACATCTTGACCAATATAGAAAAATGTGATCTTTGAAAACAGGATATTATCAGCCTCAATTGACACATACAAAAAAACATTTCTTACATATTTGACTGACCTGAGCCTCAAATCCAGAACGATTCCCAAAACCTTTGATTCTTTAACCACATTTAAATGTATTCCATTAGACAGTACTAGATTAAGAGGAATGTCTTAGCCTGATTCATTTGAAGTGTGTTCTACAGCCCATTTCTGAATTTTGTTCATAATTCAGAAAACTCTATTGGATGTTTCCTTCAGAGTAGAACAGGAACTAACATTAAGATATCATCAGCATTTGAAAATATACGCTCACCCTCACCCAGAACAATATGTGAGAGAGAACTCATAAATAAATTAAACAACATGGGAAACAAAGGGTAGCCCTGAGGCACTCCACAAGTAGATACCCAACTCTTAGACATTACTCTCCCCTTTTCAAAATATCCCTAAACCAATTCAACACAAGACCAGATAGTCCCAAATCATTAAGGGCCTTGTTTACTAAGGCACACTAGGGTTTTTAGCACAATTTAAAATTTAGCATGTGATAATCCTTAGAGACACCCATATATTCCTCTGGGTAACTCTAGCATTAGCGCATGCTAAAAACGATAGCGTGCCTACAGCGCGGCTTAGTAAACAGGGCCTAAGTCTGGACAACAGTAAAACATGATCAACAGAATCAAACGCTGCCAAAATGTCAAAGTGGAGTAAGATAATCTGTTTACCCCTAGCCAAATAGTCTATATCAGTAGTAGTTAATACCAGTAAGACAGACTCAGTGCTGTGTTGGAATCTAAACCCAAATTGTGTAGAACGGTAGCAGGAAAACCTAGTAATGTATTTAGATAACTGTTGGCCAACAAAAGATTCTAGTAATTTTGTCAGCAAAGGAATCCTCGCTATCCGCCGGATTCTATACAGCATGCCTAGAGATCTGTGCTGAAATCCAGGCATATTCTATAACAACGCATGTAACTTAATTGGCTTAAGAAGCTAATCAGCATTTATTTATTGCATTTGTATCCCACATTTTCCCACCTATTTGCAGGCTCAATGTGGCTTACAGAGTTTTGTTATGTCATAGTCATTACAAGATATCAGATATCATTGGTAGTGTACAGAGTTTTGTTATGGCATATTCATTATAGGATACTAGATACAGTTGGTAATATACAAAGGTTAAGTCAGGGTTAAGTAAGAGAAAAGATAAGGAAGGTTTTAGGAAGGATAGTGTAGAAGGTGGATTGTCGAAGCTGGTGGATTCGTAGGTATTTTGTAGGTTATGGGTTCTCTTTGTATGCCTTGTTGAAGAGATGTGTCTTTAGAGATTTATGAAAGTTCGTTATTTCGGCAGTAGTTTTCAAGGCAGTTGGTAATGCATTCCACAGCTGCGTGCTCATGTAAGAGAAGGTGGTGGAGTGTATCAGCTTGTATTTTAGTCCTTTACAGCTGGGGAAGTGTAGGTTCAGAAATTTGCGGGATGATCTTTTGGCATTTCTGGGAGGAAGGTCCACGAGATTTAGCATGTAGATTGGTGCGTCTGCGTGAATGACAGCACATCGATAGAATGACAATTTAGGAAGCAGTGATTGAAGATCATTGACAGTAATGGGCTCAAGAGTCCCATAACTGGTCTATAGCAATATCTACCTCAGAATCTGACTTCAAGTTGAAAGATTAGAATTCATTAACTGTGCCTTAATTATTAATAAAATCATCACTTACCTGTTGAACTTTAGTATAGAAAAAATCAGCCAGATTAGTTTGCGCGTTCGTGTGATCTCTGTGCCCATATTTGGGCGACCAGTATAGAATCCAAAGGATAGGGTATAAGCAATCGGAATAGGAACAAAGGCTCTCCTAAATGACGTATTTTATGGACTAATATTAAGACTTTATATGGTTGGCAGTAAGTTCTCCCTCCCCCCCTATGAAATGGCCACATTGTGAGTGGTTCACTTACTGCATGGCCATTTCTTTTCAAGCAAAAAAGACAGCCTTTTACCCACTGCGGTAAACGGGGGTCTCAGCATGCATCCAAAACACACACTGATGCTAGCGCAGGACCCCTTTTACCACAGCTTAGTAAAAGGACCCCTTAGTCTGCTGGATAATGGGTGAGTCCTGAAGACTTGTTTTCTCTTTCATTGTGTGTCCATTAATTGCTCACAATCAACCAGACTGTGCAGTTCTATATCATATAGATGCATAGGGGGCATTTCTGAAATAGGTGCTACAATTTAAGATCCACTTTGTGTGGACTGTAAGCCTATGCTATAATGGCACTTACATGCACAGCATGGCTACATTTAGGGGCTAGCATTTATACCAGGTCTATGGCTGGCATGAATGTTAACTCCTTATGCAACATTTACATATGCAATTTACAATATTTTATAAGTTAAGGGGTCCTTTTACTAAGCAGTGGTAAAAAGTGGCCTGTGGTAGTGTAGGTGTGTGTATTGGGCATGCGCCAGGCCAGTTTTTACCACATCTAGAAAAAAGGGCTTTTTTAATATGACAAGAAAAGGGCCTGTGGTAAAAATGAAACCAGCATGTGCCCCAAACCAGTCTGAGCCCTTAATGCCACCCATTGATCTAGTGGTAAAGGCTCATGCATTACACGCTTGGTGACTGGTTGGCACACAACAAGTGCCAGTTACCACCAGAACTGGCGGACGTAGGAGGAAATAAATAATTCATCCACTCATTATGGGCACGCGACAAATCTGAAATTACCATCAGGAGGGCCCACTGGCCTGGCAGTAGTCTCATTTGGGCATGCGCTGCACGTGCGTAGAGCCTACCACAGTTTAGTAAAAGGACCCCTAAGTGCATAAATTGTGGTTCCACCTCTGCTCTGCCCATGTCTCTCCCCTGTGAACCCCCTTTACAATTATGCAGTAAGCTATTTTAGCATGTAATTATAGCTTCAGTTTTACTATCCCATTCAACAACAGTTGGTCGTACTACTGCAAATGCTAGTATTCTATAAATTTAAGCACACAAGAGGGCCTTAAATTTACAGAATGGGAGGATAGCATGTATATTGAAAATATATGACAACAATTAGCTTGTTTAGCCAGCAAGTGTAGTCCCTGGCCCAACCTCTCATCAGACACGGAGGCTTTTTTAGGAGATCAGGGGGCAATTTCTATATTTAGTTCTGAGTCCAGCATAATCAGTAATCCAGCAAATTCAGTTAATTCCTCTACAATCTTAACCTTTGCAGTGATAATCATGCTAAGCTATGAGATCTTATTTTATAAATGATGTCTGGCAAACAACGGTAACTCAACACCATTAATTATCAAAATTTCTATCGTCTGAATCATTAGAGGGATGCTGACATCCTGTCATCGTCAAGATCTCTTCAGTTGTACTGCATGATACAAATAAAACTCAAGGTGTGGGGGAGTGAGTGGAGCAAAAATATTCAAGATTAATTACTAGGGGCCCTGTTTACTAAGGTGCGCTAGCATTTTTAGCGTGCACTAATGCTAGATAGCATTAGCGTGTGATAAAAATGCTAGCGCACCTACAGTGTGGCTTGGTAAACAGGGCCCTAGATGTACTAAGCACTAGTACATACTAATGCATGTTATTTACCACAGGTCTCGTTTTACTACTGTTACTACTATTTATCATTTCTATAGCGTTAGTAGAGTGCAGTACACTGAACATGTAAGAGACAGTCCCTGCTCAACACAGCTAAAATATAATTAAGACAGACAAATAGGATAAATAAGGGATAAGGGAAATATTTAAGGTGTGCTGATTGTATTAGTGCATGCCAACATGGTAATGCATATTAGTAACTCTTATCCTAATGGTGCTTACTGGTATTCTAAATAAGTTTTAACTTTTTTATATGTATTCCTAGAGGGGCCTTTTTACTAAGCCACGTAAGCGTCTATGCATGCCCAACGTCTGCCAAAATGGAGTTATGGCACGGCTACCGAGTGGTCCTTGCAGTAATTTCATTTTTGGCGCACGTCCGCTACATTCGCCTGAAAAATCTTTTTTATTTTCTGGTGTGCGTAGGTCATTACCACCTGGTTACCGCGTGAGACTTTACCGCTAGGTCAATGGCTGGCGGTAAGGTGTCAGAGCCAAAATGGACACGCGGCAATTTTCATTTTGTTGCACGTCCATTTTTGGCAAAAATTTTAAAAAGGCAGTTTTTGCAGGTGCGTTGAAAAATGATACGGCGAGCGCCCAAAACATGTGCCTACACTACTGCAGGCCGTTTTTCACCTCACCTTAGTAAAAGGAACCCAGAGTTTCTGCATGAGGACTTTGGATCCTCACCTCATTTTTTGTGAGCTTAAGGTGATAATCATTTTTTGTTTGGTGATTCATTTTCTTCACTGTTTTGTTAATTTATACTGGGATGCTCATTTTTATTCTTTTTAGGTATCCTTTTTATATTTCATTTTATTTCAAAATTACATTTCAAAAAAAGAAGACATTTAAGAATGATGGAAATAATGAAATACACATCCATAGAAAGCAATGTTCAAGAGGTAATCAAATAAGAACAACGTTCACCCACTTAAATAGGAACCAAGAAAAGGAAAATATTTAAAAACAGGAAACTTGTGCTAACATGAAAGGTGCCACAATGATCACTCAGCAAGCTGGTTAAGGAATCTGTAGGAATTAGTTAACAATTACAAAAGGTTCCCTTGCAACCAAGAATTGCAATAGTTGTTTAGGATCAAAAACCCAAATAATTATGACCATTAATAGAAACAAAATTTTGACAAGAAAATTTTAACAAAAATGCCCCCCCCCAAGCAAGGAACCTTGGATTCAAACACAGGAAATCCTTGTGTCTGGCTTGGATATCTACTACTACTACTTATCATTTCTATAGCGCTACAAGGCATACGCAGCGCTGTACACCATAGACAAAAAAAAGATAGTCCCTGCTCAAAGAGCTTACAATCTAGATAAGACAGGTAACAGACAGAACGATAAGGGTAAGGGAATTAAGAGGTGAGGATAAAAGGACAGGGCAAGTGAGACTCAAAAGCAGTGGTAAAGAGGTGGATTTTGAGTTTGGACTTGAAGAAGGCCAAAGACGGGGCTAGATGTACAGGCCTGGGAAGTCTATTCCAGGTTTGAGGTGCAGCAAGATAAAAGGAACGGAGTCTTGAATTAGCAGTAGAGGAGAAGGGGACAGACAAGAGAGATTTACGTATCTACAGAACGGAGTACTCGAGGGGGGGCATAGGGAGAGACAAGAGTGGAGAGGTACTGGGGAGTGGCAGAGTGAATGCACTTATAGGTCAAAAGGAGAAGTTTGAATTGAATACGGAAACGGATAGGGAGTCAGTGAAGTGACTTAAGGAGAGGGCTAACATAGGCATAGCATCTTTGGTGGAAAATGAGTCGTGCAGCAGAGGTTTGGATTAATTGAAGAGGAGACAGATGGCTAAAAGGGAGGCCAGTGAGAAGTAGGTTACAATAATCAAGACGAGAGGTGATAAGAGTGTGGATAAGGGTTCTGGTAGAGTGCTCAGAGATGAAGGGACGGATTTTGCTGATGTTATAGAGAAAGAAACGACAGGTTTTGGCAATCTGCTGAATGTGAGCAGAGAAGGAGAGAGAGGAGTCAAAGATGACCCCAAGGTTACGAGCTGATGAGAGGGAGAATGAGTGTGCCATCCACAGAAATAGAGAAAGGGGGGGGGGGGGGGAGAGGAGAGGTAAGTTTAAGGGGAAAGATGAGAAGCTCAGTTTTGGCCATGTTAAGTTTCAGATGACGTTGAGACATCCAGGCAGCGATATCTGATAGGCAGGCTGAAACATTAGTCTGGATGCTGGATGAGATTTTGGGGGTAGAGAGGTAGATTTGGGAGTAATCAGCATAGAGATGGTATTGAAAGCCATGGGATGATATCAGAGAGCCAAGGGAAGAAGTGTAGATGGAGAACAGGAGAGGACCAAGAACAGAACCCTGAGGTACACCGATTGGTGGAGGGATGGAAGTGGAAGAGGATCCGCCAGAGTATACACTAAAGTTGTGAAGCGAGAGTTAGGAGGAGAACCAGGAAAGAACAGAGCCCTGGAATCCAAATGAAGGCAGCATATCAAGGAGTAGGCTGTGATCAACAGTGTCAAAAGCGGCGGATAGATCGAGAAGGATGAGGATAGAATAGAGACCTTTGGATTTGACCAGGAACAGGTTGTTGGAAACTTTTGTAAGTGCAGTTTCAGTTGAATGAAGAGGGCGAAAGCCAGATTGGAGTGGGTCAAGAACAGGATGAGATGAGAGGAAGTCAAGACAGCGGCGGTGAACAGTGCGTTCAAGTAACTTGGAAAGGAAGGGGAGGAGGGAGATGGGTCGATAGTTGGAAGGACAGGTAGGGTCAAGTGAAGGTTTCTTCAGGAGCGGTGTGACCACAGCATGTTTGAAGGCATCAGGAACAGTTGCAGTGGAAAGAGAGAGATTGAGGATATGACAGATAAAAGGGGTGAGAGTAGGAGAGATGGTGTTAAGAAGGTGGGTAGGAATGGGATCAGAGGAACAGGTAGTTTGTTTTGAGGAGGAGAGAAGATGTGATGTTTCTTCATCAGTGACCTCAGGAAAGGAGGAAAAGGATGGAGGGGTTGAGGAAATAGGGGAGCGGACAAGGGGAGGGAGAGGTGGGGGTGGTTTGGTAGAGAATTCGAGGTTTATCTTCTGAACCTTGTCGTGGAAGAACTCAGCTAGGATCTGGGGAGATAGTGAGGGGGGAGTTGGGGGTGGAGGCACCTTGAGGAGAGAGTTTAGTGTGGCGAAGAGAAGTGCTCGCTGGGGAAAGACTTCCAGCTTGTGGCAGAGGAACTCAACAATGCCCCTTTCAAACTCTGTCTTATGGAGCTCTTGGGTCTACCTGTAACTGAGGGATCTGTTTAAAAGGGCTGAATCCTACATGCATCCAGAGTTGCCTGCTTCAGTCAGGGAGGCTCAGTTGGGACAGGAGGGTAAGCCCTTAACTTTGCCTTTCTGTTCCCCATCCTAACAGTGTGCAGCTTCAGATGCCTCTGAGGTCAGGACACCCTGCACCTTCCAACACCATCTTGGCTCCCTCCTTTTCAGGTATCCTTAACTGTAAAAGCGAAAAAGATAAATAGATTCATTAATCATGTGAAACATTCCGTTATAGTCAACATAGTCATAAAACAGAAATAAAAAAACAATGTTTAATAGGGTCAAAAAGAACCACTTTAGTCATTGTATTTAAATCATATCTATCTCATACACATGTTTTGATGAGAGAGGTACAATTCTGACAATATTACTTGCATAAAATGTTAAGTGCACTTCATTTTTTAAGAATTGCTTATTCTTAACTGCATCTAGGGGTTAAGTGGAAATGTAAAAAGAAGATGGCATGATATTAAAAAGGAGAACATTCAATTAGCATACAGTAATAAATAAGCCTTATGCACCAGTGGATAGCATAAGCACTGAGGAAGAATTAGCAGTCCATGAAAGCCAGGTGGATGGATTCTGTGTCCTGAGAGGAACCAGGGCTTAGGATAGCTAAAACCTGAAAACATAGATGTTGATCATTGAAAAAAAAAATCAAACCAAAACAAGCAAAAAACAAAACAACCAATAAATCCAGGAGAAAATGGGAAGATGAGAGGTGAAAGAAGAGGGGAGAGGCTGGAGAAGGGAAGGCTTGATATTGGGAGAAAAATGGGAGAGAAAAGAGCTATTGGGGAAGGAGAAAATGGATATTTTGGGGACAGAGGTGAATCACAGAGAAGAGATGCTGAGAGAATAGATATTTCAGGGGTCCTTTTATTAAAACATGTTAAAATCTGGCCTTAAGTATTGCCATACTGGGAAAGACCAAAGTCCATCAAGACCAGCATCCTGTTTCCAACAGTGGCCAATCCAGGTCACAAATACCTGGCAATATCCCAAAAAAGTACAAAACATTTTATACTGCTTATTCCAGAAATAGTGGATTTTCCTCAAGTCCATTTAATAATGGTCTATGGACTTTTCCTTTAGGAAGCCATCCAAACCTTTTTTAAACTCCGCTAAGCTAACCACCTTTACCACATTCTCTGGCAACGAATTCCAGAGTTTAATTACACATTGAGTGAAGAAGTCTTTTCTCTGATTTGTTTTAAATTTACTACATTGTAGCTTCATCGCATGCCCCCTAGTCCTAGTATTTTTGGAAAGCGTAAACAGACACTTCACATCTACCCATTCACTCATTATTTTATAGACCTCTATCATATCTCCCCTCAGCCGTCTTTTCTCCAAGCTGAAGAGCCCCAGCCGCTTTAGCCTTTCTCATAGGAAGTCATCCCATCCCCTTTATCATTTTTGTCGCCCTTCTTCACCTTTTCTAATTCCACTATATCTTTTTTGAGATGCGGCAACCAGAATTGAACACTTAATATCCACTTCCAAACCTCGCATCTTTTTTTGCCAGCGTGCTTAATATTTTGTTTTATTATTGCTGTCCTGGATTCTATCTACCACAGCAAACTCAGATATATACCTCAAAAAGTGGCAAGTCATTTTTTCCACTAATTTTCTCCAGTTTTTTTATTGTTGTAATAAGCACTGGAAAAAAATCATAGGAACAATAAAATGTAATGGGGCCCTTTTACCAAATGGTGGTAAAAGATAGGTGGCCCACAGTGCATCGGCACATGGGATTGCCATGCGCTGAGGCCACTTTTTACTGCTGCCAGTAAAAAGGCCTGTCCTTTAAAGGGCCAGTAAATGGCCATGTGGTAATTAAAAATTGCTGTATGGCCATTTACTGCTGGAGCCCTTACTGTTTCCTATTTAAGAGGCGGTGAGGGCTCCTGCAGTAATCAGGCAGTATGCGGCACCTGCCAAGCACACCTCCCAGTGCTGGAAAATACAGGTATATTTTCTAGCGCTGGAAATGGTGTGTGGGAGACCTGGAACTACCACCAGGCTCCTGGGTGAGCCCGGCGGTAGAGCCGAATCACCATGTGCAGAGCCGGCACAACCTCTACTACTATTTGGTAAAAGGGCTCCAACATAAACTGCGAACAAAGGTCCATATGACATTTGCCCCAATAGGAAAGAACATATCACTACTACTGGAAGAACAGCTTTCAGTCTGGCGGTAGAACCATACCATCAATCAGGGCAGCTGTAATAGGCGGTCGGTGGCCCAACTGTTTGGGGAGGCTAAAGGGGTGGGGTTAGGGATGGGGCCAGGGGTGGAGCTTAAATCCATAATTGTCTGATAACACACAGAAAAAATAAATAAATAAAAATAAAAGTCACAATTAATACCTTTTATTAAATTTAGATATTAGATATGTATCATATGTCAAAGAATAAAGTGGTTGCTCAAAGCATATGCTAACCACAATAGCTCAACTACAAAACACTAGGCACAACTTTGTGCAAAAACACACTCAGAACCTTACTGTGCCATAAATATTACACTGGGCAGAACCTAATACACCAATATACCCATACGGAAAATGCAGACCGTCAACAATATGAAACAAGGATTATAATATCACAATTCTCATGTAGAGCCACAAAACATCCTAATTCATGTTTAATGTGGGATAAAATGCCATACATAAGTAAATAAATATAAACATTTAATGTTGAGCTCCTGATTCTCAAAGTGGACATATTCCAAACACTATAATGAAAATAAAATGATCTTTTTTACCTTTGTTGTCTGGTCATGCTGGCCCAGTATCCGATTCTGCTGCTATCTATCCTCTTAATTTCGTTTCCAGGGCTTCCTTTCCATTTATTTCTTTACTTTCTGCCTTTCTTCTTCATTTCTTGTCCTCGCTTCCTTGCCCCCCTCCAGCCATCCATACCCACCCATTGATTCTCTCCTTTCTCCTCTCCCCTGTCCCCCCTCCAGCTATCCACACCCACCCACCCATTGATTCTCTCCTCTCCTTCCTGTTCCCGGGCAGATTTTCTAACAGGAGCTGCTCATCCAATCAGAGAGCTCTATTTGAATGCAGATTAACATACAGACACTCTAATGGGAATTTTTAGTCAAAAACACTAACTAAACCCTTCGTTTTTGGATCAAAGTTCACATTTTTGATCAGAGCCATGCCCTAACATTAAGGCTGTAAACATTTCCAACAATTTTTACCCATAAATATGCAAATGAGAACCTCCCAAAAACAGACTAATTTGCATATGGCTTGAGCAAATTTGAGTACATAGCATACCAATCCCACTTCCTAGCACCTAAATTCTGCAATTAGATTTAATGCAAATACTTTTAAAACTTATTTTTAGCACTTTTAAATTTCAGGGGTCAGTGCACGTCTCTTTGATGTGAACTGCTCATGTGCAGGAATTCATGATCCTAGTTAAATATCTCCCTGGCAACCCAGGACAACTCCAGCCAACCCCCCTGCTCTGCTATCCCAGCAGTAAGATAATCAAATTACAACTGGTTATACACAAGGCTAGAGATGACTTTTACTGAAGCTGCTGCTATTTAAACACCCCAGAGCAGCAGGACTGGCAGGAGAACTACTACTACTACTATTTAGCATTTCTATAGAAACAGCTGATCCATCCTGCTGCCTCTTATACCTGGCGCCTATGGCAGCTGTTCCAAGAAGGTGATATTGCAGCCATTGACACTGAGAAGGTATGTGCAAAGGCAAGAAGGCCAGGTGCAGGATGGAGGAGAAAGGACAGTACCCAATGAAAACATTTACACTCTTGTACGTTTTCCACATTCTGCAGTCTAAAAGTACAATTTAGAATGTGATAAAATGTTATAATATCAAGGGTGGAGGCTACAGTTCAGAATGAAATTTATGGAATGAGAAAAGATGGAGAAAATGAACAGTTCTTCATAAGCCCTACCTGTGGCATCAAATGGCATGCTAAGTAAAGAACATCTGTGAATGCAGAAAAGGTTAGTTTGAATAATAGGATTCACAATAACTTGCACAGAGTCAGTGAACGGCTTGAGAATCTTTTGTAGATGATTCCTTTGGTGACTCTTCCTATTCGCAGTAGTGATGTTGGTTTGCCTTATCAGCCACTAGTACATTGTACACCAGAGTCTCTAGAGGTGCAAGCTGCCAAGGTCATCCAGCTCTGCTAGAGACATTAACTATCTGTACTTATGGTACATAAATATGCTCAGAAAAAAAAAATCATTCAGATAGCTTTTTTTCCCAAATAATAAGAGTTATTTAGGTTTCCTTTTCCTAAGGCGTGGGAGGGCTAACACACGTCTGCGCAAAATAGGCAGTACCATTGGGCTAGCGCATGCACCTAGCAGTAATTCTGAGTCTGGCATGTGCCAAATCAAGCGGTAGAAAATAATTTTCTATTTTGTACCACGGGGGTCGTTCCCGGTAGTAATCAGCTGATGGCGCGTGCTGCATGGTTACCGTGTGAGTAGCCTGTGAGCCCTTTCCACTAGGTCAATGGGTGGCGGTAAGGTCTCAGGCTGTAAATAGGCGCGCTAATTTTAATTTCAGCACACACCCAATTCTTGGCCCATTAAAAAAAAATCCCTTTTCCCAACTGCGGTAAAACAAAATGGCCCAGCACGTAACCAAAACATACACTCACACTACCGCAGGCCACTTTTTACCACGGCTTAGTAAAAGGATCCCTTAATGTATTTAAAGCATTGTAAAATGCCTAATATTAAGACGATTGCAGCACTTTATTTAACAATAAAACATTTTCTATCTAAGGGGTCCTTTTCCACGCTAAAAAAAAAATGTGGCAGTTATTTTTAGTGCTTGGGTTTTCTGTGAACTCCGAATACTTTTTACCATGGCCGTAGAAACCTTGTTTTCAATGAAGGCAGTAAATGACCATGCGCTAATAAAAATATTGGTGCATGGCCATTTACTGCCTGAGTCCTTACCACCTCTATTCAGTAGGCGGTAAGGGCTCACGTGCTACTCATGAGGTAATTACCATTACCACTGGGCATGCCCCCCATGCTAGAAAAAAAATTATTTTCTGGGTGCAGGAAATGGTGCAAGCTGAACACAGTACTATTGCTGGGTGCACCAGGCAGTAGTGTTGCTTTTCCATGCGCCCATTCACGTGGTAGCCCTACCGCCGTATAGTAAAAGGGCTCCTAAATCTCACAAAATGCTTTTGTAATCTGTAATATGATTTTCCTATGATTTTAGTACACAATTTACTCTTACAAATCTGTCCAAACTAAGGGGTCTTTTTACTAGGGGGCACTAGAAAGTGTCCAGCGCTACGATTAGCGTGTGGGTTTGCTGCATGCTCTGACCACTTTCTAGTGTGGTTGAAAAATGGCCGTGGTCGGTATATTTTTTTAATGGCCTCTCACTAATTTCCCCATTGGCACGTGGCTATTACTGATGGGAGCCCTTACTGCCACTTATTTTTGGTAAAAGGACACCTTTGAGTGCTGTTTATAGAATAGGTCCTAGTGCAGGGGGTTTTCAACGCTATTTATAGAATTTGGTTCCATACGTATTAACCTATGAACATTACCTAGGGCTTTCAGTGAATTTAACTTGCATGCATCATTATAACAATAATTCCTGTGTAATGTATTATCCTGGCCAAAAAATCTCTTTCCACAGCTTTGCTGAAGTTTTTGTAAGTGCCTTTGTTTGTTCCCATGCTTGTGAAAGAATGATATTTGCATTTTGGCAGCTTGCTATGGTTTGATCAGGATTTAAAATAGTGCAGCACAGTAAGAAATAGTCTGATATACTGTTGCTCTAGTGTATCGGTATATGATAGCATATGGTAGTTTAGCAATGAGACAGTATGATATGGGAAAATAGTACCAGCAGTGCAACTTTTGTTTATCTCACTCAAGTGGAAGACAAAGGAAAAGAAAGAAAATCTCTGGCATATCCCTAACAAGACATTGGGTGAATTTCATCTCTAAGGACACAAATTGCCTAATGAGATTTGGAAAACAAAACTGCTAATTGGAACAGATTAAATAAAGGTGTTTAGTTTGGAATGCAGAGGAAGAGGAGGAACCGCCATAGACAATCCATTAATATTCCCTGATCCTTTCTCAGATCTGCTTACTTTGAAGCACCCATCGGCTCCCGAGAGTGCTATCCCAGTTTGTAGAGCGCATATCAGTTCTGGTTCAGGTCTAAGATATAGCTATATGTTTCTAAGTTTATTTTAGGACACAGTTCAAAATAAAACTGTGAAAAAATAATAAGAAACAGTGCTTACAATTCTATAGAAAACAAAATCTTAACTCATTCTGAGTTTAGATCATTTTCTGTATTTTAATTTTACCACCTAGACCGAGTAGTAATCTTTTCCGTAATTTTTTTCCCCTCAGTTTTTCCCTAGCCTGCATCAAGCTAATAAAAGGGCAGCTCCATGCTGTAACAGTTGTTCTATTTTAGGGCGTCTTTTACTAAGGCACACTCATGTTTTTAGCACACGCTAAAATTGTGGGCGCGCTAAACGTTAGAGACGCCCATAGGAGTGCATCGGCGTCTCTAACATTTAGCACACCTACAATTTTAGCGCACACCAAAAACGTGAGCACGCCTTAGTAAAAGACCCCCTTAGTTACCAATCAAACACTTATATTAAACTTAACCCATACAAATTCTCTAGAAGTTTAACTTGATTCACTTCAGTGAATTTGTTTGTGGCTAACACACTAACCAATCAAACTAACCTTTTCTTAAACCTAAGGGGTATGTTTACTAAGGTGCATTAGCGTTTTAACGTGCCTGTAAATTTAAGGCACACTAAACGCTAATGTGCCTATATATTTCTATAGGCACGTTAGCATTTAACCTGCACACACCATTTATGAGCGTTAAAAATGCTAACGCGCCCATAGCGCCACTTAGTAAACCTAGCCCTAAATATTCAATAATAGTTCAGCTTAATTTACTCATATAATTTTACACGGAGGGGCTCTTTTACTAAGCTGCGTAGGCACCTACATGTGCCCAACGCGTGCCAATTTGGAGTTACCACCCAGCTACCACGTGGCCAGTGCAGTAATTTCATTTTTGGTGTGCGTCCGCTACACTTGTCCAAAAAATAATTTTTATTTTCTGATGTACGTCAGCTACATGCATCAAGTGGCATTCTACGTGCATTGGTCATTACTGCCCGGTTAATGCGTGAGACTTTACCAATAAGTCAATGGCTCGCAATAAGGTCTCAGACCCAAAATGGACGCACAGCAATTCTGATGTTGCCGCATGTCCATTTTCGGCGAACATTTTTAAAAAGGCCTTTTTTACAAACATGCTGAATAATGGATCTGCATGTGCCCAAAACCTGCAGCACACCTTAGTAAAAGGACCCCTGAAATTTTTAGAAGTGTACACCTAGGGAGGAAGTCACATCACCACTTGATTTGGATGGCTGAGAGCAGAGCTCCAAGGGACTTGCTAAATCGACAGTAGTAAAAGCAATGCTGTAGAAACAGAAATGCCCCCTACTCCATACTGTATTTGAGAAAAAAATTGCCTATATAGGTGGAAGCCCTGCCTGAGGTGACTTAAGCAATGTGGCAAAGACAAGCAAAGTGCGGGAGCTAGAGGGTGATGGTGCTGGGAGAAGTGGGAGATCAAAAGGCAGAGCAAAGTGTAACATACAGATGGAATGATGCACATTTCAAAAATGAGGTCAGATACTGATTCAGAGACCTTAAGCATGATCTCATGGGGATGAAGGAGATCATTGGTAAGATCTTAGAGTTGTACAGTGATGTTTATGAGCTGGGCATGAGAGTTGAGGAAGCAGTGGTGAAAGCAAATCTGCAGGGCTGAATGATAGTGGATCTGAAGCAGCAGATACTAACCATGAAACAGCAGCAGAAGAACCTAGAGAATAAACTAGAGGATTTAGAGAACTGGCCCCGGCATCAGAAGCTGTTATTCTAGGAGGTGCCAGAAACAGCAGAGGTGGTAGGCAGTAGTACACAGGATTTCATGGGCTATCTTTAATACGGCAAACAAACAGGAAATGAATTTGTACATCAAAATACATAGAGTATATTGTGCTCTCTCCCCACCCCACCCCCAATGCAGTAAATTACTCTGTGACATCATGGCCTGCTTTCATGATGCAGTGCAAAGGAGAAAATAGCATCTAAAACGAGATCTCTGGGTACCGTAACATACCAAACCTATAAAGCAGAAGTCTTTGCAGATGTAGCACTTATTCATGTGGCAGAAAAGGAAAGACCTGAAGGAGATTGTTATAAAATTGAGAGAGGAGAGCATCAGATACAGATTGATGTACCCATTCTGCCTGTAATTCACCATCAGAGGGAAATCATTTAAGGAACAGAAACGAAGCACTGCAAACACTTACTGATACTGGGTTGAAAGGCCTTGAAAGAACTAGGGTGAAGTTTTCACTGGAAAGGAGAGAGATTCCAAAGGGGCAGGGAGTTTCCTACAGCAAGAGATGGCTGTGGAAAAACTCCAATGAGATAGCAAAATCCATTGGCACCATCAGATTCCCTATGAGGAGAACAAGATAGTTTCAAGTGCTCACTGCTGTGTTTTGCCACTATTTTCCCCTTGATTTTATATTGCTTCATTTTAGAGATGCTCTCAAAGCACAAGGGAAAGACTTGAATCTGTCCCCCTGAACCTCCATCTCTCGACAATGGGAAGTAGCCATTAAATTCCACTTATATATTCTTGTCTATTCCTGGTTCATTGTCTTTTTTAACAGGTGGGCTGTACGAGGAATTGGCCCACCTGGTGTAAGAGGTCTCTTTGAGCACTGAATTACAGACCACAACAGGTCTCCCTGCAGAGAGGACCAAAGCTATGTAGGCAGACTTGGGAATTGGTGAAGTTTTGAAACAGTAGGTGGTGTTTAGGAAAGGGTGGTAAGCTGGAGATGGTTTTCCATTTCCTTTCCTAAGTGGTGCTGCAGCAAGATATTTGGATTTAGAAGTGACATCTCAGAGTGTTGAAGGTCTTGTAGTAGAAGCAGCTGAGAGGTCAGATGGCTTCATGGGACCCGGGGTTAGTATAAGTTTGTCTAAGTCCTCGTCACTATCTTTTGGAACACCTGGAAGTCACGGAACTTCATTGGTGAACTTTCTTTAGTGACACTTAATTTATTTATTTATTGCATTTGTATCCCACCTTTTCCCACCTATTTGCAGGCTCAAAGTGGCTTACATAGTTTTGTAATACAATTATTCTTGGATGTCAGGTACAATTATTGTAGTACAGAGGTTAGTTAAGGGAGAAGTAGAGAGTAGAAGGGAGGCGTTTATTAGGTATAGTGAACAGTAGGTTTTCAGCAGTGGATTAGTAAAGTTCTAGGTTTTTATTGTATGCTTTGTTGAAGAGATACAGCCTGGCTACCTCTTGGCTCGGGCGGTAAATTCATTTTTTATGAGCGTCCGCTACGCATGTCGGAAAATAATTTCTATTTTCCTACGCGTGGTGGAAACCGGGAAGTAATCATCATTCTACGTGTGTAGATGATTATCGCACGGTTACCGCATGAGACCTTATCACTAAGTCAATGGGTGGCGGTAAGGTCTCAGACCCAAAATGGAAACACATCAATTTTTATTTAGATGCATGTCCATTTTCGGCAAAATTTTAAAAAAAAGGCGATCTGAAAAATGGATCTGCGTGTGCCCAAAATACACACCTTCACTAGCATAGCCCATTTTTCAGTGCACCTTAGTAAAAGGACCCAAGAGTACCAAATGTTTGTAATAATAATAATATATTATCTGGCTGCTTTGGTTTACTTGGAAGCCTCAGTGACACAGTGATCAAAAGGCATTGGCTCTGCAACTCAGGAACTGGGAACCCTAGCCAGGGTTGGGTTATTGGAACAATCTGTAAAAAAAAGCAAGCATCAATTATTATAGCAATTATTCAGGAGAAATTAATTTTACAGCATAAAGTTGGTACTCTGAAAAATAATCAAAGGAATTTAAATTTGATGTTGATAAATTTTCCTTAGGTCACTTTGGAGTCACCTTTGGGTACTTTGAGGACATATTTTATGAAAACAATTAAGATCTCCAATTCCATCTGTTGGGAAATATGAGTGTTTTAACACCAAAGAAGCTAGATAGTTGCTGTGTAGGAAGCTTCAGCTACTAGTGTCTTAGATGTTTCCACTTTGTTGGAGAAATCTGGTAAAAAGCATGGGAAAGAGCTATGATGCTGATGTCCTTTGTGTTTGAACAAGATATAGAAATGATTTCCCATTCATGTTTTCATTATAGAATTTCTAATTTCTGGGTCAGAATATAATAATAGCCATACTAGGTCAGACCAATGGTCTATCTACCCAGTATCCTGCTTCCAACAGTGGCCAATCCAGGTCACAAGTACCTGGCAGAAACCCAATTAGTAGCAACATTCCATGCTACCAATCCCGGGGCAAGCATTCCCCCATGTCCATCTCAATAACAGACTATGAACCTTTCCTCCAGGAGCCATAGGAGCTGGCTCTGTGGGTGCTGTGGGTGCTTGAGCACCCCCAATATTGAGAAAATTCCTTGTATGTGTCCAGGGAGGGGTTATTTCCACTGGGCTTAGCACCCCCAATAATTTTGAAAAGTTGGCTCCCATGCCAGGAGCTTGTCCAAACAACCCAGATACGCTAACTGCTGTTACCACATCCTTCAGCAGTGAGTTCCAGAGCTTAACTATTATTTGAGTGAAAAAATATTTCCTCCTATTTGTTTTAAAAGTATTTCCATGTAATTTCATTGAGTGTCCCCTGTACTTTTTGAAAGAGTGAATAATCCCCTGTTCTACACCACTCAGGATTTTACGGACCTCAATCATATCCCCCCTCACCCATCTCTTTTCCAAAATTGATTTATTCAGACTGTTGCAAAATTACACAGGACAGGAGAAAAATGTTTCTGGCTATGGGCCAAAAGACTTAGTGCTTGCATGCAGGTGTTTATTGGATTCCCTTGCAAATGTCTTGTGGTCTTTAATAATCAAAGAACTGTCTTTTTGAACGTTTCAATTTCAATTATTTCTTCAATCTAAAAGAGAGGCTTTTGGACCCTAGTGGTAAAGTGTATTCAAGACCTTCTTGGTTTTTTTAAGTTGAAAAATGGTGTGTATTTGTTTGAAGTATTCTCATGGTTTTTTCCCCTTGATATTTGAGATGTCAAAATGTCTCGATTTTTATATTGTTCTGATGAGAGTTGCTATATTTATTTCCTGAAATGTGCTTTCCTTGTTTCTTTTTGATGTTCCTATGTAGCACTCTCTTTGTCATTAAAATCTAAAATTTGAAGATGTATGCTAAATTTCTTTAAAATCACATTAAAAAATCCACTGGCAAAGTACCATGCTGGGGGAGTAATACTTGGAGCAGGAAAAGATATTTCATGTAAGACATGAGTGGGGAGACCTTCAAACCATGGAGGAATGTGCGATATTTACATCAATATGAACATAGAGGGAAGTGAATTATCTGGCATTCCTCCCACCTTGCACAGAGATTTGAGCTGAGCAGGTAAATGTGGAGGCATACAATGTGGACTGCTGCAGAAAGGATGGCTATTTGAGTAAGCATAAAAGTTTGGGGACAGGGACCTTTTACTAAGCTGTGTAGGCGTACTGTATATGTGCATCCTACATGCATCAATTTGAAGTTACAGCCTGGCTACCTCGTGGCCCGGGCGGTAAATTCATTTTTTATGAACGTCCGCTACGCATGCCGGAAAATAATTTCTATTTTCCTACGCGTGGTGGAAACCGGGCAGTAATCATCATTCTACGTGTGTAGATGATTATCGCACGGTTACCGCATGAGACCTTATCACTAAGTCAATGGGTGGCGGTAAGGTCTCAGACCCAAAATGGAAACACACCAATTTTTATTTTGATGCATGTCCATTTTCAGCTGAAAAATGGATCTGTGTGCGCCCAAAATACACACCTTCACTAGCGCAGCCCATTTTTCAGCGCACCTTAGTAAAAGGACCCAAGAGTACCAAATGTTTGTATGTTTGAGCCTAGGCACTGATTGGCTAATTGAATAGTTATTTCTATTCAAATATGGGAACTTTTCATTAAAAAGGGTAGGGAGAATATTGGGAAGTGAATCACACAGTCACAGGCGCAATTAGATTATTTTAACTGCTTGTGCTGGGTTACGAAAACATGGTGTACGCCAAATTGCTTAGAGGAGTAAAGTGGAATGACCATATCACTCATATTTTTTGTTCCCTCCACTAGGGAAAAAAAAGACATTATCCCTCTTGTTTACTAAGCCATGCTTGTTGCTGCTGTGCTGTGTTGGCATTGCCATGCAGCAGCAGCTGCTATTGTGGCTTAGTAAACAGTAGGGTATGTTTGTCTTTTAAGGCCTTGCATTATGGTACTCCCTGATATCAGATGTGCCATTTCCCTGTGAACCTAACAGGACCCTTCAATCAGCTCAGCTTTGTTTGTGTTATGTCCTCTCGGATAGTATTACAGTAAACCAGTGAATGGGCTTGCCTACTCTGGACTGAAACTATGGAATGAAATTCCATAACCTTTCCAGCTAGAGCAGGGGAGGGCAACCATGGTTCTTGAGGGCCACAACCCAGTCAGGTTTTCGAGATCTCCGCAATGAATATGCATAAGATTGATTTGCATGTACTGCTTCCATTGTATTCAAATAGATCCCATGCATATTCATTATGGAAATCTTGATTGTGGCTTTCCAGGGCCATAGTTGCCCATCCCTGAGTTAGAGAATAATTATCTGAAGTTTTGGCACATAGGCAAAAGTTGTTTATTTAATTGGTCAGTTAAAAGTGCTATTTTAAGGTGATTTGTGAGTAATTATTTTGTTTGAGTGTATATAGTTGAATACAGTTAAGTGATTTATATTTTATAGGACCTCTTTTATCAAGTTGCGCTAGTGGCCTCTGGTACAGTAATGCCAACAAAGCCCATTCACTTTGAATGGGTGCCATCGGCATTGCTGTGCAAGAACCGCTAGCACGGCTTGATAAAAGAAGCCCATATTTTGTACCTTGCCTAGAGGTACAAAATAAGGTACAAAAAAAAAAGGCAATCGATCTTCAAGATCCAGCATGGAAAAAGAAGCAGTAGATAAAAACACCTTCAAGATTTGAAAAATGTAGAAAATGTTCAAATCATTCACCACTAAAATAATAAATACATAAATAATTAAAAGCCCAACTCTGCCATGTATTGCCCTCTCAAAGGGCTATATCAGGGGCTTGAAACAGAACCTAGTGGTGTTGACAGAATACTTCACCTACTGGTTTTAAACTACTCTCTCCTGAAAAGCAGCACATCTTGGAGTTTTTTTTTGAAAGATCTACTGCTTCTTTTTCCATGCTAGAGTTAAAGTGAGGCATGTAATCACATTTGAAGAAATACATAGGCAAATAATATACCTCTGAGGGGGACCCCTGCAATGGATGGATATGGAAGCACACGTGCAAGACTTGAAGGAGGGAACTGGAGGAATGGAAAGGTTGGATAGGTTGGGGGTGGGCTGAGGAGATAAGATCTGGATTGAGTGTGGACAACACAGGTCTTGGCTGGAGTGCTTATATGTATAGCTGAGCGGTGAATTATTACAACCCCTGGTAACGTGAGTTACATTCTGCTTATTATTTTTTTTTTTAAAATCTTTATTAATAAATTCAATTTTCACTACAAAGTGTAAATATGCAATCGGCATTATTTTACAAATGAAATTCAAAATACAATTAAGTAATAGAAAAAAAAATTCTTAACAGCCCATTTGTCCACAAGCAAAGAAATTAGGTTCCAAGAATTCAAAAATCTAAATAAAATTAAAGAAAATTTTAGCGGTTGCTACCTCGGGTTGCCGACCCCAGGGGCGTATCTGAAAGTCGGCGGTAGCGGGGGCCGAAGCCAGAGTGAGGGGGCACATTATAGCCCCCCCAGCCGCCGCCATTTCCAACCCCCCCCCCTGCCGCCGTGGGTACCTTTGCTGGTGGGGGACCCCAACCCCCACCAGCCGAGGTCCGCTTCCTCCTGCCGCTGCGAGGTTTTTAAAGTTCATCGGGATTCATCCTCCGTCACTCTGTGCTGCTGTTCAAAGAAGCTGCTAGCTGAATGCAGTTTCGGACTGAGTCTGACGTCGCTGCTGCACGTTGTACGTGCAGGACGTCAGACTCATGTACAACGTGCAGCAGCGACGTCAGACTCAGTCCGAATTAAACTGCATTCAGCTTGCAGCTTCTTTGAACAGCAGCACAGAGTGACGGAGGATGAATCCCGATGAACTTAAAAAACCTCGCAGCGGCAGGAGGAAGCGGACCTCGGCTGGTGGGGGTTGGGGTCCCCCGCCAGCAAAGGTACCCACGGCGGCAGTAGGGGGGTCCAGGGCGAAATCTGCAGGGGCCCAGGCCCCTGTGGCCCCAAGCAGATACGCCCCTGGCCGACCCTAGCCTGCTTTTTAGGGACGGCATACAACATTCACATCGGTTCTAGCATCAAGAAATTCTTTAAACTGTTTTGGGTCTACAAACTGAAACTGTTTACCCTCAAGCAATACATTACAAATACAAGGAAATCGTAATACAAAGTTTACTCCCAGTGCCAACGCTCTAGGGCGCTGCTCCAAAAAAGCCCTGCGCCTTACTTGTGTGGGCCTCGAGAGATCTGGAAAAATTTGAACCTTTGAGCCCAAAAACAAGTTTTCTAAGTGTCTTAAGGAAAGTCTTAAAACAGCATTGCGATCAGGCTCCAGTACAAAAGTGACCAGCATAGTTGACCTCTGTGTAATTATTTCCAGTGAACTTTCCAGGAAGGAAGTAAGATTCATTCCATCCCCCACTACTGGGGGGTTTCCATCAGTCCCCTTCGGGTTCCAGATATAGTAGGCCCGTGTAATGGGAGGTAGTGAGTCTTTATCCATTCCAAGAACGTCAACCATATATTTTTTCACCATTTCCATAGGAGGAATTAAAGGAGGTTTGGGGAAATTTAGAAGCCTAAGGTTAAGTTTCCTAACCTGGTTCTCCAGGTATTCCATTCGCTTGTGCATGAAATTATTATCGTTAACCAATGCAGTTTCCAAATTCCCCATTTCTTGAAGCTCAGTATTCACTTTATCTAATTTCAAGGATTGCTGTGCAGTCACTTGTGCTTGGAGCAACGCAGCTTCAGACAAAACTTTAATATCACCAGTGTTTTCTTTCAATGTGTTCTGCATAGAGACCTGAATGCCATAAACCATGTCCCACAGTGACTCAAGTGCCACTATTGCTGGTCTAACCACGCCACTAGAGACTGGGAGAGATTGAGGTTGAGCCTCAGCTCGAGATAATTTTGAAACAATGTCTTGAGGCAGTACCTGTAAAGCTGATTGAATTAGCTGCTCTCGTTCATGAGATCCACTCTCTGTAGCTGCAGACCTTCCCTCGAGCAGGTTCGGTTGAACCACTTCGGCTTCCGTTGCTGCTCGGGCTGCAAACAACTCTCTCCCAGGCTGAGGCGAAGCAATACGATCCACAGGGCTCAGGGAAGCTCCGTTAGCACTCTCAATCGACGGCAATGCGTCGAAAGTTGCAGTAGGGGTCGAGGTTCCCCGAGGACCCGGTTGTTGCTTTGAAATTTGCAAGGTCGTCTGCTTCAACGTTGGAATGGTCTCAGGAACCGAGGGATGTTCCTTAACCTTTCCCCTCCGCTTCCCCATCCAGAAAAACGAGGCGGCAGAAGCACCAACGGAGCTGAAAACCTAAGCAACCTCAGGAGCAAACACAGGTGCGTCCGCTTACAGCGCCATCTTGGATCCCTTCGAGTTACATTCTGCTTAAATGGTGTGTGGACATTTTAGATATCAACATTCAAATACACACAGCACTCTGAAAAAAGTGGTGCATGTTTATGTTTACTAAGGAGGAAAAAGCCTCGAGCAAACTCCTAAATAACTTCAATATATAGTTGGATATGAGTTGGACTTCCTCATCATCGGCAAAAAACCCCCTCCTGGGTGGGACTCTCAATAATATTTTACTATTGATCAAACTTCTAAGCTATTGATTTATATAGCTTTCAGACTTAACTTTGTGGTCTTGGTCTCGATGTCTTTCTCCAGACTACGACTGTGATCAACGGCGGCCAGCGTTTCAAATTACTGCTTCTGCTTCAGGATCACAGGTCGATTCTGCTGAAAATCAAGACAAATAAAAAGTTGAGAGTCTAAAGGCTTCTACCTTATTTATCTTTTTGAATGTGCCTACCTCCGCTCAGTTTTGCCAGCGGTTGCTAATCAGACGCCGTCCCTAAAAAATGGCGGTTATTTAAAGGATTGATGATGTCTTATGTCATTTTTTTCTTCCTGACTACGTTACCATATGTCTTTATTTATTCTGCCATCGAAATTGGATAATTAGATTAAAGAAAATTAAATTATAGAAAATGGATCCATTCGATCTTAGAATTCAACCCATCCGGGACAAAGGATTGTAATTTAAAGATCCACTTTTGTTCAGTGCGGAGTCCTAATTAGTACAGAGGCTCAGTCCTAATTAGCATTTGAGAGTTTGGACATTTTAGGCATGCCTTCTCTTACATATAGCAAAGTATTTGTTTCATCTAGTTTTTATGTCACACATTTACTACTGATACATTGCTTTTAATTCTATTGGCTGTATGTGCTCAGGTTATAATTCCTTTTGATTCCATTTCATTTTCTCTTTTTTTATGCATTTTGTATATGTATTTTTTATACTTATAAATTACTTCTTGATTTAATTGGATATATTTTTCTTGTCTTACTGTACCTTGTATTTGCCATTTTAAATACCCTTAATATTTAGCTTTTAATTTTTATCTATACTATACTATACTACATGATTCTTATATTCTGCTAAGTTCAAAGCAGATTCTAAGGGATCATTTTACTAAGGTGCGCTGAGAAATAACCTGCGGTAGTGTAGGCGTGTGTTTTGGGTGCTCGCAGATCCATTTTTCAGCACACCTGCAAAAAATGCCTTTTTTATTTTTGCCGAGAATGGTTGTGCGGCAAAATAAAAATTGACACACGTCCATTTTGGTTCTGAGACCTTACCGCCAGACATTGACTTAGTGGTAAGGTCTCATGTGTTAACAAGGCGGTAATGACCCACCCGCATCAAATGCCACTTGGCGCGCATAGCGGACCCGCGCCAGAAAATAAAAATTATTTTTTGACACATGTATTGGACATGCACCAAAAATGAAATTACCGCAAGAGCCATGCAGTAGCCAGGCAGTAACTCCAAATTGTCACGCGTTGGGCGCGCGTAGATGCTTACGCGGCTTAGTAAAAAGGCCCCTACATGAATTACCAACAAGAATTCCTTCCTAATTACAGGAAGCCATTGTAATTCCTTTAATAAGGGGGATACTCTTTCATATTTTCTCCAAACCATAGATCGGTCTTGCAGCTGTGTTCTGCAGAAACTGCAGCCTTTGTAGCAACCTTTTTGGTAAGACCCCCAAATAATTAGTTGCAGTAATTCAAGTATAGAAGTAAAACTGCCTGTGCTACTGTTCTAAAATTATCGAGTTGGAGCTTAAAGTGAATTGATCTTATCTGCCATAATTCTAATTTTTTTTTTACAAAGTCTTCACATGTAGCTCAAAAGTTAAATCAATTCTAATACTGTGGAATGACCTTAAATCAATTTATATCTCACCTGTTTCCAATTCCAAATGCTTCACTATTATCTATTTGTTTTTATATTTAGTAGTTTTAAATATGTATGTGCATAATGTTCTGGATCCCTGAGGCAGTCATACTTTGCTGAAATGTGGCCACATCAGGTCACCAAAACTACTGTACAGTCAAGACATATTGCACATTTTGATTTAAAAAAATTAGATCTTTTGGAAAGTCTGTGGTCCTGGTGTCCTTCCTTTTTTTTGTGTGGTTTTTGTTCATCGCCTATGAACATATATCCATATATAGTGGCAGTGTATTAATAAGATGAAAGAGATTCTTGACAGTAAGATTCCCCAGGATCTTAAATTTTTCCTATTAAATAGATATTGCCCAGAAAATGAGCTGGGACTTGCTTAAGTACTGTATTGTGGCAGTGAGATATGAAATAGCAGCAAATTAGAAATGTGACACGCTGCCAGACATTAGCTCCAGATTCTGTATAGGTAGCCAAATGTTGGACACACAAGTTTGGACACAGATTACAGATCCACATATAAACTAATTAGCTAATTAGGTGCTAACAATCAATCAATGGTGTTAAACACTTAATTGGCAGTAATTAGTTATGTGCATATCGTCCCTATGCCCTATTCTATAACATGCATATCTAAATTTCATAGCGCGCAACTTCAAAATAAGTTTGGCCATGGGAGGGACTTGAGAAGATCAGGAGTGTTCCCAGAATTTAGGCGCAGTGTTATAGAATGCCTGCATTTGCGTTAATTCCTACTGGCTCTCTGTGAATAAACTTGCACTTAATCCCAGGAAATGCACAGGTCTTATACTTTCTTCTTCAGCCTCTCTTCCTCCAGTCTGTCCTATTGCTATAGCAGGTAACCCCCTTTCATTAGTACCGAGTGTCAGAGTTCTCGGCGTGACCATAGACATAGACCTAATCTTCCGCCCTCATATTTCTCACAATATTCGTTCCTACTTCTTTAAACTGAAAAAGCTCTACTTTGTCTGCCATCTGTTCACTGTTTCTGCTCTCTGCTTTTCCACTCTCTTGCCCTGTCTATCCTTGACTACTGTTGTGTACTACTTCACGGACTTCTACAGAAAGACGTTAAATACCTACAGCTAGTTCAAAACTCAGCCATACGCCTTCTCACTGGTGTCACCTGGTTTGACCACACTACTCCTCTGCTTCCTGATGAACACTGGTTGCCTATATCCTTCCAAACTTCATACAGATTAATCTTCCAGGTCCAGAAAAGTCTCCACTCGGGTCAGCTACTGTATCTGTCCCAATATCTACACCCTTACTAAACTTCTCGGGCTCTTTGCTCTTCTAAAGCATACTTGTCCATTTCCTTCATCAAATTCATATTTCCACGTTACTTAAGTGAATATTCAGGGGTCCTTTTACTAAGGTGCCCTGAAATAATAACCTGATTTGGTGTAAGCGTGTGTTTCAGATGAGTGCAGGTCTATTTTTCAGCGTGGCTGTAAAAAAGGCCCTTTTTTGGGCCAAAAATGGATGTGCGGCAAAATAAAAATTGGTGCAAGTCCATTTTGGGCCTGAGACCTTACTGCCATCCATTGACTTAGCAGTAAGGTCTCATGTGTTAACTGGGCAGTAATCATCAGCACACGTACACTGCTGATTACCACCCGGTTAATGCTGCATGGTAGAAAATTAAAAATATTTTCTGCCGCACGTATCGGACAGATGTAAAAAATGGAATTACCAGTTAGGGCACACAGTAGTCGGGCAGTAGTTCCAAATAGGCACCTATGCGCCTTTGTAAAAGGGCCCTTCAATGTCTTAGGTCCACAACTCTGGAATGCCCTTCCCCTGGCCCTCCGGCTGGAATCCTTATTGCTTTTAAGGCACAACTTAAGGCCTATCTGTTCAATCAGGCCTTTGAGCCCCATGCCACTTAATAGCCTGCTGGCTCGTTGTCCCACATGATGGTGTTCAGTCTGTTCTCCCCTTCCCCCCTCCCCCTCCACAGCCCTTCACTCCTGCTTTCTTGTTCACTCCTTATCCCAAAGGTAATTCTCTTCCATCCATTACTCTTTGCTGTCCTATCCTAATGGAATTCTTTTCCCTCTATTTACCAGTTATTATATTATGTTGTGTAAACCTCTTCAATGGTCATCCTATCCTACTATATAAATGAAGAGTAACTGACATGCCGCGCATGCGCAGAACAGCGCAGCACTTTACAGGTCTTTCCCGATGACGCCCCCTCCAGCGAGCCTCACGACCACATCGCTCACAAGAACAGCCAGTGCTTTAATCCCGGCCAGGGATGAGAAGAGCTGTTCGGGTTTGGCTCTGTGCACATGGTAGTGCTGCTCCCAAGGTTCTCTGTGTCAGTCACAGCTCTGCGAGGGGGAGAAAAGAGGTGCCGGTATTCGAGAGGAGGGTCTGCATGGGAGCTTGCTGTGGTTTCTGACTAGGCATGTTGTTGAGCTGCGTTCACAACCCCTCCTACACCCCAAGGTCTCTTCCTTCACCCCGCACCTAGAGGCTGTCTCGGCACTTCGTGCAGGGAGAGGGCTTCTTTGCAACTGTTCGGGGGAAGGTCGCAAGCTTTGGTCACGGTATGCATGAGGTAACTGCATACATTACTTAACCTCTGTATGCAGTTAATCTCATTCACTGAGAATAGCCACTGGAACGGATTTGGGAAGCTCTGTTCGAGCCACAGATTAGATATGTGTGATTTATGGAGGAGGGATTTGTGCAATAGTAAGCATAGCAGTTAACGTTTCAGAACGATTGGGGGGGGGGGGGGTTGCTAACAAAATAGAAATCACCCTTCCCTGGACACAGTCAACGAGGTTGCTCAGTTTGAAGGGGGGGGGTGCTTGAGCACCCACAGAGTTGATTCCTATGATAGCAAGTACTGTACATAAGTAATGCCACACTGGGAAAAGACCAAGGGTCCATCGAGCCCAGCATCCTGTCCACGACAGCGGCCAACCCAGGCCAAGGGCACCTGGCAAGCTTCCCAAACGTTCAAACATTCTATACATGTTATTCCTGGAATTGTGGATTTTTCCCCAAGTCCATTTAGTAGCGGTTTATGGACTTGTCCTTTAGGAAACCATCTAACCCCTTTTAAAACTCTGCCAAGCTAATCGCCTTCACCACGTTCTCCGGCAACGGATTCCAGAGTTTAATTACGCGTTGGGTGAAGAAAACTTTCCTCCGATTTGTTTTAAATTTACTACACTGTAGTTTCATCGCATGCCCCCTAGTCCTAGTATTTTTGGAAAGCGTGAGCAGATGCTTCACATCCACCTGTTCCACTCCACTCCACCGAAGGTTTATGATGCTGTAGTACTCAGAACGGTTGGTACTGATTAGAGGGGAAATGATTTGTCACACTCTCTCTCTCTTTCAGACAGACGCACATGCGCGCGCACGCGCACACACACACCCTATATTAGAACAATAAAAAACTGCCTATAAGGAGCAACTGACCCTCCACTGTCACAGGGACTCCTACCAGCTCTCTCTCTCTCTCTTACACATATACACACTCTCTCTCTCTGAACTCACTTTCACACTCTCTCTCTCAGACAGACACACACACACACACACACTCACTCTCTCTCTTTCTCTCTCTCTCTCTCTCTCTCACACACACACACACAAAATATTAGAACAATTAACAACTGCCTATAAGGAGTGACTGACCCTCCACTGTTACAGGGACTCCTACCATCTCTTTCTCTCTCTCAGAAATAAAAAATCTTGCCCGTTTTAATTACTGTACTGATATCACAACACTTTATCCTATTCCATCTCTCTCTCTCACACACACACACTCTCTCTCTCTCTCATACACACACTCTCTCTCTCTCTCACACGCACACACTCTCTCTGTCTCTCAACTCACTCTCACTCTCTTTCACACAGATGCGCACATACACACTTTCTCTGTCTCTCACACACACACACACACACATATATACACACTCACTCTCTGAACTCACTCACACTCTTGCACACACACACTTTCTCTGTCTCTCACACACACACACTCTCACTCTCTCTCTATTCACTCTCACAGTCTCTCTTTCACACAGACACACACTGTCTCACAAACACTTTCTCTCTCTGCCTCTCTCTCACACACGCACTCTCTCTCTCTCTCACACACACACACACACACACACACACACACATATACACTCTCTCTCTCTCTCTCTTTACATTTATTTATTTATTTTATTTATTTCAGTACATTTATATCCCGCCTTTTGCCACAGTGTTGCGGCCCCAAAGCGGCTTACAATGAACTTATTAAAAATAAATAAAAACAAATACATTGCAGTTACATTTTAGTAAATTAGAGTGGTAAAAAAGGGAAGGAAGGGAAAAGAAAGGGGAAAAAGAAAGGGAGACAGAGATGACCGATGAAAGTCCAGCAAAATGATCCCCATTCCAGACTGCTGCAGGGCCTAGGTGTTACAAATGAAGCTGGAGACAGGCATCCATGGCGATGGAGTCATCAGAGCAGGGAACAAGATGGCGGACCAACGGTCATCTGCAGCCTCAACCGTCGGGGCACTCCTGCCAGGGACCACCACCACTGCAATTCTATCAATTCGGCCGAAGAAGAAGAGCCAGGAAATTAATCCAGCTGGCTGCCCGAAGATCGCGAAGGCAGCAAACTGTCCAACAGTTAAGATGACGAGCTGGGGGGGAGGAGACAACAGCATGGCATCTGGAAGACAGCAGTCGAGCAGCAGCGCCAGGAGCTCCAGCAGAGCACGTCGGGCAGACCCGAAGCAGCGGCGAAACCAGCAGCTTGGCCGGATCAAGAGGAGCCTGAAGAAATGAAATTGCTGGCCTAGCAAACATCCTGCGCCGAACCGGCCCCGCAGACGCCCCGACAAAGTGGGAATTCTGTACGCTGACTCCAAAGCAGCAGACGGGAAGACAACCAGCCGCCCACGAAGTAGCTAGCGCCAAAACACAGGCAGCAAGAGGAGCCCTAGATGAAAGCGGACCCCCAGGATCAAAGTTGGAGCAGTGCCCAGCCAGACCGCGGGCAAGCTCCACGATGAGACCAGGAGCCGATGGATCGTCTGCCCGTTAGTCGGCGGACATCTTAGACATCAGAAACAAAACAACTTGCCCGTTGTAACGGGCTTTACAGCTTGTAAATGGTATATCAAACCTTTAAATAAACTTGAAAACTTGGCAATACCTGCATCATTTTTTAGCATAAGTAGCCAAAAAATGACAAATTTCCGAATACTGATTCTTGACGCAGTGACCACTTCGTATCAAATGTAACTTCTCACAGTTTTTCACAAAATCTGTAAAAAAAAAAAAAGGCTCACTGGGGTCCAGCTGCATCTTTATTTGATTAAATTAATCTTGGAGTGCTGTTTTGGACATATATAGAATCTAAGATGCCGTTAAGACTTAGACATGCAGTATTTAACAAAAAGATACATGTATCTTCAGTTCTCCTTTCTATATGTTGACCAAGGATATTCAAACATTTTGGCCCAAAGGCCACATAGTGGGCCGTGACTGGGGAGGAAGACTGATAGAGTTACACAGAGAACTCCTAGTGGAGGTCTGAGACAATATTGTGTGTGTGTTGGGGGAGGAGATGGATAAAGGTCCAAGTCCGCAGTGCAGAAAGTCAAAAGGACACTGTAGTACTGTCTTTTTGGGAATATGTGGATGTTTATCAGGGATGGATATGTGTGGAGTGCATAATTGTGGGTGAGTGAGGTTGCGACAGGTCATAAAAATATAGTAAAAATATATTAGGCTAAAAAGAAAGGCCTAAAGGATGATGTATCAAAGTAAAAAAAAATTATATATATATATATATATATATATATATATACACACACACAGTTAAGTGAATATTTTTCACAATGTAATTAGTAGTGCTGCTTAGGCCAGTGGTTCCAAAACTTTTTTTCGGTTTACGGTGCCCTTAGTGTCTAAGTAATTTTTCATGGGGCCCCCCTTCCCCAGTCACACATTTCCTCTCAGGCTCTTAGGTCTCCCCTCCTCCTTCCAGATATTTCCTTCAGATCACCCCCCCCAATCAACCCCCTCCAGCCACATATTTCCTCGCAGGTCTCTACCCCACCCCCACGAAGCAGCATGGAGTCCTACCTTGTCGGGGACAGAGTATCTTGCTTCCCTTGCGGCTCCACTGACAGCCAAGCCTCCGCCTCTGTGTCAGGTCTTTAGCCTGTGCCAGGCCCTCAGCTCCTCGCATACCCTTCTCCACCCCTCCTCAAGCCCTCCTCAGTTGGGGAGCTGCAGCTGCTCTGTTTGCGGCCTTCAGTGCTCCTCACCCTCTAGCAGTGCCTGGGATACACAGCCCCAAGAGATGCCAGCTCTCAAGGTGCGGCTGCTTCCCCTGCTAGAGGCTGCATGTAGAGGGCGGGCAGGAAACGGCAGTGGCATGCCGAGCACATTAATGTGCATCTCCTTCCGTGGCTCTGCAGCCCTGATCTAGATTATATGTGGTTGATGCTCTTTCATTTACATAGTAACATAGTAAATGATGGTAGATAAAGACCTGTATTGTCCATCCAGTCTGCCTAACAAGACGACCAGAATTGTACCTGCAGCTCCGTGCAGCTTACAACCCTCTAAGTTCTGTTTAAAGTGTGAAGGTCATTTAAGTTTTGCTTTGATTCTAACCTCTTTCTATATATGAATTTTCTGTGTTTATCCCACACATTTTCGTTCCCTCCACCTCCAATTATGGTTTAATATGCACTAGCTGTACACCCTAGCTTTTTCTACACATGCATAACAGTTCACAAGGTAACAAGCAAACTGCTGAAAGGTTGAGAGCCAATATGTACAGGGACAAGACAGAGTATAGTAGCCCGTGGTGCAGAGCTGCATGCTCTCCTGACTACTAATGCTGCTGTGCCTTGTAAGAGCTTTGTCTGCATAGACTCTTCTCATTTGTTTCTTAGCAGAATCCCTAACCAGTTATTTTAAGATAAAGTTTGTAGGTTTAGATGCAAACAGTGAAGCTCCATGTTAGAATGATGTGCAAAACATTCATTTAAGATCCCTAATGGCTCTGTTAAATGCATGTTTTGCATGCTATTTATTAAACAGCAAGCACAACAATAACAAATCATGGCTGTGAATAAATTGAAGGAAGGAGGGGGCCAAGAAAATTTGTCCTTGCTGTTCTGGTTTCCTGCTTAAAACTGCTCCATTTTTTTTTTTTTTTACAAAATTCTTTATTTGCTTTCAGCATTGATGCTCCTTCATAGGAAGAAAAAAAGGACTTATTAATGTTCTGAAATAACTCACAGTTCAGAAATTAGATGTTTTTAAACAGACTAAATGACAGTAGTGTCTGCGCCAGTCTGTACTAGTACCACATCATTTAAAAGTGCCACCTTTGCTTTTTATTCCTTTACCTCGCTAGCCTTCCTCGTGAGAGATTCATGCCCACTCAGAACCTGACTTTACCCTATTCAGTACTAATAAATAAGGGGGGGGGGGGGGGTTATGTAAAGTTGAAGTGCCACAGACCACCTTTTTATAGGATTTTTCCATTACTATTAGCTACATTTATATTCTTAGCAGGGTTCCCGCTAAGCAGCTTTGAGTTGTGCAGGAATCCTCCACTGGTGTTCGAAAGGGACAGGTATCACTGATGGAAGACTCCATACAGCTGCTTAGTGGGAGACATTGGTCCGTAGTACATTCTTTAAAGGTGTGTCCAAAAGCAGTAACATTAGCAGCATAAGTGAATAACACAATACTAAAATATGTGTACTTCATACAATCAAGTCATCCTTGTCAATTATATAGTCAATTAAATATTATTCCACAGTTAATTACGCTCCTTCTAAATATGTGGAGGGCCAGTTTCGATATGACGTCTAACTCCGACTTTGGATGTTTTGCAAAAAAGTCCAAAATCTGAATAGGAAAGAAGTTCATTTTGAAAAAGAAAAATGTTTACCCTTTTTTTTTTTTTTCAAAAATATTGTTTTGAACAATGTTTGTGTTTTGCACATTTTGTTTTTTGGTCCATTTTTGAAAAAAAAAAAATGTCCAAGTGCAAAATGCATAAAATCAAGCCATTGGGATGTAGGAGAAGCCAGCATTTTTAGTCAACTGGTCCCCAGACATCCTAGGAAAGCAATAGGGCACCCTAGGGGGCACTGCAGTGGACTCCATAAAATGCTCCCAGGTACGCTTATCATCGTTGCTCCCTTATCTTGTCTGCTGAGTCCCCCAAAATCCACAACCCCCAACTGTACACCACTACCATAGCTCTTACAGGGGAAGAGGGTCATCTATATGTGAGTACAGTGGATTTCTGGTGAAATTTGGAGGGCTCATAGTTTCCTCCACAAGTGTAACAGGTAGGGGGAAGTATGGGCCTGGGTTCACCTGTCTACAATGCACTGCACCCACCACTAGACTACTCCAGGGACCTGCATTCCGTTCTAATGGACTTGAGTATAATATCTGAGGCTGGCATAGAGGCTGGCAAGTAGTGTTTTAAATCACATTTGAGGGGGGGGGGGGTTATTGACCACTGGTGGAGTAAGGTAAGGTCATCCCTGATTCCCTCCAGTGGCCATGTGGTCATTTAGGGTACCTTTTTGTTCCTTATTCGTTATAAAAAAACAGGTCTAGCTCAAAACATCTTAGTTTTAGTCCTGGACGGTTTTGTTTTGTTCCATTATGTCTGAAAAACATCCAAGTATTGGGAACACCCAGATCCCACCCTTAACACACCCCTGACATGCCCCTTGTGATTTAAACACAGTTCTGATGGACTTCATAGAAAAACATCTAAAAAAAATTGATTTTGAAAATACCAATTTGGACTTTTGTGAGAAAAACGTCCAAATGCAGATTTATTCCAGTTTCTGGACTTTTCTCTCTTTTGAAAATGAGATCCATAGTAACATAGTAAATGGTGGCAGATAAAGACCTATATAGTCCATCCATCCAATCTGCCCAGTAAGGTGGTTACATTGGTTACATTTGTACTTGCCTCTCTGCGCAGGTTACAACCATCTGTGACATAGTTTAGGGTTGTACCCATAGCTCTGTGCAGGCTACATACCTGTATGACTTACTGAAATGTGAAGATCATTTGATTTTTGCTTTGATGCCCTCCTCTTTCTATATAGGTGTAACCCCCGTTCTTCTACGGTACCCTGTGCCAACTTATACTAGTAGATCAGAAGAGACATTCATATACTGTATAGGAGTGTGAATAGGCAAGAACACTTCCTCCCTTACCTGGAAAAACAGGCTTCTGAGACATTGACCAATTGGAGCAAGATAGATAGGTATACCATGCTGCTTGGAGGATTTCTCTGTTTCTTGCACATAAAAATTATCTAGAGAGGTACGGTTATAATTCACAACAATAGCTTTACTGGACAGAACTGGACTTAACAAGAAAAAACAGGAATAACAAGGCAATATGACACTTACATAAGAGAAAGGACTGTATATAAATATAAAGGTAGATAGTATTTCCTTTTAAATTTTCAAATGTTACTGTAAGACCTGGGATTTCAGTTAGAAGTTCAGTTCAATAATAATATAAAATGGTGTTGGGGCCAAGTTGGGGATCTTACTGCTTTTAGAGAGGATTCTAAACAAAAGATATAATAACCCTCTCAGTGTTGTATTATAGTTAGGATAGCATGTCTGTTCTGACCTGGTTTTACAGCATGCCTCACTGACACAGCACTAACACAGACTACTCAGCAATTACTGTGGATTCTTTTGGATTCGTATTAGGTAAATGAGACTTTTATTAGAGGTTCTAAGATACACAGTGATTAAGATGCTGTATATACAGTGATTAAGCCATATAACTAAAAAGTAACAATACCTATAAACAATCATTACATAACTAGTCCCTATATCCAAGCAATGCTAGGAGTTTCTAAACCAGGAAAAGCAATATACATACACTATACATACATCACTGGTCCTTACATCATCCAGGCTTTTTACATCAGCTGAAAGAAGCCTCTTTTTCAGCGAAGCCGGAGTCTCATGACCAGGAGTCTGGTTCTGTGCAATTCATCCATCCATAGATGAGCTTCTGGTTTCACTGTAAGAGCCCCCCCCCCCCCCTTTTTTTTTTTATTAGGCTTAGAACTCATGTTCAGAGCTAAGGAAAATTACAGAATGCTTGAGAATTTCTCTGTTTAGGTAAACAAGCCATACTGTGGGAAGGTGGTCACATGTTTCTCAGTCCAGGTGGCCAGTCTGAACTCAAAACAGGTTCCACCTCTCCCGTCACATACCAAATTAATTAGAGCTGTGTCTTATCTTTCACACAAACAGAATTCAAAAATACAGACCCCGAGTGCAATGTCGGTCAAGGCAGAGTTGAAAAACAATCTTTAAAATCTTCCACTACAATGTCCCCTCTGTCTATTAGATTGTAAGCTCTTTGAGCAGGGACTGTCTTTCTTCTATGTTTGTGCAGCGCTGCGTATGCCTTGTAGCACTATAGAAATGCTAAATAGTAGTAGTAGTAGTAGTATTTAAATTTAGAAAGAAACAAATACCTCTTTTCCCCCTTCTCCAAAGAAGTTTATGACAGTTTTTCTTTTCTTCCACTATCTGTGAGAGGCACAGTAGTTAAAGTATCTAGTGGCTATGTGTTTTATTTGGGGCTGGTGAAATCCAAATTATTTGTTGTGATTTCTCAGATCCTGTGAGTTCCTGAAGCTGACTTTCTTCTCACCAATTTGCACACCTGCATTTCTCCAAACCCTCTCTTTTTTTCCCTTCTTCACCATTCCTGTAGACTGAGCTCCCAAAGTCTTTCAATATAGCTAATAGCAGCAGTGTTCATGCAATGGGAAGAGTCTAGGCAATGTACCTTAACTTTCTTTTTGCTATACAGAGGCCTACATAGTGCCTTTTACATATTCATACATTCAAGTATTGTCAACCAATCAACATTGACAGTCTTTGCAGAAATTTGTACAGGCTGATTAGAAGGGGCATCTAATTCATCATAGGCAGGTTTTGTGACAGGCTTGTGGGTCCTGTCTGACCTGTGTACCAGTGAAGTATTATCAGTATGCTGACCAGACGTGTCATCTGAAACAGTGGGCAAACTTTCACTCTCTGCTGTATTTTCATCAGTTACACAAGTAAAAGGTACTAGAGCATTAATGTCAGCTAGTATTTCTTTGTATCAACTTTGAACTGCTAAATTGAGGTAGAAGTGCAGGTGCACTGGATTCTACAGATAAATTTGACGGTGCTTGTGGCTTATCTATAAGAGGTAAATGAGGTGTGTCGTGTGTGTTGTATAAGAAAAAAGGTCACTAAGATCCTCTGTACTTCTAGCATTTCTTTCAGTCACGGTCTTACTTGGTGGCCCATTTGTAAAGCATTTTATTAACTACATTCGACACACCCCCATCAACGTTGTCCGCATCCGCGACGGAGTGCAGTTGAAAACGTCCAAATTCGGCTTTTGATTATACCGCGTTATTCGTTTTTGTGAGATAAACGTCCATCTCCCGATTTAGGTCGGAACTTGGGCGTTTTTCTCATTCGATTATAAGCAGGACTGTGAATTTAGCACCATATAGATAATCATGGACTTTGTCTCCCATGGCCCACTTTAATACCAGGAATTGTAGCTGGTGAGCTGGATACTTCTTTTCAGGTTCAGATAATTTTTGGCTAGCAAAAGCAACAGGCCTCATACCTTCTGGATACTCCTGGTGCAATATTGCAACTAACCCTTCTTGGCTAACATCTATATGCAGAATGTAGGCCAGTTGACTATCAGCGAAAGCCAACACTAGAGCATTCATCAAAAGTGGATAATCTTGAATGTGCCTTCATGCATCTGTGTCCATCTGGATCCAAAAGGCTCTGATAAAGTATGGTAGACCCGACTTTGGGTTTTGTCCCCTCCTTTCTTTCCAGGTAGGCAGCCTTTTGTGAGATCAGTCAGCGAACGTACTATCACTGATGAATTTTGTATGAACCTACTGTAGCAGCCACAAAATCCTAGGAATGATCTTAGGGCTTTCAAATCAGTAATCAGCAGCTCTGTCCCAAGTGGCAAATGCTACAACCTTGTCTGAATCAGTAGCAGTACGTCTTTCAGATTCAAAGGACAAAATTCTATAAATAGCACCGAAAAATGAACACTGAAAAAATAGTGCGCTATATACTATTCTATAAACTGTGCTGAAAGTTAGGCGCTGTTTATATAATGTATTTATTTATTCAAGACATTTATACCCCACATTATATCAAAATACACTCAAGTTCAATGTGGCTTACAAACAATAAAGTGCATAAAACATAATAATATGTGGAATATAATACAAATTACAATAACTTCAAGAAGCAAATAAATTAATACACTAAGCACCCTCCCATGACCACACCCCCTTTTTGGAGCCACACGTAAAATATATGTACAGATCCATGCAACTAAAAATGTGTGTGTAAATTTCAATCAAGGCCAGTTAATGTCAATAATTGAATATTAGCACCCAATTATCGGTGCTAATTGGCTTATTATTCCATTAAATTGCACACACAAATTGGGTGCATGCAATTTTTAGCACCATTTATTTTTTGGAATGTGTACCACTTACTTCACTTGAGGCAGGCAGAATTGGCATTTGTCAAATGACAGCTTGATCCCTTGTGCGTCAGATCTGTCAAGGGTCTTCATCAGTCTCACCGCATGTTCTTCTAGTGTTCTTCCAAACACAATGAGGTCATTGATGTAGATTAACACTTTTAGGAGACTCACATTTCGGACTGTCTTCTCCATATGTCTTTGAAAGGTAGTTAGCTTTTGTGATTCCATGGGGCATTTGTTCGAAGTAATACTCTACTTCATGGGTATCTGGTAGTACCTACTCCTCAAGTCCAAGACTGAGAACCACTTGCTACTTGTCAGACAGTCTAACACATCATCTATTCTTGGTAATGTGTAAGGGAAAGGGTTAAGGGAAAGGGGATGGGACTTGCATACCACCTTTCTGTGATTATAATCAAAGTGGTTTACATATTATATGCAGGTACTTTTTTTGTACCTAGGGCAAAGGAGGATTAAGTGACTTGACCAAAGTCACAAGGAGCTGCAGTGGAAATCAAACTCAGTTCCCTAGGTTCTCAGACCACTGCACTAACCGTTAGGTGTACTGTTCTGCTCTGGCTATTTTGTTCAAGGTTTGGTAGTCTAAACATACATGGATCCTTTCTTCTTCCTAGCCACTGCTATAGGTGAGGTGAAGTGGAGGAGTAGCCTTATGGTTACTGCAGTGGCCTGAGAAATAGGGAAACTGGGTTTGATTCCCACTGCAGCTCCTTTTGACCCTGGGAAAACCACTTTAACCCTCCATTGTCCCAGGTAAAAAATAAGTACCTGTATATAGTATGTAAACTGCTCTGATTATAACCACAGAAAAGCAGTATATCAATTCTCAGATCAGAAAAGACTTTCTTAAGTGATCTACAGTTCAATAGCCTGAGTGAAAAACTTACAGGCTTGTGGGGTAACCATCTTCCCCCTTTTGGTTTGCTATAGGATGATAATTTGCTGGGTCAGTGGCATAGGCGCCCCATATAAGAGGCTTGGGGAGGCTCCAATCACTACCTTCCCCTCCCTGTAGCCACTTGCTCTCCTTGAAAGGCAACAATAAATCACAACCTTCCACTCCATATGTTCCATCTGCTCACTCACTTCCTCGTTCTGCCTGCGAGCCGCAGACTCATCAACTTCATATCTGCAAACAATGTGAAACCGCGGGACCATAGCTCTCTAAGCACCAGTTGCAGCAGCCCTCCAATACAGGAAGTTACATCATTGGGGGGGTGCGTGCAACCTACTGAGCCGCTAGTGGCACACAGAGAGCTATGGTCCCACGGGTTCTCATTATTTGGAACTACGAAGTTTGAGAGCCAGCAGCCGGCAGGCAGAGTAAGCGAGGAAACGGGTGGGATGCATGGAAGAGAAAGTATTTCTTGTTGAGTAGTAGTCCGGCAGAGCTGCCGGTGAAGGATTGAATATCGGAGGGGGGTAATGGTGCTGGTTGATATTGGGGGTGATGGGGGACACAGAGAAAGATAAGGTTTTGCTGGATGGTAGGGTAAGGGGAAATTAAATGAGGTAGTACTTGATAGAGGGTTGGAGGAAAGAGACTGGGGTGATGCTGGATTTTGAGGGGAGGAGAGAGATGAGGCAATATTTTGAGGGCAGATAATTCTCTTGAGTGTATTTAGCTTGCATGTTACAATTATTAACATGGGGGGGGGGAGGGACAAGGGCAGAGGGACATAGTGAAGGGGTCCTTCCTTGCTATGTTCAGAACTGCTGACACAGGTGTTGCCACCCCATGGATTGAAACTTGCCATGCCACATTCTATCCCATTCCCTAGCCCCTCCCATTCTGCTCTATCCCCTTCTCACCCCACCCCACTCCGCCCTAGTCTCCCCAAACATCTGAGTCACCGACCGCCTAGTGGCAGATTAGGCAAGGTCTTTGATCTTGGGACATAGATACGCTAGCTTCCAGCTTGTAGGAACTACATTTGTCGACAGACTAAGGGAAACCATAGGTTGAATAAATGGAAGGAATGCGGACAACATTTTTTTTTGACGAGATGAGAGGGGAGAGGGTCATGTGGTGTTGTTGTTTTTATTTATTTATTTGTTTGTTGCATTTATAGCCCACATTTTCCCACCTATTTGCAGGCTCAATGTGGCTTACATTATGCCGTAGAGAGTTCATTTCAGCATGAGAGGTAGCATGATAGTTCGAACATTTTCATTCGTGATACAGTGGTTGAAGCAGTCACGTGTAAGAAAGTTCGGTTTTGTCAAGTTTTGGTAGAGTTCTGTTTCCTAGTGTTTAGGGTGGATCTTTATGGTATGCCTTATTGAACAAATTGGTTTCAGTAGTTTTCGGAAGGTTGTTAGGTGTTGTTAACAAGGGGTGCTAAGGGGGTGACATCAGCTAGGGATAGGAAAGTAAAGACTATGGGGAGGAGATTGATAACGAGAACCAAAAGGGAGAAGACGGCTACCCCACAGTACAGGGATAGGTAAACTCATGGGGAAGGGAGAAGGAGCCGAGGCAGAGATAGTATGATAACACCAGGATAGAAGGAGTAAACTTACCAGGGTAATGATTCACATAGAAGGCATAATGGTAGATAAGCACACAGGATTTACACCAGTGAAAAGGAGGAGGAAATATACCAGTGTGCGCCATCCAGCAGTAGAGTGAGAGGAAGCGAGAACTTAATATAGTGATTATGCTACTATTTATGGGTTCACACAATGTTATGGGGGTCATGTTATCAAATGATGAAGGAGAGCAACAACTGTACCCTCATTTAACATGTGGTCTCGAGCAGGTGTAAGTGATTGTGCCTACATTCCAGGTATGTTCTCTGCCACATATGATATTATTTTATAAAGACAAGCAGACACCTAGAGGCACTTACCAGTGGTGCCCTGTTATAAACTCATGGCATTCATTTTTACCTCCTCCCACCTCTCACTACTCATGTCTATCGCAGCTAATCCTAGCTCTTTACCTTTTTCCTCTATATTTCAATTATTATTATTTATTATTATTTATTGCATTTGTATCCCACATTCCCCCACCTATTTGCAGGCTCAATGTGGCTTACATAGATTTGATAACATTGTCATAACAGGATATCGGATACAGTTAGTAATGTATCTAGTTAGTAATTATCTATCTTAAATCACTAAAGTCCCTGTTTACTAAGCTGCGCTGTAGGTGTGCTAGCGTTTGTAGCGTGTGCTAACTTTTGAGACACCCATAGGGATATATGGGTGTCTCTAGCATTAACGCATACTAATTTTTAGCATGCGCTAAAAATGCTAGTGCACCTTAGTAAACATGGCCCTAAGTATTTAATTACATCTGTTTATAACTCAAGTTTTACTGGTCTAACATTATATGATGTATTTTACTTTCTGTTAATATATTTTGAATATGTTCATGCTTTTCTAATTTTTTTTATTTTTTGTTACATTTGTACCCTGTGCTTTACCACTCATGGCAGGCTCAATGCAGCTTACATATTATATACAGGTACTTATTTGTACCTGGGGCAATGGAGAGTTAAGTGACTTGCCCAGAGTCACAAGGAGCTGCCTGTGCCTGAAGTGAGAATCGAACTCAGTTCCTCAAGACCAAAGTCCACCACCTTAACCACTAGGCCACTCCTATGTAAGCCACATTGAACCTGAGTAGAACGGCTAATGTGGGATATAAATGTCATAAATAATAGTAATAATAATATTACCCTCTATGGGGGTAATTCTCAATACATTGCCTTAAATTAGATACTTGGATGATGTGCACTAATCTTAGATTCTATAATGACTGTTGCATGTGCAACTCCTTTATAGAATACTAGCATAAGTCCACATTTATATGCCCATCTTTAGGTGCAAGCGCTTATGCCAGCCAAATGACTGGTATAAATGTTTTCGGCTAACAGTACAACAGAATGCAAACCAGAGTAATAACTTAAAGAGATCTATGAGAGGACTGACTTTGAGGAATAAAAGGCAAATATCCCAGAAACCTTATATAAATCTTTATAAAAGATTTGTAAAGTGAAGGAGAGATTCTCAGAGTGTTAATCCACCCAAACGGAGCAGCACCCCAGGGTGAATATCTGCTCCTAAGGGTGGACACGTTTCTCGATCATCGAACGTCTCCCAATTTTTCAATATAATGTGAGCAAACAAAACCAGTGCTCCCAAATACACTGTGATCAAAATCACCAAAATAAATTTTTTCACAAATGATAACTTCAAAATCTATCTACTCATTTTCTCAATACAACCTCTTTCATACCAATGCTTTCAACACTAAAGGGGTCATAACCTCTCTAACATTTGTCTCTCACGTTCTATCACAAGCTCTGTAAATTCATTTCAAAGACAAACACTCTAACGCTCTTAAACTATTTTTCTGTATATATATACATTGCCTTCCTATTAACGCTCGCATAACTTTCAAAATATGCACAATAGTCCACAGAATCATCTACGGACTCGCGCATGACAGAACGTATCGATCTACCAATATGAAATGTGACGAGAACAGCAAGAACCTACCTAACCCTTCACTACTCCAATTGCAAAGGTATAAAATACAAATTTTCACATGCTGTCAGCCTCTCGTTTATAGGCACACAACTTTGGAACTCACTACCCAAAGACCTGAAATTCACAGAAAACTACCTACAATTCAGAAAAAAACGTGGGCAGCGGGACTGGTGGTTGGGAGGCAGGAATAGTGCTGGACAGACTTGTACGGTCTGTGCCAGAGCCGGTGGTTGGGAGGTAGGGCTGGTGGTTGGGAGGTGAGGATAGTGCTGGGCAGACTTATACGGTCTGTGCCAGAGCCGGTGGTTGGGAGGAGGGGCTGGTGGTTGGGAGGCAGGGATAGTGCTGGGCAGACTTATACGGTCTATGCCCTGAAGAGCACAGGTACAAATCAAAGTAGGGTATACACAAAAAGCAGCAAATATGAGTTATCTTGTTGGGCAGACTGCATGGACCGTGCAGGTCTTTTTCTGCCGTCATCTACTAAGTCTTTCCCCCTGCATCTACGTAATCCACACCACCATATATCACGAAAAGTTCAGAAATAGAAAATAATAATATTAACCTCTCTCACAATATGCTAATATTTCAACCTAAGCGTTTATTGTACTTCTGTATTATGTACTAGACTTCTACAAATCTAAATTTTGTAACCGCCTTTTTAGCAATATGTAAGCCACATTGAACCTGCCATACGGTGGGAAAATGTGGGATAGAAATGTAATAAAAAAAATATATATATTTTTCAAAGTCAGTCCTCTCATAGATCTCTTTAAGTTATTACTCTGATTTGCATTTTGTTGTAGTATTTTTAAATACCAGAGAGAAAGTTGGGAATTGTATTAAGAAGTTTGGTTTGCGCCTAACAGTAGGCAGTTAGGTGCACAAATGCTAGTATTCTTTAACCTGTGCATGTAACTATCTTACACTCCTCTAAGTCACCCATACCCTTCCCAGGTCCTTGTCACTATATAGTTGTGTGCTCTGGAATTTGAGTGCACAACTTATAGAATATCGACTAAAGGCAGTTATGCATCTAATTAATTTATTATTAACTGATCTTATTCTGTAAATTATCCCCCAGATTGTATAGCTTACCCAATAATTTCCCTAAACACTCTCTTCCTTCCTCTTTTTTCCCTTCCTAATCACTACACATTATTAACTGAACCTGATCTGATATCCTGTAATGACAATATTAACAAATTTATGTAAGCCACATTGAGCCTGCAAATAGGTGGGGGAATGTGGGGTACAAATGCAATAAATAATAATAATAATAATAATAATAATAGCACACCTAGAAATATGCTGAAATTCAGGCGTATTCTATAACAGCACATTTAACTTAATTGGCTAAGGGCCCCTTTTACCAAGCTGCAGCAAAAGAGGGCTGAAATGGCATCAGTGTGTTTTTTTCACATTCGTCGAGGCCCCCTTTTACTGCAGCGGGTAAAAGGGAAGTCTCTCTTTCCTGCAGGAAATGGCCATGTGGCAAGTAAAGTACTTGCCGTGATGCCATTTTGGGGGGAAGCCCATAGAGCCACCTATTGACGTGGCGGTAAGGGCTCCCGGCTAACCCGATGGTAACCGATCTGTGCGTGGGACTGGGAAGTGCTGCCGGGCTGCTGCGGTAGCCCAGTGGTATGTCCTGGTGTGGCAAATCAGAGGAAGCCCATTCAATTTATATGGGTTTCCTCTTATTTGCCACATGGCTTTGTAAAAGAAACCCTAAAGCACCATCTAAGGTGCCTATGTGAAGCACAGGAGGCTGAAAAAAAATATGCCTGAAGGATTCATCAGGTAGTGAGTAGTGCATATTTTGAAACCCAATTAATGAGTTTCTCATGCATTATGCATGAATGTATATGTCTGAAGGAGATTTGATATCTAGATTCTGTTTACATTACAGCAAAGCATATTGCTTGGTGTATGGTGATTCTAAGTAAAGAATCAGCACTTTCATTAAATGAAGTGAATATATTTCTCATCAAAGGAAGTGGAGAAACTTGACATTAAAATGAGAAAAGGAGTAGGATAAGCCCCATACAAATTGTGCCTTTGTCAGGGGCATTTAGGGAAATGTCCATTTGTACAAATACCATTCCAGCACATAGCGATGACCCAGACAAGCTGTCAGAATAGGAATTGGGAAAGATTTCTTTTTTTTTTTCCCTTGGAAATTCAGTAAGAGGGGCAAAACACATCCAAAATCCAAATAGGAAAGAAGGTCATTTTCAAAAAAGAAAAATGTCTATCTTTTGTTTTCGAAAATACTGTTTTGAACAAGGTTTTGTGAATCGGACTTTTTGTTTTTTTGGTCCATTTTCGAAAAAAGAAGTCCCAAGTGCAAAACGCACAAAATCAAGCGATTGGGATGTAGGCGGAGCCAACATTTTTAGCAGACTGGTCCCCCTGACATCCCAGGACAGCAATAGGGCACCCTAGGGGGCACTTCACTGGACTTCATAAAATGATCCCAGGTACATATCTCACCATTGCTCCCTTATCTTGTCTGCTGAGCCCCCTAAAACTCACTACCCCCAACTGTACACCACTACCATAGCCCCTACAGGTGAAGGGGGCACCTATATGTGGGTACAGTGGGTTTCTGGTGAGTTTTGGAGGGCTCACAGTTTCCTCCACAAGTGTAACATGTAGAGGGAGGTAGGAGCCTGGGTCCAGCTGTCTGCAGTGCACTGCACCCAACACTAGACTACTCCAGGGACCTGCATGCTGTTCTAATGGACCTGAGTATAACATCTGAGGCTGGCAAGTAATGTTTTTCATCACATTTGTGGGGAGTGAGAGGGGGTTAGTGACCACTAAGGGAATAAGGGGAGGTCATCCCTGATTCCCTCCAGTGGTCATCTGGTTATTTAGGATATCTTTTATGCATTATTCGTTATAAAAACAGGTCTAGCTCAAAACTTCTTAGTTTTAGTTCTGAACGGTTTTGTTTGTTCCATTGTGGCTGGAAAACCTCTAAGTCTTAGGAACGCCCAAGTCCCAGCCTGAACACACCCCTGACACGCCCCCTTGAGATTTGGATGCACTTCTGATGGACTTCATAGAAAAACGACTAGAAATAGGTTTCGAAAATACTGATTTGGACGTTTTTGTGAGAAAAACATCCAAATGCTGCTTTATGCCACTTTTTAGATGTTTTTCTGTTTTGAAAATGAGCCCAAAAGTAATATATAAAATAGGCAATAGGAACAGTGGTCCCATTGATTAGATTAAAGAATCGATACATGGCAGTTGATATTGATAAGCTTCAAAACAGAGGTCTACGTTGGGATTAGAATTGGGATAAGTTTAAGTTACTGATGAAAGTTCTTTATTTTTTTAACTGGAAATTTATAAAGTAACTAGTAAAAAAAGGCCCGTTTCTGGAACGAATGAAACGGACGCTAGCAAGGTTTTCCTGGGAGTGTGTATGTTTGAGAGAGAGAGCCAGAGTGAATATGCGGGTGTGTGACAGAGTGAGACTGTCTGTGTGACAGTGTGTGTGTGAGAATGAGAGTGTGTGACAGGGCCCCCTCCCCTGTTCCTAATGCCCCTCACCCCGTTCCTTCCCCTCCTTTTCCTCCTCCTTCCCACATTTTGGGTTCCTTAAGGCTTTCAAAAGTCTATGTACCCCCGTGGCCCTAACGCCCAGTATCCAGATACCCCACCGCTTTCCTCCTCACCCCTCCCCCAAGATGTAATACTTTCACGTCCTTCATTTTTTAAAAAAAGTGTCCTATCTACCATGTGTACAAATGCCCGGCATTCAGATTGTGTTCCTCTCGTAAATTTTCATTTCTTTCATTCATTCAGAACTTGCCCCCCCCACCCCCACCCCCTGAACACATTTGGTTCCTTCAGTCTTTTAAAACTCTCCTATGTACCCTGTGTGCTAATGGCCAGCATTCAGATTGTTTTCCTTTCCCAAATATTCATGTCTTTCAGTCATTCACAACTCCCCACCCCCCTTCTCCAGTTTAACACTTTCGTTTCCTTCAGTCTTTTAAAACTCTCCTATCTACCCTGTGTCCTAATGGCCAGCATTCAGATTGTTTTCCTTTCCCAAATGTTCATGTCTTTCAGTCTTCAGAACTCCCCCCCCTCCCCCCATTTAACACTTTTGGTTCCTTCAGTCTTTTAAAACTCTCCTATCAACCCTGTGTCCTAATGGCCAGCACTCAGATTGTTTTGCTTTGCCAAATTGTCTGTCACTGATGTCACTGAGGTCAGTGCCTGCCTGCCTGCCTAGCAGACCACTTCCGGCAGGCACGGTCCCAAGCACATCCTGTTGGAGGTGAGAATTATTATATAGGATATATAAAACAGACAATAAAAACAGTGGAGCCTACAATTAGATTAAGGAACTGACATATTGTAGGTAACAAGTGCCAAGAGGTTCCATAGATGACAGCCTTTTTCATGGCATTGGTGTTTTTCTCAAAATTGTTATTGATTATTGTGAGCTATATGAGTAGGATTTTGACAATTGAATGTTACTGGCAATGTAGGTTTTAAACTGTAGAAGCACATGAAATACAGGAACCTGGATTAATTAAAGGTGCTTTGGTTTTGGCTACTTTTTGGAAGACTATAACTACTATTACATCGTTACTAGACGTATGCAGCCCTGTTGGAGTCCAGGGGAAAAGAAGACAGAGAATCTTTTAATATGAAAGGATAGGGCTGGATTTACTAGTTAGATACCCCTATCCTCAAGAGCAGGGGTCCCCTCCCAGGATACAGGGGTTCCCCCCTCTGCTGGTGTATTGTGATAAATGGGGCACCTCTTTCTCCATCCTGGGGACACTATTCTAAGTTGTTGCATCTGCCTATTCAAGATTCAGGGGCAGGCTAATAGATATTCTGTTTTAAAACCCACAAGCCTTTGTACCGTGAAGTGCATAGTTCAGCAGAATATTGCTGTTTTGAAAGTGCTGTCAAGGCAGAAGCAGAGGTGACCCTTGTAGCACAGTGCACCTAGGGATATGTCTATTCTGTCTAGTGGAAAATCTGGGCCTAGGAAAGGGTCATGCTTGGTCTATTTTTAGAGGAGGGACACAATTTTGGGTCATCCAGTGCATCGTCCAGAAGAGGTAAGGTATAAACTAGCCTTCTGTTTCCTGCAGATCCATAGCTGTTATTGCTTCCACGAACTTTACCCTTTGGTACAAAATCTTGACTGTTTGCAGAATCTTGAGAATACTATCCATTGAGCTAATGTTGCTTTCTCAGGCCAGCCCACCTTGTTTCATTCCGTATTGCAGTTGGTTCAATTTGAGCTAATTGGTCTTGGCCAAGTTCAGGCCTTGAGGGCCAGAAACAGGCTAAATATTAAGGATATCCCTAATAAATGTGCATGGGAGTGATTTGCATACCCACTATCTTTATTGCATGGCGATCTCTCATGCATATTCATTACGTATCCTACTAAATTGACTAATAAATCTTACGTATCCTACTAAATTGACTAATAATTATTGCAGATATACCCCTGTAATTTTGTAGTAAATGCATATTCATTAGGGATATCTTGAAAATCTAGACTGTTTGCAGCCCTCAGGAACCAAACTTGGGTAAACATGTTGTAGACCCTACAATAGATATTGTTAACAGTGTCCAGTATCAGACTGTGATGTCAAGTTCCTTGACTGTGAAAAGACATGCTCAGTTTGAAAGATATGAAATTGGTTGGCTGTGACTTTTAATAAGAACTGAGGCAAAAGTGATTATTAACCTGGAAATAAGCTACGTTTGATGAGTTTAATAATATTATCATTCCTACAGAAGAAAGGTGTATTTTGTCTCTCACAGTTTTGGATCCATATGTTGCACAGTTAAACAATAAAAATCAGTAGGACCCATGATCACACCTCCCAAAAAAAAGAATACCCAGCAGGAGCTCAATATTGTTTTTACAGAAGCTACTAGTAAGTTTCTAGTAGCATTCCCACATTTATTTATTAGAATTTATGTAAAATAAGAGAGCTAAACTGCAGTATTTAAAGGAAACATATGCCTCAGTTTTATCAACTCTTGCAACGATCTATTAGCTTGGAGGCAAACAACTACTTACTATAGCATTAATTTGTATTCTGTCTAGTCTCTCTCAGCCTTCACTTGTGAGTTGACTTTTCGGCAAACTAGTTGATTTTACATCTATCTATTAAAGTACATGACAAAAGAATGCAGAAGAATATGGTTTTTTCTAAAATGTATATTCTCTGCTACATTTATTCTTATTCCACATTAGGGGATTAGTATAATAAAACACAAAACATCTTTATTAGATGACACCCCCAAAACTGAAATGTGTCCAAAAAAAGCATCAAATAAACGTGTAATAGTGTGAGCAATTGCTTGAGCCCTGGTCTCTTGGAGGCCTATAAACAAACACTGAGGCAGCTTCAAGAGCAAAGAAAAGCTCTTTATTTAGGATAGTAACAGCGCACAGACAGCAGCTAGTCCCACCTTATAGGCTATTGAATATTTGGGGTCCCTTAGCTGCTGGCAGGGTTTTGGAGAGTTCCCCCACAACTTAGAAGTTTTATTCTTCCTGATCCTGAGTAAGCTTGCCAGTCCTTGCTCTGTTAATCTCTTAACAGAGAGCATGAGCTGACAGCAGAGGCTGGTTTTCAAATGTGAAGAAAACAAATGCTCATTTAATTGGCCCAGCTGGCTGCTTATCTTGGCCCATTGTACACTGAGCTGTGGGTTAAGTGTGCAGCTTCTAAATTAAAAGAGGTACATACACCAATAAAATGGCATACTTAGCAAAATAACATGCACAAATGGACAGTATAAACATATAATTTGGCAAATTGCTTGAACATTTGTTTTGCTTTTCTTAGGTTCCCAAGAATTTAGGAGAAGAATCAAATCCTGGTTATCAGGCTGAACCTGCAAGTTTGCTTCATAGTTTTATTTTTATTTTGTCCTGAAGCTTGTTAAAAAGTTAACACTCCAAATAAATGCCTGAGGTAGATTTTGTCCAGCTTTTCAAAATAAAAAAGTATGTTAAAATGAGTGATTTATTCTCTTCAGCTCTTTCGTTTGAGTTTGAAGAAAAAGTCACAGTGTTTGTGGTGTGGAAGAGACATAGCTGATTCTGCTGGTCAGATGGCAGGTTTGCAAGAATTGGTACAGCCAAATGGTAGCTCCAGATTTCCCACATTTCATTTTGGACTTGGTAATATTAGGCCACTGAGAATGACACAAATATTTTTGTATTGTTCTCAAAAGACAGGATTGTAAACTTTTTTTTTCCGGGGGCAGGGTGGGGTGGGGTGGGGTGTATACTGGCTTATCAGCTCATGATCTTTACCTAATACTTACAAAATACTGGCATGAGTAAGTTATTGTTTGTTTTTTTCTTAGATATTTTTTTGTACAGGGGCATTTTTCAAAACTATTTGGATAGTTTCCAAGTCCATGGGTAATTTTTCTTACAGCCTTTTTGCACAGTTCTCAAAGAGAAAATACACATACAGTTTCCCTGTCATGAGTGCCTAGGAAAAAAAAAGAGCTCAAAAGGGATTTGCAGTTGCTTTTTTGCAGATGCCTTTTCCCCTGCGGTAAAAGGGGCCCTGCGCTAGTGGCTGTGGCTTTTTTTGCCACACGCTGAGGCCTTTTTACCGCAGCAAGTAAAAAGGCTGAAAAAAGAAATGGCCATGCAGTAAGATTTCACTTACCGCATGGCCATGCAGGGAGGAACACTTACCACCACCCATTGAGGTGGCAGTAAGGGTTCCTGCACTAACTCTACGGTAACCCCCTGCAGAAATATTTTTCAAATAGTTCTACTAGTGCTGGAAATGTTGCGTGCTGGGGTGGAACCACTGCCAGCGTCCACGTTGGGTCGACAGTAGTTCCAGATTTCCACACAGTAAGCACATGGTGGTCTTACCGCTGCTTTGTAAAAGGGCTCCTCAGTTTTGAAAATACATGTTTCATTCTCCTCCCACAAAAACACCTCCACTTGGTGTGGGTAACAATACTCGGGCCAATATTCAAAGCGATTTAAAAGGGGCAGGAGAGACCCTTAACCGGAGAATGCTGCTGAATATCCCCTCAGACGGCCCAAACAAAAACTGGGCAGGTCATGGGTGGCGCCGGTGGTGGCACAGGGGAGGAGCCCCAGGTTATGTGGGTACCAGCAATATTCAGTCTGGCATTCACATAGCTAAGCGGCTTCATATAGGACAGCTCAAGAGCTGTCCTAAATAAGGCCACTTAGCTATGTGGGTGCCAGCTCTGAATATCGGGCCGGCATCCGCTTAACATTTTTTTTCTTTCTTTTAAAGCCCCCTAGTACCCTCAAACCTCTCCCTGCCAATGTCTCCTCTTTCACCTCCCTCCAAGCTCTTACCAAGACACCCCCCCGGAAGAACCCCCCCCCCCCGGAAGAACCCTCCAGCCATGCAGGCAGGCCCTCCACCTGGACCTACCTGAATTTCTGGTGGACCAGCGGGGTTGTTGCATGCAGCAGCGCAGCCCCCTCAGTCCTGCCCCCTCGCTTCTGCCCCTTACAGCACTTCTCTAAAATGGCTGCCAAGACGAAGTAATGCAAGCTGCTACAAGAGGTCATGGTAGCCATTTTAGGCTGGTGCTGCAAGGGGCAGGAGCGAGAGGGCAGGCAGCAATCCACGGGTAGTCAGGTACAGTCCAAAAGGTCATGGCAGGCAGCAATCCATGGGTAGTCAGGTACAGTCCAAAAGGTCAAGGCAGGCAGCAATCCACGGGTAGTCAGGTCCAATCCAAGGGTCTAGTAACAGCAGACAGGAAAGGCAAATGAAACGCACAAGATGAGCACCAAACCTCTATAAGCATAGAAGCCAAAGCAAGGTGTGCAGGGAACTGCCAGTCTTAAGTAGTCCCCGCATCAGCAGTAACCACGGGCAGCTGCAGCGAATGCTCCAGATTAGTGCCTGCAAGGGAAAAAGGTGGAACTTCGGGAAAGGCGCCCAATCCCGTGCAACCAGGCAATGTGAGCTACCCGCACCGGAAACCGGCATGGCTTCCGGAACGCCGCCAGACCGCTTGGCCGGCCGGCCAACGCACGATGGCCATTCAATCAATCAGCTGGACCCATGCCCACGGCCGGAATGACATAGCCGGCCATCGGAACCGGACCCCACAAGACTGCCGCCAACAGCCCGCATGGCCGGCTATCCGGCGACGATCCAGCCGTGCGGACCGCAACTCAGGTGAGGGATGTAACAGCAAAAGATTAGCACCCAAGGAACTCTATTAGGAAGCTCATTTACATAATATTTACAGAGGCAGGCTAACTATGGACAATCCTTGCCATTAGGACCTGAGAAGAGTGAAAAGGCCCTTGTAAGGCCCCAAAGTGGGAATATCTGTTCACCACAGAACTTTGTAGGACCAGCTGGAGATGGACTGCTAAGGAGTAGCCAACTCACCCTGACCTTAAAGGTGAACGTTAATTCAGGACCCTATGGGGAGTGGAACTAAAGAGTTGGAAATCGGGTTTAGGGTTATTTTTTGTCAAAGATAAGAGATCTTTCTGATGGAGAGGATCGGATTGTAGATTGCCCATTGGTGGATTATTGTGGACTAATATTTGGTTTGGATTGCTATAAACAGATTGTGGACTAATTCTTATTTTGGTTTGCTACAAAGGGATCATAGACTAACCTTTTTTTTGATTATTATGGATCATGGACTAACTAGGTTTTGTTGAAGCCGCAAAGGAGAAATATTCATAGTCACTTGGGCCACATTTACAGTTGGGTGGTGCGTTATAGCCACATAATGTATTATTTAAGCTGTAAATCACTTTGAGCTGCTTTGTGGAAGCAACATGTAAATAGGAACTAAATATGCAAAGGAACACCCAGGTCCTGCCTTCACCATGCCTCTGATATGCCCCCTTGAAATTGGACGTCCTTGCGACGGACTTCAGTTACAGATGTCCAAAATCGGATTTCAATTATACCAAGTTTTACGTTTCCGAGAGATGGACGTCCAAGTACCAATTTATGTCACTTTTTGGACGCCCATCTCTTTTGAAAATGTGTTTAATAGTGTTATTTTGAAGTCTGCCACACCGGTACATCCACACCTCCATACCTTATGAGTTCCTGAGACACCATGACCTCTCCTCACCATCAGTAGCTTTTACCTTCAAGGAGAACTCAGTTCTGAAATCTTTAACAGCGCACATTTAAAACTTATAAAGAGCGCTAAATCTGACTGACTTAAACTATCTTAAAAAGCTATCACCATGGAGTGGCTCATGTGGATTTGCTTAGCCCTCTTGAGCACATTGGGCAGCAACCTACCAGATAACTTAGTGCATAATCCTATCCCCATAATCTATAATCAATCTAGAAAACCCTGTACTAAGAAACACCCTAATTGTAATGTCAGATATCTGCTAGATAATGTCAATATATTTAATCAGAATACTACTATGGTTATGGACCAGAACAAAATAACTAACATTTGACTGCTAAAAAAACTTGCTACCTTTTGCAGTTAACCAAACAACTCTCCCCTTTGGAACACAAGTATCAACTCACTCCTGTCCCAGCCATCTATATCCATGCTAGATCTGTGGGGAACAAGGCTCTCTTACTCAGGGATCTGCTAGAATCTTCAGAACTGGGCTTTCTGTTTATCTCATAAACATGGCTCACAGAAGTTGATAGTCTGATACTGCCCCACATCTATTCACCCAGTTATGGTATTCTTCATTCTCCAAGACAAGGTAAAAAAGGAGGTGGACTTGCTCTTATCTTTGAGTTTTTTTCCATGCATCAGTTAGTTTTGGGATTTTCCCTAAAGTAGAATACATTCTGAGCAAATTCTGTGATGATTCAAAAGAGGCAAATCAAATCACCCTACTCCTTATTTACTGTCCTCCAGGAGCATGGTCCAAGGCAGAACCACTACTTGTAGAGATTACTTCCTCTGCCAAGTCACAATTCTCAAGGTTTATCTTCCTGGTGAGACTTAAACCTACACTTGGAAAATGATTCCGATACCAATGTCCGCAACTTCAAATAATTTCTGAAGGACTGTGAACTAACTACATTCTCCGAAGGTGCAACTCATGAAAAAGGACATATAGTAGACTTCATGATGTCCTACCCTAATTGCTTTGATTAGTTAATTCAAATGGAAGCCAGCACCATAGTCTGACCATTTCCAACTGGATTTCACGATTGATATCTGTATGTCAAGCTTAACCAGACACAAGTCATCCAAACTCATCTCCACCAGAGGTAAAATCAACGAGGCTACTTTATGGTCAGAGCTAACAGATTCCCTCACTACCGCATCTCCTACACATGGTTCGATCAAATCCAACTAGGACACCAATGAGAAAGCCATACTAGTCAAAATTGCTCCATTTACTACTAAAAAGGTCAAGACATCCAGAAATTCGCCTTGGTTTACAGAGGATCTATCCATCCTAAAAAAGGAATGTTGACGCTTTGAAAAGCAATGGAGAAAGAACAAAAATACTACTGATAAATCCAAATGGAAGTCAGCCTTCCGATACTACAAAAAGGACGTAGCTGACTCAAAATGCCAATACTATAGCAGCCTAATAGGTCAAGATAATCTTGACAACAAAAAACTTTTCTCCTTAGTTAAAACACTAGCTTCCACTAATAAGGATGAACATTCACAGAAAACATGTCCCACCGCCCAAGACCTTGCTGATCATTTCGCCAATCCAAATTAGGTCCAAACTATCTAAGTAGCCCAACCAGTAGTTCAGCCTTAATCGCCGGAGATCCTACAACCCAAGCACTCAAAACTGACCAAAACTGGGAATCTTTTCAACCACTAACAGCTGAGGATGTAAGATCAATACTGTTGAAATGCTCCCGACTGATTCCCAAAACACCTACTAAAATCCGTCCCTATGGAAGCAGTTAACTGGTTACTCGATGATCTCAATGAGCTGTTAAAAACTGGCTCTGTCCCCGCTGATATGGGCAAAATTGTTCTCACTCCACTACTGAAGGGATCTGGGTTAAACATAGCATCGCCTGTAAACTACCATCCAGTGGCAAGCATACCCCATTTTACTAAAGCATTAGAAACCTACATTAGTAAACAACTCTGTTTTTATCTAGAAAAAATTTCTGTTTTACACTGGTCACAATTTGGCATCAGATTGTCACGTGGAGGGACATAATCGAAAGGGGCGCCCAAGTTTTCCTGAGGACATCCTCGCAGGACGTCCCGGTGAAGGGGCGGGGAAACCTGTATTATCAAAACAAGATGGGCGTCCATCTTTCGTTTCGATATTACGGTCGGGATGCCCAAATCGTGAAATTTAGGTCGACCTTAGAGATGGTCGTCCTTAGAGATGGCGTCCCCGATTTTCGGTGATAATGGAAACCGAGGATGCCCACCTCAGAAATGACCAAATCCAAGCCATTTGGGCGTGGGAGGATCCAGAATTAGTAGTGCACTGGTCCCCCTCACATGCCAGGACACCCTAGGGGGCACTGCAGTGGACTTCAGAAATTGCTCCCAGATGCATAGCTCCCTTACCTTGGGTGCTGAACACCCCCAAACACCTCCCCCCAAAACCCACTACCCACAACTGTACAACACTACCATAGCCATAAGGGGTGAAGGGGGGCACCTACATGTGGGTACAGTGGGTTTCTGGTGGGTTTTGAAGGGCTCACATTTACCACCACAAGTGTAACAGGTAGGGAGGGATGGGCTTGGGTCCGCCTGCCTGAAGTGTACTGCACCCACTAAAACTGCTCCAGGGATATGCATACTGCTGTTATGGAGCTGGGTATGACATTTGAGGCTGGCAAAAAATATTTAAAAGTTGTGTTTTTTTTAGGGTGGCAAGGGGTTAGTGACCACTGGGGGAGTAAGGGGAAGTCATCCCCGATTCTCTCCGGTGATCATCTGGTCAGTTTGGGCACCTTTTTGAGGCTTGGACATAAGAAAAAATGGACCAAGTAAGGTCGCTCAAGTGCTCGTCAGGTACGCCTTTCTTTTTTCCATTATCGGTCGAGGACGCCTATGTGTTAGGCACGCCCCAGTCCCGCCTTCGCTATGCTTCTGACACGCCCCCGTGAACTTTGGTCATCCCCATGACAGAAAGTGGTTGAGGACGCCCAAAATCGGCTTTCGATTATGCCAATTTGGCAACCCTGGGAGAAAGAAGCCCATCTCCCGATTTGTGTTGAAAGATGGGTGCCCTTCTCTTTCGAAAATAAGCCTGATAGTACAAAAAACATTACTGCTAGCTCAAACTGCATATGTCAAACAACACCTATGCAAAAGCAACCAAGTAATTTTTCTCCAGTTCAATGTATTGGCAGTGTTTGATGCGGTTGACCACACATTGCTACTCAAACACCTGGATCAGATAGGAATAATAGAGTGTGTGCTCAAATGGGTCAGTGAATTCCTTTCAAATTGAAGCTATTCTGTTAAGCAAAACAACCAACTTTCCAACTACTGCACTACTAACTTCAGGGTCCCCCAGGGATGTCCCTTCTCACCGATGCAGTTCAACCTCTTTATGCCATCCCTTGCCTCAATACACCTGGGACTTAATGAACTACTATTATCCTACACGGAGGACATCCTGCTTCTCTTATCAGTAACACATCAAATGAAGATCCAACTCAGTCTGTAGCAAATGGTATGAGTGAGGTTAGCACCTGTGCCCTGACCAATAAACTGAAACTGAATGCACAAAAACACCAAGGTCCTGTGATTCCAAAATCCGGGAGTTAAGGTCCCATCATCAATATCTTTGTCCAATGATCAAAGCTTTACAGTCATATCTGAAACCAGAGTATTAGGGGTCTGACTTGATTCTTCACTCACCTTCTCTTCCCATATTAATCAGCTATGTTAGAAAACTATTGAAAATGAGACAGCTACATCTTGTCAGACCATTTTTTGACCAGAAAGCCTTCACACTACTAGCCCAAATGTTATTCCAACATCACTTGGATTACTGTAACCTTCTATTTCTTAGTATTAAGAGTCAATATCAGAAAAAACCTGCAAATCATACAGAATATAGCTGCAAGACTAATATACAGATTGAATAGATATACTAATAGCACCGAAACTGTCCTAATCACCCTCCTGGCCAAATTCAAGCAGGAGATTGCCATAGGCAAAAGCATACTCCTCCTCCAGTTCGACATGTTGAGCGCATTCGACATGGTAAACCACAACATACTACTAAGAATACTAGGCCACTTCGGGATTGAAGGAAACATACTTAACAGGATCAAAGGCTTTCTAACCACCAGAACTTATCAACTAAAATCAAAGTCAAACATATCACCACCATGGACAGCAGTCTGCAGAGTACCTCAAGGATCACCATTATCACCAATACTCTTCAATATGATGATGATTCCACTGGCACAGTCCTTATCCAACCGAGGTCTTAACCTATTCATTTATGCAGATGATGTTACAATATACATCCCCTTCAGACATGATCTGACAGAAATAACCAACAAAATCAACGATAGTCTGAACATCAAGGACTCTTTGGCAAACTCATTCCAACTGAAACTGAACACCGAAAAAAAACACATTGCCTCATCCTCTCCTCTCCATATAACAAATACAAACCCACAACCATAAATACTCCAGGACATACTCTCCCTACCTCGGACAGTTTGAAAATACTCGGTGTCACACTCGATCGCAACCTTACCCTCGAGAGCCAAGTAAACTCTGTATCAAAGAAAATGTTCTATTCAATGTGGAAGCTCAAATGATTAAAACCTTTCTTTCCAAGAGCAACTTTTTGATACCTAATACAATCAATGGTTCTAAGCCATGCAGATTATTGCAACGGAATCTACGTGGGCTGCAAAGAACAACTCATAAAAAACTCCAGACCGCCTAAAATACAGCAGCCAGGCTGATATGCAGCAAAACACGCTTCGAAAGTGCCAAACCCCTCCGAGAAAAGTTGCATTGGCTCCCAATCAAAGAACGGATCATCTTCAAAATCTGCACCTTGGTCCACAAAATCATGTACGGCGTAGTCCCAGAATACATGATAGACCTTATAGACTTCCAATAAGAAACAAAGTCAGATTGCCAAGATTCTACCTAAACCTACACTACCCAAATTGCAAAGGACTGAAATACAAAACAACTTACACAGCCGGCTTCTCCTACATAAGCGCACAACTATGGAATGGGCTCCCAAAAGCTGTGAAAACAATCCACGACTATTTGAACTTCAGGAAATCACTAAAAACCTACCTCTTCAAAAAAGGCCTACCCCAACGACCCCATATAACCCTCTTCACCTACTAACACAGCATGACTATGATCGAACAGGACATCACGCAATCACCATCCATTCTGATCATCCACTTATATCTCATACGATCACTGTACAACTTTGTATTTGTTATCCACCGACTGGGCAAGCGCCTTTGACGGTACTATGTAAGCCACATTGAGCCTGCAAATAGGTGGGAAAATGTGGGGTACAAATGCAACAAATAAAATAAAATAAATGTTTCAACTCATCTAAACAAATTGCAGTGGCTTCCTATTACATAAAGACTGAGGTTCAAAGCTGCTTGTTCAGTTTTTCAAATCTTACAGGGCTTCTCCTCTGAACTGCTAAGACCGCTTCACAATATCTGGTCCAATCTAACAGACTGAAAGAACAAGTAATGCTAGCATCACCATTTCAAAAAATTCAAAATCAGCAGATTTTCAGCTCTTCATTCCTCATACTTGAAGTCAAAATATGGAACTCTTTCTGTTCCCAACAGAACAGAAAACAGCTACACAGCTACATCAAATTCAGGAAGAGGGTAAAAAACCTCTCTCTTCCCAAAGTCTGCTTCATAGTAATCCACCATGACTTCTACTTCCTAGTATCATCCATTATCCTTTCCTTTAATGTTTTTAATCTCATGCATTTTACTAGTGGTCTCTAATGTTTCTCATACCACACACTAAAACTATCTGCTTTTGTCTCACCTAGAATGCAAGGCGCACTGAACCCTGGAAAGGGGATGTTAGTGATGTACAAGAATTGAATTGAATTGAATATCGAAAATGCTCCTCCATGTATCTCAGCAATGTAATGCTCACTTATCCAGAGAGGATTCCCTGCTCTCAGCAATTCCTCAGGAAAGTAAAATGAGGATCAGCATTTATACCTTCTCTGAAATAGGCATCAGTGTGAGCTAATTGCTCAATTGGACTTTAATTTTGCTCTTCCTGGATGTCTGTTAGTGTATGTACTGGCACATAGATATTCAAAAACCTGAGTGATGCCTATTTTTTAAAATATGTTCCTTGATAAAGCAAACAACCCCCCCCCCAAAAAAAAAAAAAAAAAAAAAAAAAAACCTTGTCTCGATTGTACATTTTCTAGAATCCTTATACCTATGTTATAAAAGGCTCCACATTCTTTTTTGCTTGTTTTCTAACACTATCCAATGCATTTTATTCTTCAGTCCTACAGAAATCAAGAAACTGATTTTTAATTTAAAGGTCTTTTACCTAAACCCTCCCCCTAGATTACTCATATTAATTAGGTGTTCTGCCTTGTCAATTTTCCTTACCATGTTACAGAAGCAGGCTGGCAGCTTCACATTCTGTTCCAAATGCAAACAGAATGTCTATTGCTGTTTATCACAAGATTTGATACAGAAGTCTGGAAAAAGACCATACCCCCTGATATTCAAAGGCATTTAACCAGGCAGGATCAGCATCTGGCTGGTTAAATGCCATGTGGAGGGGCATTTTCGAAAGGGACGTCCATGTTTTGATATGGACGTCCTCGTAAAACATCCCGATCCAGGGGCGGGGAAACCTGTATTTTCGAAACAAGATGGACGTCCATCTTTCATTTCGAAACTACCGTCAGGGACGTCCAAATCCTTAAATTTGGTCATCCCTAGATTTGGTCGTCCCTAGACTTGGTCGTTTCTGATTTTCAGCGATAATCGAAACTAAGGACGTCCATCTCACAAACGACCAAATGCAAGCCATTTGGTCATGGGAGGAGCCAGCATTCGTAGTGCACTGGTCCCCCTGACATGCCAAGACACCAGCTGGGCACCCTAGGGGGCACTGCAATGGACTTCATAAATTGCTCCCAGGTACATAGCTCCCTTACCTTGTGTGCTGAGCCCCCCAAACCCTCCCAAAACCCACTACCCACAACTGTACACCACTACCATGAACCTCATGGGTGAATGGGGGGCACCTAGATGTGGGTACAGTGGGTTTGTGATGGGTTTGGGAGGGCTCGCTGTTTCCTCCACAAAAGTATCAGGTAGGGAGGGTATGGGCCTGGGTCTGTCTGCCTGAAGTGCAGTGCACCCATTAAAACTGCTCCAGGGACCTGCACACTGATATCATGGATCTGAGTGTGACATCTGAGGTTGGCAATCACTATTGTTAAAGATATGTTTTGAGGGTGGGAGGGGGTTAGTGACCACTGGGAGAGTAAAGCGAGGTCATCCCCGATTCTCTCCAGTGGTGATCTGGTCATTTCGGGCACCTTTTTATGCCTTGATCGTAAAAAAAACATGACCAGGTAAAATCATCCAAGTGTTCATCAGGGATGTCCTTCTTTTTTTCCATTATGGGTCAAGGACGTCCAAGTGTTAGGCATGCTCAAGTCCCACCTTCATTACGCCTCCAGCACGTCCCCATGAGATTTGGCAGTCCCTGTGATGGATTGCAGTTGGGGACGTCCAAAATCGGCTTTCGATTATACCGATTTGGACATTTTTGTGAGAAGGACGTCCATCTTCCGATTCGTGTCGAAAGGTGGGGGCGTCCTTCTCTTTAGAAAATGAGCCCACTAATCAGCTATCTGCTGATATTCAGTGGGACATGGCCGGCCATGTCCCTTTGAATATTGCCAGTTAGCGGCTAGCCGGTTATATCGGGTAATTTAACTGGTTATCTGCCGATTGTCGACACATCACTGCTTAACTTTAGCGGCCATTTGTGGCTGCATGCAAGGCAGTTATATCTTTGGCCGGTTTGACTTTGACTGGCCAGCACTGAATATCAGCTTGGCCGGTCAAAGTCAAACTGGTCAAAGGTAAACTGGATATTTAATGCTGGTCACTAGAAATAGCCCAGCATTGAATATCCAGTTGTAGCGCTGACCACAGGAGTTAGACCGACTAACTCCTACAGTCTGAATATCGGCCCTCATGTATGCAGCTGAGCGATCTGCATGAAGGAGCCACCCAGAGCAGTTTGCCACTGAGCTAAAGTCCTCCTCAAAGCTGGCACTGAAGGCTCAACCCAAGGCCTGTATAGCCATACTAGATACCTTTTGGCTTATTTATATTGGGAGAGACCCAGGAATGTCACTTCTCCGGCTAAAGCTGAAACCAGAACTTTTGAGTGCTTGAACAAGGGTTGTGAAAGAGTTTGTACTGAGACCAATCAGAGTCATTGAAGCTTCAATGAATCTCTTTGAAATATGATTCCATGAGGTACAGGAGGCGCCACACTATTCAAAGATGCCATGTCTAGAGGTGAGCAGTGCCTTCCAGTCTCAAACAATGCTACACCAATCTGAAGAAGTGGAATTTTTAACAGTGACCTTTGGAGAACTGTGGGGGTCATTCACTCCTGTATGAGAGTAATCCGTATGCTGTCATCAGGATTTTTGACATGGAATTGGAGAGGAGAATTATAAAAGTGATTTCTTAACACACCAGGAATGTCATTTGAGAAGTATCTAGACAAGTAAATTGCAACTTTTACATATATAGATCGCTTACACATGCAAATAGTGATTTTAGAGAGGCACTATTGGCATATGTATATCCCCTGGGATGCAGAGAATTGAAGGGAGCATGGTAGGGACCTAGATTGGGCATACATTAAAAATGGATACGCACTTTCTATTTTAAACTGGGAAGCCACATCTATAATAATAATAACAAACAATTTTAGTTGGTCTTTGCACTTGTCCACAGACTCTGCATATGTAATTTCCCTGTTTAGACCTGGGATCTAAATCAAAGGACAAGTGCAAACAATGATGGGACTCTCCCCTAACTCTCCACCTTATATCAGCATCAATCCCTCCCCCCAGCTTCAATATCAAAACAGAGATCCTTGGTAAAGTGTTGGGGGAGGGTGTCTGGAAACTCATGGTAGAAGGCTGATGGCGGCGGGGGGGGGGGGGGGGGGTCTGCTGCTGATGTCGTTGGTGGGGATTTGATGGGGGTGAGATGAATAAATGCTTTAGGGGGCAGGAGTTGGATACCTTTCCTACCACTGGCCTCTGTTAGAAATAGCAGTCCATTATGTTCCTGGCTGCAGCAATGCTCATTGAAGAGCTTAGAATGCTCTTTCTTTTGTGAGGTCTTTTTGTAAAATCAATATTCCTGCCTGATGAGCCAGCTTGTATTTGCCAGCATCCTTCTAGGTAGTTTACAAAATGCTCAATTTTTAGCAGTCTTTTGTAAAATACAGGAGGAACTAAGCATGCCTAGACCTGGGTGTCTTAAATCTCTTTTCAGCTATGCATTAATATCCCACCATTGAACACTTTCAGGATTATTTTCGAAAAAGAAGGACGCCCATTGTCCGACACAAATTGGAAGATGGCCGTCCTTCTCACAGGGTCGCCCAAAATCGGTATAATCAAAAGCCGATTTTGGGCATCCCCAACTGCTTTCCATCGCGGGGATGACCAAAGTTCCCGGGGGCGTGTAAGAGGTGTAGCGAAGGCGGAACGGGCGTGCCTAACACATGGGCATCCTTGACCCAATATTGGGGAAAAAAAGGGCGTCCCTGACGAGCATTTGGATGACTTTACCTGGTCCTGTTTTTCTTACGAACAAGGCACAAAAAGGTGCCTGAACTGACCAGATGACCACTGGAGAGAATCTGGTATGACCTCACCTTACACCCCCAGTGGTCACTAGCCCCCTCGCACCCTCAAAAAAAATCTTTTAAAATATTTTGTGCCAGCCTCTTTGCCAGTCTCAAATGTCATACTCAGGTCCATGACAGCAGTATGCATGTCCCTGGAGCAGTTTTAGTGGGTGCAGTGAACTTCAGGCAGGCGGACCCAGGCCCATCCCCCCCTACCTATAACTTTATGGTGGTAAATGTGATCCCTCCAAAACCCACCAGAAACCCACTGTACCCACATGTAAGTGCCCCCCTTCACCCGTAAGGGCTATGGTAGTAGTGTACAGTTGTGGGTAGTGGGTTTTGGGGGGGCTCAGCACACAAGGTAAGGGAACTATGTACCTGTGAGCTTTTTCTGAAGTCCACTGCAGTGCCCCCCTAGGGTGCCCGGTTGGTGTCCTGGCATGTGAGGGGGACCAGTGCACTACGAATGTTGGCTCCTCCCACGACCAAAGGGCTTGCATTTGGTCATTTCTGAGATGGGCGTCCTTGGTTTCGATTATTGCCCCAAATCAGAAACGACCATGTCTAGGGATGACCAAATTTGAGGATTTGGACGTCCCTGACAGTAGTTTTGAAACGAAAGATGGACGTCCATCTTGTTTCAAAAATATGGGTTTCCCCACCCCTGGTTCGGGATGTTTTGCGAGGACGTCCTCATCAAAACTTGGGCGTCCTTTTCGATTATGCCCCTCTTTGACTCCTAGTAGTTTGTCAAGCAGTTATCCCTTGGTACCTTCCCTTTGAGGTCAAACATTTTAGCACTGACACAAGTATGGCACCCCAAGCCTATCTCAGTGCTGTTCAACTGAGACAAGTTGTATGATTTTGGAGTTGGTATCAGTCAGAGAACACAGATGTCAGAATAAGCAGAAGGGTAGATATGTAAAGGAGTACAATATCGATTGAAGTCCTTAACTGTAGGCAGGGTACCAAAGATAGCAGCTCAGAGGTCATATTCCTTTTAGTGTTCTAGGCAAATATCTGTAGGATTAAGAAAATGTCTGGATACCAAAGTAGCAGTTCAATTTGTTATACAAAATGGAATGCTTAGAAAATGATAGGAGAGTGAACAAGAGTGAACCCAGCTTTATCTCTGCAGCAGCAATGAGTAAATTTTGTTACCAGTATTGTTTGTCCTAACTTTGTAAACAATCTTTGTGATTACCGGCTGGATTGGCTGATCAATGCAGGCAGAACCAATCAAGTAGGCATGAAAGCCACTATTGGCTCCAAGCTGGTTGAAATAACATAAATAATGTCTGCTCTTCAAGGATTTCTTGATTCTGCTAAACTAGAAACTTTAAACTGAATTCTACTGGTTTCAGTGTAGGCAAATAAAAATGTAGTCCTTGTCCCTACATAAGATACCTGATGCAACTGCAGTGTAACAATCCATGGTTCAGCAGAGAATCCATATTGTGGTTTCATGTGTCATATGCAGACACAATGGCTGTCCACTTTATGCTGTACAGTCAGAATTCCATAGGGCTTGATTGTTCAAGTTAGGTTCTGCAATGCACATGGAATGGTAGTCAAGAGCATATTCCCAACAGTGCCAGCACATACAGTGCATGTGTATGTTCTGAAATAATCTCTAAGATCAATAAAGAATTTGAAAGCAAAATGTCTAAATCATAAATAATCCACCAAATATTTTGCTAAAGAATGCCAGTGAACAAAGACCAACTGTATATCGATTTTAAACAATTGAAACCTCAACTGCCACTGGGGGTACCACAGTTTAACCTCTCCACACACTGGCTTCATTGGCTTCTCCATTATCATTGGTTTCTATAGTGAACCCGAAAAAAAAAAAGGAACACTGGAAAACAACTCTACAGGAGAAAAAAATGAAGTAGAGCCCAGGGGATTAACATCAGCTGAAGTATTGAGTATGTAAATTTAAAGTCTGAATAGCTTTAAGAAATCACTAAGGGGGCCTTTAACAAAGGCGTGGTAGTGGTTTTAGTACACACTAATGATCAGTGCAAGCTAAACCCTAGAGATGCCCAAAGGAATATATGGTTATCTCCATCATTTAGCGCACACTTATTTTTAGCACATGCTAAAACCGCTAACACGCCTTTGTAAAGGGGGCAACTAAAATAACTAAACAGTATAGTCTATTTCAGTAGGCATTCAATAACCCCAACATTTCATATTGAGCTTAGAAAAAAAAACCTTTTAAATTGAAAAATCCCATTGTACACAATGAATAATTAATCTCTCAGCTGAAAAGGCAAAATGCCAGCCTTAAATTTCAGCAGGCGATTCAAAACATAGCCATTGTCCAGCACAGCAAAAGAAACATTGTTTTGCTGTGCTGGACAATGGGTGGTGTTTTTTTTTACTTTCAGCTGAGAGATAAGTTATTCATTGTGCACAATGGTTTTTTAAATTTAAGAGGTATTTTTTTCTGAGTTCAGTATGAAATTTTGGGGTTAATGAATGCCTATTGAAATAAAGACTATATTGTTTAGTTATTTTAGTGACTTCCAATTTTGGGGGGAACATTGTTTTTTTTCTCCTGTGGAGTTTTTTTTTCCAGTGTTCCTTTTTTTGGGGATTCACTATAAAAATCAATAATAGAAGATCACAATATGGTACCCCCTATGGCAGCTAAAGGTTTCAATTGTTTAAATTCTTTAGTAACATAGTAAACAACAGCAGATAAAGACCTGAATGGTCCATCCAGTCTGCCCAACAAGATAAACTCATTTTACATGGCATGTAATACTTTATATGTATACCCAAATTTGATTTGTCCTTGCCATTCTCAGGACACAGACCATAGAAGTCTGCCCAGCACTGTTCTTGTACTAAACGTTCTGGAGCTAACATCGAAGCCCCTTAAAATTTACACTCCAGCACATCCATATCTATTCAGCTACGATCAGGGCATAGACCGTAGAAGTCTGCACAGCACTGGTTTTGCTTCCCAATTATTGGTGTTGCTACCCACTCTGCTAAGATTCCATAGATCCATTTCTTCTAAATAGGATTCATTTGTGTTTATCCACGCATATTTGAATTCCATTACCGTTTTCATCTCCACCACCTCCCACGGGAGGACATTCCTCATATCTACCACCCTTTCTGTGAAAAAATATTTCCTGACATTACTACCGAGTCTGCCCCCCTTCAACCTAAATTCATGATTTCTAGTTCTACCACCTTCCCGTCTCCGGTAAAGGTTTGTTTGTGGATTAATACCTTTCAAATATTTGAATGTCTGTATCATGTCACCCCTGTTTCTCCTCTCGCCCAAGGTATATATGTTCAGGTTGGCAAGTCTCTTCTTGTATGGTTTGTAACGCAAATCCCATTACCATTTCTGTAGCTTTTCTTTGCACCACTTCCAGTCTTTTTACATCTTTAGCAAGATATGGCCTCCAAAACTGAACACAATACTCCAAGTGGGGCCTCACCAACGACTTGTAGAGGGGCATCAACACCTCCTTTCTTCTGCTGGTTATACCCCTCTCAATGCAACCTAGCATCCTTCTGGCCACAGCTTGTCACCTTGTCACATTGTTTCTTCACCTTCATATCCTCTGACACCAACACTCCAAGGTCTCTCTCCTAAGTCGAGCTTACTAACCTCTCCCCTCCTATCAGGTATCTCTCTTTTGGGTTTCTGCACCCCAAGTGCATTTCTCTGCAATTCTTGGCATCTTGGCATTAAATTTTAACTCTGAAAATCCAGCAAAGCAGCACAAAGACTGCAATAATACTGATACAGATGCTGCACCCTGAACAGAAAAACACAGCACTTTGAAAGTGGAGAAAAAAAAAAGCCTCGGTAATGCCACCCAGCCAGCCTGAAACAACAAACTATAAGGTGTGGGCCCGGCTCACCATCATATGGCTCAAAAAGAAAAAAACTCCACTCCTCAATGTGCTAAAGTGTTCCAAACAAACTGATAAGGTAACAAACGTGTGTATACATATGGAACACAGAATGCAGTTCAATTCAATTAAATTCTGTTCCATTCAGTTCAATTCAACCGCACTGATGACACAGCCACAAAACACTTATCATTTGGATTCTTCTGTTTTCTACTATTCCTTTGACACTCCACTGTTGATATCACCACCAGGCCGGTCAGTTCATCCAAAACACCCAACAGGGAGTACCCGTTTCGCGAAAGCTGCATCAGGGGTTTCAATCCTGTATCCTTCTGCTATATCGCAAACTTAAGCAGGTAACTGAATTTAATTGAATTGAACTGTGGTAGCTCCAGATTAGTGTGTGGCAAGCCCACATTGGGCTTATCGCTGCTTTGTAAAAAGGCCCCTTAGTGAAATGGAAATAGTTTGAACAGATATGCAATAGCAATCATTTTCCTTTCTCAGTTATCATTTTTGGTTGGTTTCCTACTAATGGCTGCAGCCAAGTTCTTGAGGATATTGCATTAATCCACTTTATACTTTCAAAACACCCATAATAATGAATGCTCATCAGTTGTACTCCAATTAATTAAATGCTAAAAGACAGCACAAGGATTTTGCAGATTTCTGGCTCATAGTTTCAGAGAAAGAAAGGCCAAACAGACCAATCCCTTGCCAGTTATATTAGTAGAAGCTTTATGCTGCAGTGGCATTAATTGTTAGAACACTGACTGTCTAAGAAAATGTTTGCATGTGCAGTATGCTGTTATTATAAATGGCATTTTCTGAAGTCCAACAGCCATTTTAGTAGCCCTACATAAAATGCAAAAACATATACTTATGTTTAGACTAAAAATTCATTTTTATTTATTTTAATGTCTTCTAAGTTATATGTGACTAATACTGACTAAATGACAGTCAATCTCAGTTTTGTAAAAACAGTTGGTGCTGGCACAATCAACCCTTTAATTTAAGTGTTGGGATCAACAATTCAATTACTATGGGGACGATATTCAGACCACAGGAGGTAGGATGGGTAACTCCTGCGGTTGGCGGTGAGACTGGAAATACTGGGTTTATTTTTGGCTGGTTTAAACTTAACTGGCCAAGCCAATATTGAGTGCTGGCCAGTTAAGTTTAAACTGGCCAAAGATAGACCTGCTATTTCAGTGGCCCAATTTGGCTACCAAACTTAGGTGGCGATGTGCTGAATATTAGCAGATAGCTGGTTATATTGCATGATATAACCAGTTAGCCACTAACTCCTGGATTCTATATATAGCACACCGAATAGAGTGTGTAAATCTGTGTGCGCTAAATGAAGTAGATCCAATTAGTCTTTCTAATTGGCTGATAATAACCAATTATCAACACTAATTGGGCATAATTGGAATGTATGTGCACTTCTTTTTAGGCGTATTCTAAAAAGCGGTACATGTAAATTCCCACACATGCAGCCATAAAGGGAGAAGTGTGGGCGTATTGGGGCCATCAATCACATTTAAACACGTAGTTATAGAATTCAGGGAGCACACTTAAATGTAGGCACAGGCATTTACACCAGCTTTACATTGGTATAAATGGCTGTACTTAAATCTAGACGTGTCCACCTGGCCTATGTGCTATTTTATAAACCATGTCTGAATGTAGACGTGGCTTATAGAATACTGCTAGGCATGTGAATTGGATGTGCCTAGATGATAGTATCCATATATATAGAATCTGGGCATAAGTGCTGACCGGGAATATTCAGTGGCAGATTACCGATTATCTCCTGCTGACTATTCACAGATAGCCAGTTAAGAGAATTTAACTGGCCAGGTTAAATAACGTTGAATTTTTTTTTTTTTTTTGGGGGGGGTGTATATTGAGCACCTCTATCCATATATAGGTAGTGGCGCTGAATGTACGTTTAAGGTGGTAACTGTGCTGGAACTATCCATTGAACAGGCCTAAACTTAATGGATAACTTCTCCTCTTAGTAGCTGAATTTTGCTGCCGAATGGATAATTTTTAGGATAGGATAAACTTTATTAGGGGTATGTTTACTAAAGGACATTAAGCACTTAACATGTGCTAACCCGGTTACTACATGGCTGTTTTCAGGCATTCTGCGGTAAAATACCTGTTAGCATATTTTATGAGAACCATGCTTTCACTGTCTTATTACCTACACTGAGCTTCAAAAAGAACAAAAAATGTTCTGTATACATTTCTTCTCTTCACAATGCCTAATATCCATTCTAACCTTCCTAGGATAGCAAGACTTCAGATATATAAACTACACAGTACAGGCACTATCGAAATGGGGAGGGAGGGTATTAAAGAAAACAAACATAGTCATTAGAACTCCGCTACCATCATGTGATCGATGTGATAGCTTGGGACTGCTTCATTTGAGCATAGACTTTGTACTACCATTTTCACTATCATCCTTAGCCAAGCAGTGTAGTGAACACTACAGTTCTCCTGTGACATCATCACACTGTGACAAGATCAAGGATAAAACCCCACAGAGAATGTAGCATACTGCTGCAGCCATGCTGATGAAGGGGCATGTCCCTTTATCTGCTCTTTCATGTGTACTTTGTATGAACAGAAATCTTAATATATATTTAATCATAATGTTTGATGAAATATACACTGTTTACTTTAGAATAGGATTCACTGACAAAATTTGACCAACAACTGAGGTAGGTCACTACCATATTGATGTGATAACAGGATACAAATTCTGTCTTGGATTACTATGGAATAGTTATCTATATATTGAACAGGTGTTTCTATACTCCATAATATAATATTAAATAATTTATATCCATTTTATTTAATTAAGAGCTTGAGAACTTAAAATTGTCGTTGTCAAATCAAGATATTTGAGGAACAAAATTAGTATAAAAGTAGATCTTATAATTGTACACTTTTGATATTTTTGGTATAACAGAAACATGGGTGACAGTAACAGATATATTTTATGTGAATAAAATATGTCTTCTTGATTATTCCGTTTTCTAGAGCATAGATAGAAGCAGCAAAGGAGGAGGTTAGCTTTAAACCTGTATGACAAAATAGTGTTGTTTCCTATGATATGCTTTCCAATGGATAATTCAGATTCGGTTATTATCAAAGCCAAAGTATTATCCATTTGCTTAGTTACATTCCACCCCAATGTTTTATAACTCTCTTGTTTTGAAACACCTGGTCTTGGAGTGGCAAGGGAAAAAATTGGGGGTCCAAGACAAAGTATGGAACCATGGTGTAAACTTGGATGCTTTTTTTTTTGTCATTCCATTTCCAGATTTTTGGAGTAGTGAAATGCTGTTTTTATCATGTTCAACAATCGCATAGGGTTCGGGTGTTCTTTACTGTTCAGGATTTTGTTGCATTAGTTCTTATATTTATTTTTGTAATGTTCTTTATGTGACCTCCCCTGAAAATTGCCTCTGGTACAGGCAGAAGGTGGGAGGATTTTCATGGAGGTCACTAAGGAAACAGAGCTGACACTGACAGCCTGGTAGGAGAATTAGAACAAAGTCCAGCCCTAGGGGGCAGGGGCATGAGCTGATAAAAGTGATTGCTTGGAGAAACTTCTAATCTTTGGTACCCAAGGGTAAAGTCCTAGCAACCAAAACAGGAGAATTTTGCAAATATGGTGTTTGGAAGCCTCTGCACAAGGTGCCTGCAGTAGTGTTTCCAACTTGGGAACGAAGTAGGGGTGCCAGGGGATAACTGCCACAGGTAGGAGAAGTGGGAGCAGGCATACCTCAATTGTGGCAGGACTTGCATTGCAGTGAATGGACCCTGTTCCAGAATGGGACAGAAAGTAACTGAGGAGATTAGGTGAAGAGGACCGAGGACTGAAAGGGATCAGTGTGGAGATTACCACATACTGACGCCTGGCAGGAAATAGAGGAGATTTGATAAGTACTTTGTTCTGGTTGCAAATAGAGGTGATTTAAGAGAGTTTGAATTACCTTGAATTGCCTGATATCATGTGGGGACTATGTTTGTACTGTGCTGACCATCTGAAGAAAAGCACCCTGAATTGTACAGACCAAGTTGACAAGTTTATGACTAAAAAACCACCAGTGGGCAAAAATGGATGAACAGTCTTTATTGGCAAAACACCTTGTATAAAAAATACAACACAATAAATATATCATTATGCACAAAAATAAGTATCCGTCGTAACACATGTACAGCACTAGTCACAAGAATAGGGTAAAAAACTAGAACGGGAAGCAATAGTGGAGTGGAGGAGTGGCCTAGTGGTTAGGGTGGTGGACTTTGGTCCTGGGGAACTGAGGAACTGAGTTTGATTCCTGGCACAGGCAGCTCCTTGTGACTCTGGGCAAGGCACTTAACCTTCCATTGCCCCATGTAAGCCGCATTGAGCCTGCCATGAGTGGGAAAGCGCGGGGTACAAATGTAACAAAAAAAAATACAAAAAAATATATGGAATATAAAACAGGCTAAAAAGGAGACGAACAAAACTGAACTGTGCTAGTGGTGTATGGACAAAATATAAGTGCTAAAATGATACACTTGATGTAAAAAAAAGTCACACAAACAACAACACTAACTAGAAACATTGATTGCAAAGAATTAAATGCTAAGGGGGTCTTTTACTAAGGCGCGCTAGCGTTTTTAGCGTGTGCTAAAAATAGGCGCACGCTAAAAACTAGATGCCCATAGGAATACATTGGCATCTCTAGCATTTAGTGTGTGCCTATTTTTAGCCTTAGTAAAAGACCCCCCTAAGATCTTTACTAACAGTGCTTACGGTGTATGAAGAAAAACCAGTGTTACAAAGTGTATAAAACATATATATGTGAAAGCCTACCTGACTGTCACAATTGCAGTTCACAGATGTGTGGTGGTGGAGGCATATGCAGTCAGATATGCTACTTCCCTCTTGGCATCCTTAACCTAGCTGTTCCCTGAACTTTTAAACTTCTTGTACCATGTCCTCCTGGCTTCACCCCTCATTTGACTTCCTCCTTGGGTGAAGCTATGGGTCACTGCAGCTCCTTGTGACTCTGAGCAAGTCACTTAACCCTCCATTGCCCCTGGTACAAAATAAGTACCTGAATATATGTAAACCGCTTTGAATGTAGTTGCAAAAACCTCAGAAAGACGGTATATCAAGTCCCATTTCCCTTTTAAAGAGGTTCTGACACTGTGAGGGAGTATCCTTAAGGGGAAGTGGCAGCCTCCTATAGATTCCTTCACATGATTATTATCCTGACATTCTCTAAGTAACTGGTTTCCCTTGCCAGTTTAGCATTTGGGAAGAAAGGAAAAACCATGGAGGTTAAGGGGGAACCCCCTCCCTAATCCCTCTAGTGGAGTGCTGCTCAGTAGCAGCTGGTTGCTAAATCCTAAATGTGCTTGGTAGCTGGTGTACCTTCGGACGTGAATCTTTTTGGTCAATTTAGGGATATGTTTACTAAGGTGTGCTACAGGCGTGTTAGCGTTTTTAACTTGCGTTAATGGTTGACAAGCATTAAACGCTAATGTGCCCATAGGAATGTATTTGTGCATTAGCATTTAACGCTCCTTAACTTTAAAGGCGCGTTAAAAATGCTAATGCACTTTAGTAAACATAGCCCTTAGTCTCCTTCTGAAAAGGGAAATAAATGTCTATGAACTTTCCAGTCACCCATTCCCTAGAATGAATTCAAGAGACAAATTCAGATGGCATGAGTAAATTAATACAAAATATAACATTTTCCACTTGTCCTTTGCATGGCATTACTATTCCCATCATTAAACTGATTTGAGAACAGATAGCTGATTTCTTATGCTGTTTTGTAAATTCATCTGTAAGAGAAAGAGACATGCCAGAGATCCTCCAGAAGGGAAACAAGGCCATGTTAGCTTGGATTGCAGAAGTTAAAGGCCAATCTCAAGCTTACCTTTTTTTAGCCAAATTAATTGAACAAGTTGATAGAACTCAATTAGATGATTTTCTGTTGCAACAAATAATTTTACGTAAATATCAACATTGATTTCATAGAAATTATGGTTCTGAAACATTATTGACATTATTCATTGGTAGTCTTTTAGAAGGGCTAGAAATGCCACATACTGTCTATCTATTTTATTGATAACACAGCTTCATCTGACTGTGTTATTCCATCAGTTCTCCACCCTAGAATAAATGAGGTAGGAATTGGCAAAAATATTTTAAATTGATTTAGGTGCTTGTTGTTTTTTAATGTCAGGTAGATCTCAGAAAGTACAAATGGGGGAACAGGTATCAGATTAGTGTGCATCAAAATTTGTTGATCCTCAGGATTTGGCCATTTCTTCAACACTATTTAATATTTACATAGTTTCATTGTGTAGGCTTTTAAATAAATTGGCCTTTGAATTCCAGCTATATGCTGGTGACCTTTTACATTTTGCTCCCTTCTTAGCTGTTACCGATATTGCTTCAGCAACACTTCTCAATATGTTTTCTCACATTAAGCAAACTGATGTAACCAAAATGACCAACTAATTAATTATCAGAAGCCATGATATTTTACTGGTTCAAATTATTAAATTCCAGATGAAGTTAAACTAGATTGAATCAAACAATTGTTCAGAAAGAAGTGACATATGTAGGTGCTGTTGTTGATTCAAAGCTCACAAGTAGAACACAGATAAATAAGATAATTCATGGAGTGTTTTTTTTTTTTAACTGTATATAGATAGGTGACTGCAAGCAGTTTTTGAGCAGCAGGTCTTTTGCACAGTTGTCCAGTTGGTAATTTCACCATATTTGGACTATTGTAATCTGATTTATCTAGGTCTACCTGAACAATTGACCAGTCCTATTCAAATAGGACAAAATACTGCCACACATATTACCCTGGATTCTATATAGCGCGACTTAAATTGTGTGCGCAAATCCAGTCATATTCTAGATTTGCACTTGCAATTTAATTACTTAACAAGCCAATCAGCACTGATAATTACCATTTAACTAGCAATTATTGACACTAATTGGCATTAATTAGAATTTATGTGCACAGATTGCTTGGTGTATTCTGTAAAGCACTCTGTACATCTAGTAGCGCTATAGAAATGATAAGTAGTAGTAGTAGTAAAGTGCTGTGTGTAAACTCTAATGCACTGCCAAAAAGGATGTGTGGCCATGGGCATGGAATGGGCGGGCCGTGGGCATTCTGAAAATCTACATGCAGGGTTATAGAATACTCCTGCTCCGTGCCTATCACGGTGTAGGTGGATGTGCTTAGAGTTCGGCACAGGCATGGCCGCTAGACGTATTCTATAAACCACGCCTAAATCTGGGCACGGTTTACAGAATACACCTAGTTGGAAGTATTTTTGGTGCTGATTGTTCAGGTGCCATATATAGCATCTAGTCCATTATCTTTAGAATCAAAGAGTACAATCTCATCTCTCCAATTTTAAAAGCACTTCATTGGCCACTGGTCAAATTTCAGCACCAGTTCTATGCATATGCTTGGTTTATAAAGCCTTTTGACTATCATTAGATAATGAACAATATGATATTAAATAGCATGATGCACTGTTCTGGGCAGCAGTGGAGAAACACTGCTGCTGCTGCCTGCCAACACTACCACAGCTCAGGGTGGTTCCTGGTGGGTGTGGGGAATTGGAAGGGGAGGGGGTAGGACTCTGGGGAGGCCACTGCTGTTTTGGCCAGGACAGGATTTGACGTGTGAAGATTGGCACTGAATGGAAGAGATGGAGGGGGATTGGACATCACATTGGAGGGATTGGAAGAGGGTTCAGACCTCATGGGAAGGTCAGAAGGGGACAAGACTTAATGGGGGGGGGGGGGTCAGGAATGGCATGATATTTAATGGGAGGAGGTTGGTAGAGGGATCAGAACTCTTGGTGAAGGAGTGGAATGGGGCTTTTGACCTGCCTGGGGGGGGGGGGGCATAGGTTTGGAGGTATACCACCATGGCTTTGGGCTTCTGGGGGCTCTGGATGGAATGGGTACAGTAAATGACCTGGGTGTGCTCCCTGCATGTATCTCACAGGTTTTGCACTTAACGTTGTGTTATATTTTGCTATTAACAGAGAGAGAGAGAGAGAGTTCAAACAATTATTGATTCTGCCAAAATGGTCCAACTGGACATTATAGATGACTGATCTAACTCCAGACATGTACATTTTAGACATGGACATTCCTTTCCCTTCTTCAGTGGGGAATGGATATCTATATTTTAAGCCTGCCCAAGACCTGCCCATTAACTGCCCAAAAGATGCTTAAACCATACTTCCTTGCCAAATGCATGTTCTGCAGTTTAAGGCATTTATATCCTGGCCTTGTGAAATAAGGATTTAGATTTCCATGCAGTATGGGCATCTAAGTGTCAGTTTATGAATGTCTAATACACGAGAATAGTGTATCTAGCAAAGCACCAATGTGGCTACCAAGTGTTTTCATATTTTAAAATGCATAGATCTAAATAATCAATGTGATGTTTATTATGCTTCATTACAAATTTCAAATCAAATTTTGTGCACTGAGCCATTGTACAAATTCAAAAGGTTGTGACAGTGAAGCTGTCCATGCACAAACATATTTTCAATATGTCTTCTCCATAAGTGGATATTTTAAAATCACTCAGATTTATAGATTGTCAAACCTAGAATCATATAAATAGTCAATACTAGGAGCCGTGATTGCTTGCATGGCTGTAACATTCCCCTGTAAACAGTACTGCTGTTGGAACACAAGAATAATTATGTCAATGTCAACTCTGTTAATTGTACTAGAAAGTACATAGGTATGCTGTATGACTACATCCTTAACTCCGCAACACGAAGAGGGTCAAAGCACAAACATGAGAACTGGTTTACTGTCATTCTCATGTGGAATGCCAATCCAGAGTGCCAAGAGGCACAACACTTTTTTTTGTCATATTACTTATTATCCCTTAATTAACAACATTGTGATCGGCATTAGTTATTTTTTAAAGGGCCCCCGATGCAAGCACTCTATGCCAAAACATGGCTTGTGTTTGGTCTATTAATTACAAATTTGTCCCTATTTTGAAGATTCTTGGTGCTCTTTTTTTCGCTCTGCATCCTTAACACCAAAATTTTGTTAATCATTTGTAAAGCTGCTAATTGGGGAATATTACTGTTTAAGGATTCAGTTTCTGTTATAATCAATGTTGAAGTTTCTAAAAATTGCTCATCTTTTAAAATATGTACTGTGTGTGCAGAATTCTGCACATATAAATGACTCAGTTCTGTAAATGGGTTAATAAAGACTAGAAGGTTTGTTTTTTCAGTAGTGTAGATGACCTTGTAAAATGATGGTAAGAAGAGCAGTTGCCAGATTTTGAGCAGCAGCAGATTCCCATTGAGGCAGCTTGTGATGAAATGGCTAGCCACCCACCTGGGGTTACCCTGTGGCCATTTAGAGGGTCTATCCCCAGCACAGCTTAGGTCCTTCTGCACCTGCTGCTTGTGCTGTACACTAGCACCCTCCTCCCACCGACTGGGTCACAACTGCCTCTGGGCAAGTCTCCCGCTCTCCAGTTATCCCCAGTGATTTCTAGGTTACCGGAGTAACACTCCCAGTGGTTCCACAGTTCCCAGAAAGCACTCACAGACCCAACACACAAACCACCAGGATTCTTTATAAGTCCAGAGAAGCAGAACAAACAAACAATTGTGTTTATTCTCATAAAAATATTGAACAGTGGACAAAAATGTGCAAATAGCAAACAGTAACAAGTAACTGAAAATGGATCTATTAGAAAACTAACTAAACATCTATATACTGTCTAAACAGTACCTGGGAAGATCAGAACATATAATTGTTAACAGAGCCTTACCATAGAGATCTGTCTCCCTCTTCTTCCAGGCTAAGAGTAAAGCAACAGCCAGCCACTGCTGGGTAATATCAAACCTCCAGGTCAATCAGAGCCCAGAACACTCAAGTTTAAAATAAAAACTGGTTACATCACTACACACTTCCTGTTATCTGTGTGCCAAATAAAAGAAAGAGAAGTTAGTCCTTTGTAACAGCTTTAAGCATAAACATGCACCATCTGCTGGCCAAACTTCAGACATATTTAAGACAGGAAAATATCCAATACATTTTACAGGCTTAAACACTGTTTTCTCACATAGCTGTTTTCTGAGACGCAGCCTGCCCTGTGAGATAAGTAGTTGCTATTTTTATTATTATTCCAGCCAATATTCAGCTAGTAGAGGTGAGAGTTTTGCTGACTACCATCTGCATTATTCCTGGATATTCAGTGCTGGGTCTTGTCCGGGTTTCAGCATTGATTATCCATTCTTTTTTTTAGCCAGCTAAAATATAGCTGATTACATCAATATTCACCCCTCACCACATAAGCCATGTCGCTTAAAGATAGGACTGCTATTTATGCAGACCAATTTAAGTGGTTTACGTATACGGTGAGGGGCTGAATATCAACACCTAACCTAACTCCACCCTTGGAATGCACACGAGTTAGCCACTTTTGAATTTGATGCTAATTGGCCATTTGTGGTGGAGTTAGCTGCTTAAGTGACACTAAAAATGATGGATAGCTTTGAACAAGCAATTTAAATTGTAGACAGCCATTTCCAGCCAGTTAAATCATTTTATATATCAGTCAGATTATTTTTCAGGATTTATTTACTGCCCTTTTGAAGAAATGTATTCAAGGGGCTGTAAGTCAAACATAGGCAATAGACAATTACAGCAGTAAAAATGTTCAAATAACAATACAAGGTATGACACAGTATGCTACATTACAGTGTCAACACAATACACAGTAAGATATTTCAATAGACAACATAGGGTGTAAGGAAAGATGGAACACACAGATAAGAAAAGTAACAGTCTTGAGTTAGAAAATATAAAGGGAATAAATTTTTAAAAAGTTGCACATGAAGTCAGAAAGTTGCATGAATATAATCGCTGCTCGGGTAAGAGTGGATAAGCAAGTCCTGCTACAGTGTGTGTGTGTCTGTGTGTGTGTGTGTGATGTGCAAGTTAGTCACTTCTTCCATTAAGGGTCTGGTTAAAGAGCCACGTTTTCACAGGCTTCTTGTAGAAGAGATAGTTTTGTGCTACAAGCCTTTCAGGGAGTGCATTCTCCAGAGAAAGCTCACTGGCGAGTATCACATAAGAACACTATTAAAAAAGGCCCGTTTCTGTCACAAATGGGTGCTAGCAAGGTTTTCCTCGGAGTGTGTATGTTTGAGAGAGTGTGTGTGAGAGTGACTGTGTGAGAGAGAGAGAGAGAGACTGAATGTGCGAGTGTGTGTGTGTGACAGAGAGAGAATGAGACTGGGTGCGAGTGTGTCTGTGAGAGAGAGAGAGTGTGTGTGTGAGCATGAGAGTGTGTGCCAGGGTGTCTGTGAGAGAGAGAGAGTGTGTGTGGGAGCATGAGAGTGTGTGCCAGGGCCCCCTCCCTCCCAGTTCCAGAGTTCCCCTCCCTCCCGCCCTCTGAGTTCCAGGGTCGTCCCCCCTCCCTCCCTCCCCCCCGCCCTCCGAATTCCAGGGTATGTGTGTGAGCATGAGAGTGTGTGCCAGGGCCCCCTCCCTCCCAGTTCCAGAGTCCCCCCTCCCTCCCGCCTTCTGAGTTCCAGGGTCATCCCCCTCCCTCCCTCCTGGTTCCAGGGTCGTCCCCTCCCTGCCTCCCTCCGAGTTTCAGGGTCCCCTCCCTCCCCTGCATTCATCCATATGCAGGCAACGTCCTCTGTGCCCTGCCCCCTCCATCCATCCATGTGCAGCATCTCTCCCCTGCCCCCTCCACCTCCCTCTGAGTTCCAGGCCCCCCTCCCTCCCTCCCCCTTCCGAGTTCCAGTGTTCCCTCCCTCCCATTTCCAGGTTCCCCCCTCCCTCTGCCCCTCCGTCCCTCCCTCCCAGTTCCAGGGTCCCATGGAACTGGGAGGGAGGGGGATGAAGAACGTTGGAGGAGTGACGTCAGCAGGTGGTTACAATTCCAGTGACACACATTGGAATGTTGGAGGAGAACATTGGAGGAGTAATGTTAGCAGGTGGTTACGATCCCAGTGAGACACATTGGAATGTTGGAGGAGCAAATTGTTATATTAGATAAGAATAGTCATATTGGGTCAGACCATGGAACGATACAGAGACATTATAATATTCTTGGTCTTAGTTTGCATCCCTTTTCTAATAATTCCTAGCATACTGTTTGTTTTTTTGGCTGCCGCCGCCACACACTAGGCAGAATATTTCAGGGTATTGTCTACAACACCTAGATCTTTTTCTTGAGTGCTGACTCATAAGGTGGACAGTAGCATCAGATAATTATGATTCGGATTATTCTTCCCAATGTGCATCAGTTTGTATTTGTCCACACTACATTTCATCTGCCATTTGGATGCCTAGTCTTCTAGTTTCCCACAGACTTCCTATAATTTTTCACAATATGCATGTGTTTTGACAACTTTGAATAGTTTTGTGTCATCTGCAAATTTAATAACCTCACTCATCATACTGATTTTGGATCATTTATAAATATAATAAATAGCACCAATCCCAGTACAGATCCCTGCGGCACTCCACTATTCACCCGTATCCACTGAGAAAAAAGGCTATTAACCCTATACTCTTTGTTCTGTCCAATAACCAATTCCTAATTCATTGGACATTGCCTCCTATCCCATGACTTTTTAATTTTCTCATGAGTCTCTCATGAGGAACTTTGTCAAAAGCTTTCTGAAAATCTAGATACACCACATCAACCGACTCACCTTTATCCATACCTTCAAAGAAATTAAGCAAATTGTTGAGGAGAGACTTCCCTTGGCTGAACCCATGCTGACTGTGTCCCATTAAACCACGTTTGTCTATGTGTAGAGAATAACATGGGGACAAAGTTTGTCCCCCGCCCTGTGAACTCTGTCCCTGTCTACAGAAGCCTCAACAGTTGATTTTATATTAAAATCTTTTTATTACAGCTAGTGCAGAAGAATCTCCATCCAAACATCATTCATGAACAACTGTATACATTCAAGGAAACAACAGTCTCCACCATCTATATCAATGTCAAAGCTGAGGAAATAGAGCTTCCCACATTGTTATCCAAAATCACCACATTCTACAGCTTGAAAATTCACACAGCTCCTATCCTTAATTAGCGAGTAGAAAAATAAATTTACTGAATAGAATCAGAGAAAAAGAGCAATTTCCCCTAAATGAAACCAGACACTTTACAGAAAATTTTAAGAAAAATGTGGCTCCCACATTAAAAGCTGAAGTGTCAGCTGGCCAGAAGCCCTGTTTCCTGTGACTCCATGTGATCATAGGAGTGGCAGAGCTACCGTGGCGCTTAGTACCAAGGACTCCAAGTCCCAGCCTACAGTACTACGGATGAGGAGGGGGAGAAGTGATTTACATTTTACTCCAGTATATGGAATTTGTAGTAATGAAAATAATAATTCCATAAACCCATTTGTCGATGAATATCTAGATTAGAAGCATATGAATTGTTATGATGATCTACAGAAATTGTATAATGTAGCTATCTACAAAATAGATACATGAAGCTATAGGTACTAAAGGCATCAAAGGATCATCAAAACTTACTTAATGTTGATTTGTTTAAAAGTGTTCAATGTTTCGGATCTACATAATATAGACACAAGTTCAGATCTCTGTAATTTAAGTCACAACAAAACTTTTCCAGTATCCTTAATTGGAACCAACTGATTTGTCTGCCTATATTATTTAAATTATACAAAATATCATAATCCATATTTATATCTTATAGTATTTCAGTCATCTAGATCTTAGAATAACAATGATAATGAAGCAGGGTGGTTTTAATCATGCTCATTCATTATGTTAATCACCAAACCATTATCATATGTCATGTAGATGAGATCTTTAAATAATGTTGTTTTTGATTGAACATACTTTTAATGTTGATGGGATAGATGTGATACCATTGGAAGTAATATGACATTGCGCCAGGACTTGCATAACCAGTGGTAAGACTAGGCAGGTGCCAGGGTGGCAACTTCAGAAGGATGGCAAAGAGGACCTGCAGTCAGTATGATTGTGGGAGACACAATAGATTGTGACAGCCACATATACTGAAAGGACCATCAGTGTGTAATTTTACCTGAAGGGAGGGTGGAAATTTTGTCAAATAACCCATTCACTTGGGTACTTGCCTTTTGGAAATGGCTGCTGTTATGGGCTTGGTTTTATAATCGGACACCTATGTGAGAAGTCCTAACAGGCACCTATGTTCCTTTATAAAATAGGGTCCCCCCTCCCTTCAAGCCCCAAAAGTGCACAAATGCTGACATACAAAGTTTCTACTTCTTCCAAAAGAGGTGTCAGATTATGCCTGTACTCTACATGTGTCCAGTAGAGCAGCCAATTTGAGGGCACGGGGGGAGCAGAGAGTGGACTGCCGCTGATGAGTATTTTAAATACGACAGATCACGTAAAAAATAGGCGCCAGCGCTGTCAGGAGTCTGTTTGGGGGGAGCGCCATTCCCCTGGCGACCCACCTACCTACACCTCTGAGTGTGTCTTCATATATTTTATTAAATATATGTGTACATTGCATCCACCTCTGCTTTACCCACAGTACATCCCTGGGAATGGCTAGGAGCAGATTGTGTAAAAGTAAACATATATTTTCTATGCGCATACGTTTTATGCAGTGTGAGGTCACAGTTTTATGAAAGCTCTTTTCTGTGTGTAAACAGACTTTGCAAGCTATAAAACCATTATAAAATTACCTCCTATATATGTGTGTGTGTGTGTGTGTGTATCGCTTTCTCTATACATACATATATATCAATATATATACCTGTATTTCTCTCTGTCTCTATGTATTTGTTACTGATTACATGTATGATACCCATTTATGCATTTTTATGGAATTGTTCTGTGAGGTCTGATTTTGGGGTGATCATGATTGTTGAATTTAATTATCAAAGATCCCTGGAGACCTTAGAGAAAGCTAATTATGGGGGATGGAGGATAAAGCTTGAAGGTTTCCGTGGGTTACCTTATTCCATTGCACTGGCTCTACTGTTGATTGCCCACCTAACCCCATTTCCTTTTTCTATCATAAGTGAAATATAGTTTTGGTTTTGAGCTTATCCAGTGCAAACAAGTTCACAAAACTATATTCCCATGAACTACAGTTTTTTGTTTTTTTATATATTGGAAGATTTGTGATGTGTAAATGGTGAATAATTCAGAAAATGATATTATAGCAGGCTTTAACGTTATGTCATTGCAGCTGCAGACAGAACATTCTATTCTCTGCTCTAGAATATAGGTGTAATCAAGGGGTAAGAGTGGGTAATACACTCAGAGATTCTGGTCTTGTATGATTCAAAGCCGAGTTTGAGGAAAGTATAAAACCTAGTTACAAGGGCGGAGCCATGTCCTTCCACCCCACAGAGGTGGTTCGGATAGGAGCTCTTTTCTCTCAGGAGGAACTGCAGATAAGGAGGATGTAGAGGGGCAATGAGTAGGGGATCCGACCCAGGAGCCACTGAACAGAGTGGAGTAGGAGAAAGAACAATGCTTGGATTTCTATTGCATAAACCAGCTGTCCCTCAGAGCCTGAAGTGAAAGTCTGAGTTGTTCCCACTTTACAAAGATTGTTCAGTGAAGTCAAACCTGATTCACATCTGTCTGTTTGAGGCACAGAGTGGCCTAAGGCAGAAGATCTGGTCATGGGGAGACTGAATTCTAAATCTTGGTTAGCTAAGAATAGAGTGGAGCTTCTAATATCTGTTGACCCTAATTGGGGAAGGAGTTGAAGGCTGCAAGCAGTGTTACTGGTCAGGGCCGGTCTTAGGCCGAGGCGACCGAGGCGGCCGCATAGGGCCCCGCGCTTAGGGGGGCCCCGCGCGGCGCGCCTCAGTCAGCCTTGACCTAGTTCCGCCCGGGGATTGCCGCCACTTGTCCGAACTGCCCGCCCTCTTCTCTCCCCCACGATCGATCACCGATCCCTTTCCTTTTTCGCTTTTAAATTTACCTCCAGTCCGGCAGCGTCAGTGAAAGCGCTCCCAGCCAGTAAAAGCGCTTCTCTTCGCTGTGTCCCGCCTTCTTCTGATGTCATGACGTCAGAAGAAGGCGGGACACAGCGAAGAGAAGCGCTTTTACTGGCTGGGAGCGCTTTCACTGACGCTGCCGGACTGGAGGTAAATTTAAAAGCGAAAAAGGAAAGGGATCGATCATGATTGATCGTGCATCGTGGGGGAGAGAAGAGGGCAGGCAGGGGAAAGAGAGACATGGATGGGATGGCAGGGCTCAGGGAGAGAGGGGAATTGCTGGATACATGGGTGAATGGAGGGGGGCAGGGGAGAGAGGAACAGATGGGAGGGCAGGGCCCAGGGAGAGGAGAAATTGCTGGAAATGGAGGGGAAGGGAGAGGGGACAATTACTGGATGTGGATGGAGGAGGGAAGGGCAGAGAGGGCCAAGGATGGACTTGGATGGGATGGCAGGGCCCAGGGAGAGAGGGGAATTGCTGGATACATGGGTGAATGGAGGGGGCAGGGGAGAGAGGAACAGATGGGAGGGCAGGGCCCAGGGAGAGGAGAAATTGCTGGAAATGGAGGGGAGGGGAGAGAGGAGAATTGCTGGATGTGGATGGAGGAGGGAAGGGCAGAGAGGGCCAAGGATGGACTTGGATGGGATGGCAGGGCCCAGGGAGAGAGGGGAATTGCTGGATACATGGGTGAATGGAGGGGGGCAGGGGAGAGAGGAACAGATGGGAGGGCAGGGCCCAGGGAGAGGAGAAATTGCTGGAAATGGAGGGGAGGGGAGAGAGGAGAATTGCTGGATGTGGATGGAGGAGGGAAGGGTAGAGAGGGCCAAGGATGGACTTGGATGGGATGGCAGGGCCCAGGGAGAGGAGAAATTGCTGGAAATGGAGTGGAGGGGAGAGAGGAGAAATGCTGGATGTGTATTGAGGGCAAATTGTTGAATTTAAGGGCTGGATCGGAACACTTTGAAGGCAGATGCTGAAACTGGAGAAAGGATAGGGACAGGGGGCTACAGATGGTAGACAGAACACATAAGGACACAGGAGGATGGTGGACACGGTGAGAGAAAAAATATCAAACGGAAAGAAGACACTGCATAAAACAGAAGACACTGGGACCAAAGCGGATAGAAAAACTAAATGATCAGACAACAAAGGTAGAAAAAAAGTATTTTATTCAGAATTTATTAATTGGAATATGTCAGCTTTTAGAAATGTGCATCTGTGATATTTTGCATGTAAGTTTCAATTTTTCTAGTATTGCTGCATGCTGAGTCTGACTTCTTGAGGTAACTTTCCATTCAGTATTTTGCCTTCATATTTGTTGTGTCATGTGTTTTTCATGTGTGATCAAGGTACAGTATCCTGCTAGCGTGTAGTATTTGCAGCCCTTTTTTTTTTCACAAGGTAGTGTATTGGTGTTATAGAGCCTGGTGTAATTACAGTTCTGCCTTTCCATGCATAAGGTTGTAGCTCGTCCTGTCCTTGGAATTAGTGCTGTTATGGTTTGGTAAGGTTCTGACTGTGTTTTTGCACAAGTTTGTGTATAGTGTTTTGCAGTGGAGAGATTGTGTGTCCGCACCTCTGACCCCCCGGGGTTATGAGAATTTGAACTACTAATTGTGGACTTGAATAATTTCTTGGGAGGGGGGGTTTCATGATAGCATTGTGCTTATTATTTCAATCAGTTTTTCTGTACAAGTTTAGCTTCATTTGTCTTTATTTGAAATTTCATAAATAAAAAAATTTTCTAAAAACTGAATAATCTTATCAATGGACGGGGGCGGGGCTAGGATAGGGGCGGGGCTAGGATGGGGCCCCACCAAATTGGTCTGCATAGGGCCCCGCACTTGCTAAGACCGGCCCTGATACTGGTGCATGCCTTTATCCTTCATATGCCAGATGACATGTCACCCACCCAAGGGTTTTTCCTTCACCTGCTCACAAAGGCAAACATTCAGAGAACATTAAAAACTGGGAAAGATTTTAAATTAAATGCTAGAGTAAGAAGTATATTTGCCACCAACTTAGTTTATGAGAAATGCTGGAGTTGGAAGTGAATGAAGTCCCTTCAAGGAAACCTTTTAATGTTTCTTTGCTTTGATATTATGGACAATGTTCCTTTTTTTTTCTCTTATCTTACATATACTTGTTAAATACTGGAGAACTCAATAAAGGGATCTTTTTTTTCTTTTTCTTAAAGCCACTCTGGTCGCCAGTGTTCTTCTGCTTTTGATATTTTCTATATTTATCTCCTTACAACTACTAAAGTAAGCTCACCGCTTTACAGTCTGTGTGCCCAGGCCTGAAATTAAGAGAGAAGGAGACTATTTTAGTTACAACACTGATTATGTACCTGCCTCCAAGATGACCCTCAGCTCTTATGTACCAGAGGTCTACTTACAATATCATTTTCATTCTTAAGCAGGCATTGAATAGACTTCATTTGGGCTGATATTCAAAAGCCCTTATTCAGGTAGCAGTACCTGCTACCTGGAGAAGTGCTCCTAACCAGGGCCTAGTTATCTGGTTAGCAGTGATATTCAGCCACTAACCAGTTAACTTACCTCATAAAGGGGGTCTTTTACTAAGCCACAGTAGCATTTTTAGTCTGCGGTAAAAATCAGCTGGTGGTAAACGCTGAAACTCCCATTATATTCCTATGGGCACACTGATGTTTACTGCCAGCTGATTTCTACCGAGAGCTAAAAATTCCAAAGTTAGAACAGCCTTTTTGATCTAGATTATGGTGTTATGGCAGGCCAACACTTATGTCAGCTGAATAAAATATTGGTGACTGTAGCAATATAGAAGGCTGGCTGTGTGCGCGTACACACACACGATTTGCAGGTGAAAGTAAAAAGTACTTTATTTATGACTGTAGTCACCTCCATTACATCACAGGCTAGTACTTTTAAGCAGTCTCTCTCTTAACATAATATAGTCCGTGTCACTACTTTTCATAGGAGCTGGCTCCTATCCAGGCCCAAACACTGTGGCACCAAATACCGTCTCAGGTCCCTTTTGGGCACACCCCAAACTTATACTCTTTAGGAATACACTCAAGGTTCTCGTCTACCTTGGCAGTCTATGTATCATTACCTCCTGGAAGCTGATTTGACTGCTTATAGTTTCACAATCCCAGAAAACACTTGGCCCTGGCCATTTCTCTTGCTTGTCACTCTCCTCAGTTACTGTAGCCTCAGTTGCCACCCCCTTAGATACCTCTTGACTCGGGGCCTCTTCCTGGAAATCACTTCACTCAGGGCCTCTAGAAAGCCATCATTGCACTTGGACGTGTTTGATATAACCTGCTGTTAAACTTGATGTGTTGTTAGAAGGACCGTTCTGGACTTCATTTTCTATCAAAGAATATACTGTTTGACCCCTGAGGCGGGCGTTTTTCTGTGCTGAAACATGTCCTGTGTCGGGTCTTTTACATTAAAGATTTCAACATTGTTCCAGTCTTTTGTGATTTTTTGTGGGTTTTTTTATTTATTTATTTTTTTGCTGTCATTCAATGCCTGGGCAACATCCAGGCACTGGCAATGAATACCTGGGTTAGCCGTTGACCTTTAAGTTATGCAGGTGCTGGCTGATATCAGTGCCAGCACTTGCATAGCTAAGCAAACAAAGATAAGGCTGCCTTTTGTATAGGTCTATCTGCCCGGTTAGCTATGTTCACTGAATATGACTGTTGTCTGCATAACTGCCAGCTCCTCCCTGATTCCAATTATGGACTATTCGGGCACTAAGCACACAGTGTTGCGGAAATCAGAGGAGATATTCAGTGGCAATGTACACTTAAATGCTGTTGAATATTCAGAGATGGCCTGCTGAGCGGGGTTTAAATAGGCAGGAACCTTTCCTGCACACTTAAACCCTATTGAATATCTATGCAATGGTAGATGATATTAGATAAAAAATAGTTGACCCAACCCATCTATCTACAGTAGTCATTAGCTTTCTGTGCTATTGAGTTGATTATGTAGTACAGATGATTGATGTCCCATTTCTCCAAATTTTTGGTTTTCCATCTTGTTCTAAATGATATAGCCTAAGATGCACTTAGTACTGTTCCTGCCCTGTCTCACACACAAGGCTGAGTTTCCCATTGGGTAGAGCAGCAGCTGCCTAAAGTTACCATAATGAATGGAGATCTTCTTCCTTTGTGTCACTGGCACTTCCTTCAAAGTACTGCTAAACTTGAGAAACAACATTGTCAGGCCAGCCTCCTTAAAGGCACAGGGGCTTGCATGCTGTTGGTATTCAAGGCACTTAGATATGCCAAGTCACATGCATTTGGTTTGGGACACACACATTCAGGTCCCTTTTCCAGCTCACATGCTTAAGTGCCACAATCTCGCACATTCCCTGTTCCTGCCAGTGATCTGGAATCTTCTTCTTTTGTAGTGGTCTGGTATCTCTCACTTTCTCTGCCCTGCCCTACCTCCACCCCACCCCACCCCTTTGGTCCTCCAAACATGCTTGTGCCGTTAGCATTGCAGAGACACAGCTTCTAGCCACAGCAGTACCTTTCTTCTGCCATATTCCACCTCCTCTGACACTACTTCCAGTTTCTGGGGGCAGGGCAAGGCAGAGGGGAGACACTGGGCCAGCCAAAAGTAGATTTTCTTCAGCACAACCAAGAAACTTTGGAGGAGCATGGAGGCGAGGGTGGGGAAAGAGAGATGCCTTGTTGCAAGAGTAGGGGAATGAAAGGAAGAGAGAAAGAGTGTGTGTCAAGGTGGGGGGGGGGGGGGGGGGCTAGGTGAGAGGAAGAGATGCTGGGCAAGGGGAGGAGAAATAGATGTTGGCACCGGAAGGGGTGGAGAGAGAAAGATGCCAGGACTGGGGAAGGGGAAGAACAGATGCCAGGATGTGTAGGGAAAGAAGGAAGAGGGAGAGATGCTGAACATAAGGGAGACACAGAAGAAAGAGCAACACTTGCTTTACCCTGGTGAGGGGGGGGGGCAGGAGGGAGAGAAAAGAGAGGAAGAGTTGCTGGCCTGGGGAAAGGGTTGGGACAGGAGGGAAGGGAGAGAGAGGGAGAAATCTTGGCACATGGGGTGGGGGAAGAGGTGATAGGGACACAGAACAGGGTCAGAGTGGGACAGGACAAGAATAGGATCAGAGAAGGGAGATGCTCAACATGGTGAGAGTATGGGGCAGGGACAGAGGGGCGATGCAGGGCAGGGCAGATAGGGACACAAAGGAAAGATGGATATGGACATGGAGAGAAAATAAATGACAAATAGACAAGACAGTTAAGAAAATACAGAGAAAAGGAAAGCAGAAACCAGAGATTGGGACCAAACTATAAGTAAAATAAAATAAGCAGACAACAAAGGTAGAAAAAAATAATTTTATTTTCCCTTACTGAATAGAATATGTCAATTTTTGTCACATACATCTGCCAGAACTGGTTTTAGACATGGATTGGGCCCGTGAGAAAAACCTCCAGCATTCTTCAGCATTGTGGGGGGAAAACCTCCAGCTTTGGGATGGGCCACCCTTGGTGTCTCTCTAGGCACTGCCATACAGAATTGCCACAGGCCTGCCCCTATGCTTCGGGATAATGCTGCACAGGCTAAGCAGTATTTTTGAGAAAGTGTTGTTGGGACCAGGGGCGTAGCTGGACCTCGGCGGGAGGGGGGTCCAGAGCCCAAAGTGTGTGGGGGGGGGGGGGGCACATTTTAGCTCACCTCCCCCAGCCGCCGCCCCTCCCCCCAATTCCGAACACCCCCCGCCGCTGCTGCCACCACCGCAAGGTACCTTTGCTGGCGGGGGCCCACAACCCCTGCCAGCCGAAACCGTCTTCAGCGCCGGTCTCCAGCTTGCTGCGTTCGCTAATCTGTGCTGCTTTCTTGAGTCCTGACGTCCTGCAAAGCCCCAAAGCCCACTAGTAAGCTGTATCTCCTTCAGATAGGCAGGTTTAGGGTTCCCTGCAGCATGGAGGCCTATAGAAGTTGCATTCTTTGCAAACCCCCCCTCCCCCCCCCAGCACTGGCCCTGCCTGAATCAATAAAACTGCAAATCAGTTTTTAATAATTTCTAAAAGTTTGTTGATGTCTTGTTTCTCTTGGGTTGATAAACTAGCAGAGTTTAAGCGAATCAGATTTCAATTTACAGTCCACCCAAGAATGTAATCTTATTGGTTTACTCTGCTGCACAAACCAATTGGTTTGTTAGATTACATTCTGTTGGATTCTGTTTTGTGGCTTTGTGAATAGATGGAAGACTGAGTCAGCGTATGGAGGAGGTTATTGTGATAATACATAAATCAGAAGGATAAAATGTGATGGCTTTGCTTTTTAAAGCTAGTGAGAAGTAGGAACTGTGTGTTAGCAGCAGATAGGGAATGGAGGAGAGAAGATCATAAGAAACAGAGGATTTACATTTTCTATGGCATTGAAAGCAATTTAAGAACTGGGTATGGCAGCAGCATAGTGAGAAACTTTTTATTTTTTAAGAACTGTTTCTCAGTTTGGCATTTAGAATTTCCTCAATCGGAAATTGTTAATTAGTGCTCTCCATTTTCTGGAGGGGAAAGGAGGATTGGATAAGCACTGATGGACTTGATGTTTTACTTTCAGCCATATTTGTTTTGAAACTGGAGCAAAAATGGATTAAATGGTTGTACATAGATGTATCTGAAGCAAGTGACTGAGAAAACCACAAGTTACCCATGTCCAAACTGAGGAGTCAACATAAAATCAAAACTAAATGCGGAAGTGTGCAAGTTTTGAGATAGATTATTGTATGTGCATGCTAACTAAGAGACCCTTTCACTAAGCTGCGGTAAAAGGGGCCCTGCACTAGCAGCAGTTTCCATTTTTGCTGCACACCAGGGCCCCTTTTACCTCAGTGGGTAAAAAGCCAGAAATGACCGTGCGGTAAGTTCGCACTTGCTGCATAGCCATTTTGGAGGGAGCACTTACCACCACCCACTGAAGTGGCGGCAGGGGCTCCTGTGCTAACCTGTCGATAACCGGGCAGTGCGTGGCTCTGTTTGATTACCGCTGGGTAAACTCTGCTGTACAAAATTAGGTCTAATTTTTTATAGTGCTGGAAGTGGCATGTGCTGGGGTAGAACTACCGTCGGCACCTGGGCCTGCGGTAGTTCCAGGTTGCCGCGCGGCAAGTCTTTAGTAAAATGGCCCCTAAGTATATGAATGTGGAAAAATACAGAAATCTGTGTTTAAAAATAAAGAAAGCACAAAAAATAAATCTGGTGAAAGCCATCAAGACTGGGCATGCATAGTTGGACACTTTAGCCCTGATACTCATAGGCTGTGATATGACTGTGGTTCAGCTCCTGAGGTGCAGTACTAGGCATGAACAATTTACCACAGTAGAAATGTATCTTCTGGCACTAAACCCCTAAAAGTCGCCAAAAATTTTGTGCACAAATTTGCACGCGCAATTTAAATAAGCTAATTATCACCAATAATTAGCTTTTTAACAAGCAATTATTGGCACTAATTGAATTTAGTTGAACTTTACATGCCTAAATTATACACGTGATTTGAAAAATGGGGCACAGAAATGGGAGGGCCATGGGTGGAATGGGGGTGTTCCTAAAATTAATGCGTGTTGTTATAGAATAACAGGGATACATGCCTAATGTAGGCATGTACCTTGGTGCTACATTTCAAATGGTACAAATGACCATGCCTAAAGTTAGATGCAATTCCTGGGCACAAGCGCTATTCTATAAACAGTGCTTAACTTTAAGCGTGGCTTATAGAATAGCACTTTTTTCGGCACCAATTTTTTTGTACCATATATAGAACCTAGCCCTAAGCAGGCAATTCTATAACTGGACACCCCAGTGCTATGCAGGAAGCACTTAATCTATAACAGCATCTGGGTACACAGATGCCATTAGAGAATTCTGGTGTAAGCCCATATTGACACACCTAACATTAGGGGCACTCAGGTACTTCAGGTCAATGGCAGGTGTAAATGCAACATGTCATGCACATAATTTACAGTATTCTGTAAGTTATGTGTGTAAGTGGGAGACACACCCATGCGCTGCCCATGTTCCACCCACATTTATGTCTCCGTGCAATTATGCACTAATGTACTTGGACACCACCTTATAGAATAGTGCATAATGCACTTGCGTAAATGCTACTTTCCTGTGCTTTATGCATGCAAGGCGCACATAACAGAATTGTCATTTCAATTAATGAGCCTAGGTCCATAAATAAAGAAAATGTGAATTGTTTTAACAAAGATTTCATTTTAT